>NW_026047674.1:307575-615151 GCF_023864345.2 Schistocerca serialis cubense | reverse complement strand
TCCTACAGATTCTTTCAGTTCCTGTTTTTTTGCACAGAGTTCGCTGGACTGCCTGCCTCATGACAGCATCTCCACCAGCCGCCTGTGGTTGAACACCCTGGCGAGGTCCAGCGCTGTCAGCCCACCACCAGCTGTGGCCCCCCTGTCGGCCCCCGCGACGAGCAGCGCAGCCGCCACTTCTGCGCGGCCATTGAGTGCCGCGTAATGCAGCGGCGTCCACCCAATCACATCCCTGGCGTCCACCGCCGCCCCCGCCCCCACCAGCAGCCTCGCCGCCTCGACGTCTCCCCTGTCTGCTGCCGAGTGCAGGGCGGTCCACCCACCCCCGCCCCTCGCCTCCACGTCAGCCCCTGCGGCGATCAGCGCCCTCAGCTCCCCCACTGCCCCCTCCTCAGCCGCCTGGAGCAGCCTCCTGCCCCTCTCCTCTGCAGAGAGGCTCCTGCACAAAACACACAAACTGCCACTCTCTGCTGCAAACACACAACACACAGAACGAGGAAAACAGTCACACGAGGAAACAACTGCTGCGAATACAAATCTGTCCTCAAACAAACCTACCGTATTCCCCCTCCCACAGTACAAAACAGTGCGCAATTGTGTGTATGTATTAAATTACAGCAAATCTGTTCTACCCCCCTCATAAGAAAATCTTCATTCATCGTCCATTACAAATAGCATTATACAACCTCTGAAAGAATTTCATTACCACATTTTGTCACACTCATTGCTGCAAGTCAGTTCCTTCGCTCTCGGGACGCTACACCTAACCACTCCCTCACCTCCACTACAGGACAGCCATCTTGCAGCTAATACTGGTCTCTGTCTGCAGCTTCACTGCCACACGTCACACACAAGAAGAATCCCATCTCCTGGTTTTCAAACAGACACTTTCTTGCTATGCAGGCAAAAAAATTTCACTGCAGTTACCGGCAGTTTTCTTCATTCAGCCTCACCAAACACTGAAACTTTCTGACACACAGACAACAATTTATTCAAAACATGTGAGAGATAAACACCAACTCGGCAACACCACCCCCATAAAAAAACCGAGTGTGTGTGTGTGTGTGTGTCAGACTTTATGGCCTCATAGCTTACGCACATGTATTTAACATGTGCTTTCATGCTCAAAATCATCTGAACGACCTCAGTTGTCGTCCATCTGAATGTTTTTGCGGCGTAAGGACTGTTCCATAAAGTTTCTGGCGTGCAGCCGCATAAATTCAGTGGTTCGGTCCTCGGGTTTAAAAGGACGGACCAGGTGCGGCAGCGTCACTCACCACAGCTCACTCTGGAGATGGCTGGACGGTGTTCGGCCGAAATATTAGGAGAAGAGGCTGAATTTATGCGGCTGCACGCCAGAAACTTTACGGAACGGTCTGAATTGTGTTTCGCCTGATTTGTAATCAGTCCTCATAAGATTGTTCCTCTGCTCTGTTTTCGGTACAGTCTTTGGCTGTACAAAATGTTCACTGCATGAGGCCACAAGAGACAACTGCCTTGTGCGACCATCAGTTTACACGCAAATTAATAATTCCATAATGCAAATACGAGAAAACGTGTTATTCGAGATTACACAACCATTACGCTTGCATATTCAAATTTATTGTAGTAAATGAAACCTCAGAAAGCAGCATCCTCCTTTAAATGACACGACGAAAGTTTTCTTACTTCGCTACAATCCGGGAATGCAATCTAACAAGTAAAGAAGAAATATCTCAAGTATGGTTTCAGTCACAAGTAACAAAGAGTGTGCAAGTTGAAACTTGAAATGATCTGCCATAAAGTTTTGTGTTTCTCGGAGATTCGAACGCAGCACTTAATAGGATGGTTAACTAAGCACAATGAAACGCCAGAAGTCGTCATTTTTAACCAGCAATGAGATGACAAACTGAAACCAGGAGACGAAAGTGTTTTGCGTTATGCGCACTCAAACCCAGTACCTATCGACACTGACTTCTAGTCATGCGTAGACCTTCTACACTGATTTACTTCATTAGCAGCGAAATGTGCGCATTTCTGTATTGTAAATAAAATTATGAAAATTTTCTGCTGACTAGCAATCGAACCCTGGACACACAGTTGTTGACTACATACAAAGATACCTCGACTGTACTATTCTCTTTCACCAGTAGCTAGGAGTGGCATATTTGAAACTGACACGACAGGACGAAAAGCTGCCCGTCTGACTTGGGACTCGAAACCAGTACCACCATTATTGTCAACAAAGCCCAGAGAATCGGTAAAATCATAATAATATCTCACATGTATTTTGCTGTGCTCATGTTGCAACTTAAAGTGACATGCCAGGATTCGAACCCAGGGATGTCTCTTGTGAATGTCTTTATGACTTTGCAGACAAGTGGAGACAATGAAGCAGTGGAAATGCATCATCTGAAAGTGATCAAACGTGACGAAAAGGGAGATCTGAGTTCGAATTCCAGTCCATCGTCAATATTTTCCACGTCTCAGGCTCGAATACAGTAAGAGTCAAGTGCGCTGCGGACTTGTACGGCGATTGGCTCATTGATTTAAAAATATATCGCTTAAGAAAGGTGACTGGTGACAGAGTTTCGACCTGGCGTGACTTCCGCCTCTGTCAGGGCCCAACCTGTAGCGACTCTCCTCCAGGCTACCAGAGGTGGGAGAGATGCTGCTTATGCTTGGTAAAAATGATTGCCGGATGTGAGAAACGAACCTTCAGCATATGTAGCAAGAATCATTTCAACTTTTTCGTAACTAATTAAAATTCATGCGATTTGCGGTATTCGAATCCAGTGCACGCAGACTAGAAACTCGCGCCCTTAACCCCTTTTCTTTCATTTAATTTTTTAGCCATTCCGAGGTCTGGCCACGACGCCTTCCCCATACCTGTCAGCGAGTCGCTGCGCTATTTTCGCGCATTATTTTTTATTTCTAATTTTTTTTATTTTTAGCACTTCATCTGAAAGACCATGTTTGCACACAAACTAACTCAGCTGAGAGCGACGCCTTCCAAGTTCCGTGTTCACGATGGTCTGCTTTCCGATTTATTTCTCAACATCTTGTAACTCGCCCAATGCCTCGGTTGCCGAGGCTCGTTTGAAAAGCTGGTCTTCTGCCATCGCTGAGTACTGCACGCGCTGGAAGCTCCGTGCTGAGATTCCTGATACAGCGGGTGACGATGAATGTAACGCAGAACAGCAGAAATCAGTGCAGTCGCTTCTGGCTAAAAGGAGTTTCGACATACGGAACGAAGTGAAATAAAGTGTCCTAAAAAGTACCACGTGTTCTGTCGTGAGGACCAGATTTTCCTCCGAGATTCCTTCAACACAAAATAGAGTGCTTCTGAGCTATGTATTTCAAATTAGATTTCTGTTTCCTTAAAAATAAATAAGGCAGTAAGAAACACCGTTTAACACAAAAGAGCTTAAGGATGATACATTATGTTGTTCTTGCGTTACGCCTTTTTCTATTCAGTTTGCACACTGTACCACGTAACTGTATGTACTGAAACATGTTGCGAAGTTCCTCTCGCAGTTTCCCGCCTCAGCGACGCACGCGCCGCCCCGTGGCCCGCTTGTGGCCGGCGTGCGTGCGGCGACCCACCCAGCGCCCGCCCGTCTCGTTTCCCTCTGCTGGCAGGTGGTACGTTGTCTGTCCTCTTAGCCACTTTACAGCATTCCTTTATTCACGCGGCACGTCGCTACGATTCAAAAAAAATTGTAAGGCAAGGTATTGGGAGTAGAGTTCGCGTTATTGTGGCTAAGAATTCTCTGATAACTCACCAGATGTCGTTCACTTGAGCGCGTACGAACCTCGCCTGCTGTCAGGTAGTAATTCTCTCACGTGCTGCCGACCACCCAGGTGGACTGCCTCAAGTTTCGCTTTGGTTGCTACTTTCCTGTTTACTGCCCTCTAAGCGAGTAGTTTTCACACTTGTTGGTAGGTGAGGGGTGCCGATGTTTGTACAGAAGGCCCTCCAGCTGTAGTGCGGCTACTTTTGTACAGTCACGTTTCCGCTTTTGCTTCTCATTAATTCCACGTACATGTTCCTGACTTTTACCATATTCGACGGCCAACTCTGGTTTGAGTATAACTGAGTTGGAATCAAAATTGTTCAAAATGATAAAAGCCATTGGCGACGTGCCGTACATCTGTGGGTGGATTCGAGACAGTGGGAGTAATTTCGTGTGGTAAGTGCGGCGTGAGGACCGTCTGTGTGTCTTCTTCCGCATGTCGTGTGTGGAACACACGAATATAGTTTGTGACTTTCTCCCAAAGTCGGTGAGGTTTCATCCCCCCCGTTTCCGCCTGAGATGGTAAACGTGTCAAACTTTATCTTAAAAATATTACCACGAGTTAGAAAATGACTCGTAGCTGACAGAAATATTGCTACTGTTTCACGTGGTATGGGTAAAATTGTGCTGTAGAGATGCAGCTCATTCACCAGGAGTGATTCGCTTTTTTAGCACAACGAATTGACGCATGGTGCAGGGAATGGCAATTTAACCTCAATGTAGACAAGTGTAATGTGCTGCGAATACATAGAAAGAAAGATCCTTTATCATTTAGCTACAATACAGCAGGTCAGCAACTGGAAGCAGTTAATTCCATAAATTATCTGGGAGTAGGCATTAGGAGTGATTTAAAATGGAATGACCATATGAAATTAATCGCCGGTAAAGCAGATGCCAGACTGAGATTCACTGGACGAATCCTAAGGAAATGCAGTCCGAAAACAGAGGAAGTAGGTTACAGTACGCTTGTTCGCTCACTGCTCGAATACTGCTCACCAGTTTGGGATCCGTACCAGATAGGGTCGTTGGAAGAGATAGAGAAGATCCAACGGACAGCAGCGCGCTTCGTTACAGGATCATTTAGTAATCGCGAAAGCGTTACGGAGATGACAGATAAACTGCAGTGGAAGACTGCAGGAGAGACGCTCAGTAGCTCAGTACGGGCTTTTGTTGGAGTTTCGAGAACATAACCTTCACCGAAGAGTCAAGCAGTATATTGCTCCCTCCTACATATATTTCGCGAAGAGACCATGAGGATAAAATCAGAGAGATTAGAGCCCACACAGAGGCATAGTGAAAATCTTTCTTTCCACGAACAATACGAGACTGGAATAGAAGGGAGAACCGGTAGAGGTACTCGAGGTTCCCTCCGTCACACACCGTCAGGTGGCTTGCGGAGTATGGATGTAGATGTAGATGTAGACACTATTTACATTATAACTTAATAACTTTATTTTTAATACTATTCACTTAAAGCGCTCTCCGTTACAGATACGTTGCTTGGCATCACCAAAGACAGTGTAACACCGATTACAAAAGATTTTTCGTAAGGCGCGAATAACAGAATGCTTCCAATCAGAAAAACACACAGTACAAGGAAATCTCATCAATGACCAAAGAAAAAGCATTGAAAATGTGTTAAGCAAACGAAACAGTCTAATGAATACTATGCAAGTTCGATAACGTTAGATAATTTGGGAGACTACATTCCTAATGCTATTTCTTACGTTTAGCTGTAGAGTTCAGTAAACCTAGAAAAGAAAACAATGAGGTGTACGCTGTAGTAACGCGAACGTATTGCTACTTACCATGTTAACCTTACAAGAAAAATATTCTAGAGTAAAACAATGTTCCCATAGCACAAACGCCCATAAATAGTCGTGAGTAGGCGAGATATTGTGCCCTTCCTGCACAAAAGGAGGCTTTGACAATGCGCAGCGCACAGTCAGAATGAAGTTGTGTCACAGGACTACCACGAAAGTATGTGTGGAAAAGTAGCAGTGGGTGCACACATATAACGAACTCAAGTTAACAAGTTATTCAGTGCCCCAATTGAGTGACTACACTTGTTTCTGCATTAAAAAAAAAAAAAAAACTAGAAATTATCTCTGGAGAAGACGAAACAACAGCAACTACGTTTTCAAATCCATAAGTTTTTTCACTTTTAGACCTACAGCGCACTGAATCAATTTAGGAAAAAAACTTATGTGGAGACGTTTTCTAAGAACTTCTTAACTGGTTGTGGGTCTGCCTGAGGATAACTTTGCTACAGAAGAAATAAAAAATTCTTTCCAGCGAGATTTCAGCCTACATCTAACACAGTCAGCCCTTTGAAGGGTTTATGCTACACCCCCGAGCTATCGGAGTACCATCACATGTAGCTCGCTCCTTGACCCCGTGGGGGTCAAGTTGGATAATTTTCGGTGTAAAAGGTTAAAGTGGCTGTAGTTTCAGCTTGGAACGAGCTTTCTGCACTCGGAAACATAAATCTTCTAATCTATACCGTCCCTTATTTAACGACCATTCAGAATGTTCAATGGTAACGACAGGAAAATATCAAGTAAATGCGTCAGGACGATACTCTGCCACTCCAGGAACTAAGTCTGAGGTCACATTGTTGAAATGAGATCAGTCGGAAATTTAAGGGAAGTAAAAGTAGGATGACTGCAGGAAGAATTAGAAGAAATCGAAAAGGAAAGGAACATAGGGAGGACGCATTCAGCACATGCAAAAGTTGGAACAACCTTCTGTGAAATTAAATGGAAGGATGACTACACAAAGAGTGTTTTAAACGCGCAAGAGAGAGCAGATGGAAGAACATAGTACGTTAAAGACCTCTTTGAGTGGGAGGAACTAACAGATAATGTGACAGAAGAAGAGATGGAAGCCGAATTGGAAAACGTGCGGTACTGGCCATTACACTCATAATTTCACAAAGCTCTGGAAAACTTGCACACAAACAAGGTGGAACGGTTAGTTAACGTTCCCTTGGAACTTACATGATCATTTGGGAAGGTGAAAATCAAACGACAATTCAGTTTTGTCTGTAGGATCCATGAGACAGGAGTCGTAACAACAGACTGCCAGAAACACACCATCCAAACACTACAGAGGCGAGCAAGGGTCGATATTGCGACAGCTTTCGCCCAGTGAGCTAAACAGCTCATTTATCCAAATTACTAACAAGAATAATTATAATACGCAGAAGAATCAAAGGTAAAACTGAGGATCTGTTCGAGCACACTAAATTTGGAGTAAAGGATCGAGAGAGGCCTATCAGACCTTTGACCTGATAGTGGAAGGAATGTGTAAGAAAAATGGAGCTCTTTATTGGATTTGTAGATCTTTAAATGACGTTTGACAATGTGAAATAGTGAAAGTGTACGAAACTTTTAAAAAAAAATAGGTATAAGACATAGGGAACAGCAGATAACACAGAATATGTACAGTAATCAGGAAGGGCTGGTGCTTTGATTAAAGATGGTGGAAGACAGCGATGCTGGTAGTCTCCACAAATATTCAGTCTGAACGCTAAAGAATCGTTGGTGGAACTGAAGAAACTTCCAGGAATTTAATTAAAACTGAGGGTAAAAAGCATTTCATTGGTAAAATTTCCTGGCGATATTTCTTTCACTGAAAGTGAGAAAGAATCACTGGAGTTGGTGAATGTAATAAATAGTCGAATGATCTCTGAATTAGGATTAATGAACAGAAGAAAGAGGAAGATATTGGGGAGTGGCGGAAATAACATCAGAATTAAGGACCACGAAGCTGACAAATTGCAGGGATTCTGCTAAATGCGAAGCGTATTTACACTTAGGGACAAGGCGAGGTTGTTATAAAAAGTTATCTAGCACACGAAAACAGGACATTCCTCGCAAAACAAGGCTACTGGTACAAAAGGTAGTCCTTAACTGGGGAAGAAACCTCTGAATGTATGTTTGTAACAAAGTACTGTATGAAAATGAATCGTGGATTACGGGAAAAAACGAGAAGGAAATCGAAGCATCCTAAATCGGTGCTATTGGAGGATGTTGAAATTAGGTGAACTCATACCAGAGGAACACTGAAACGTCCCTCCAGAATAGGTGAGGATAACAATATGTGGAAAACCGTGACATGTACAAGGGTCAGCGTAATAGGTTACATGTGAAGCCATCAGAGGTCAACTGCCATGGTGCTAGAGGTAGCTGTAGAGGGTAAAACCTGTAGGGCAGGACAGAGATAGGAGCGCACAGCACAAGTAAGTGTGGACTCTGGGTGCTCACAGCACTCTAAACTCGTTGGTCACACAGACAGAAACATGGTCAACAGCAGGCAGAGTTTCTGCTTCGCATGTGTGTTGTTACTGGGACTGGCTGTTACTCCAGAGTGCGGCGGGTCGACCAAAGTCGTCCACACCCTGACGAGCTGACGCTCTGCCGACATTCGCTTCTCTTTGCTGCTTGACGAGCATACTTGTTGTTACTAGCGGAAATTTTATGGCAAATAATTGTTTTTCTTTTTGTCCTGTCTCAGTGCTGCCAACCACCCCAAATGGTCTCACAAACATGTGTTTATCTGACCCCTGCTAGACCATTCCAATATGCCAAGAGTGCTGGACGTTTACCTCTTTTGACATAGAGAGTCACACATTCAGTGCAATCACAATGGCTCCCCGCCACCAGATCTTCTGTGTACGACGTCGGAGTATGTGCGTGAATTATCGCTGACATTCGCTGCGTGAGAATAAATCACTGAACTGTTGACAATAACTCACTATTTTCCCTACCAACCTATTCTTAATGACTCTCTCTCTCACGATACAACCTCCTATCATGTCGATACAGCCCCATTATTCATCTGACTGTATTGTTCTGATTTTAGTGCCAGTTCGCTTTGATGACCGTCATTAACTCTAGACTCTGCATTTACGCTTTGCTTTTCGGTATTTAAATCTTATCTACCACAGAATGGTCGTGTGTGTGTGTGTGTGTGTGTGTGTGTGTGTGTGTGTGTGTGTGTGGTGAGAACTTACCGCAAGTGAGAGACAGTGGCGTCATCAGGTGCAGGAGTCGTGGGCGGTGCAGCAGCAGCAGCAGCAGCAGTCTGGCGGGTTGTGCCGGCAGTGGTGGTGGTGGCGGCGGCGGCGGCGGTGGTGGTGGTGGTGGTGGAGGTGGTGGCGGGCCTCAGCTGTGCAGCGGCTGGTGGGCTGCACACACAGAGAGAGAGAGGCACAGTGTGAGCACGCGTGTCCTCGTGGGGTCCTGGGGCTGGCTCATTGCAGCGCACACACACACTCATACACGCCGACAACAGGAGTAGCGGTCCAGCAAATACACTCCTGGAAATGGAAATAAGAACACATTGACACCGGTGTGTCAGACCCACCATACTTGCTCCGGACACTATGAGAGGGCTCTACAAGCAATGATCACACGCACGGCACAGCGGACACACCAGGAACCGCGGTGTTGGCCGTCGAATGGCGCTAGCTGCGCAGCATTTGTGCACCGCCGCCGTCAGTGTCAGCCAGTTTGCCGTGGCATACGGAGCTCCATCGCAGTCTTTAACACTGGTAGCATGCCGCGACAGCGTGGACGTGAACCGTATGTGCAGTTGACGGACTTTGAGCGAGGGTGTATAGTGGGCATGCGGGAGGCCGGGTGGACGTACCGCCGAATTGCTCAACACGTGGGGCGTGAGGTCTCCACAGTACATCGATGTTGTCGCCAGTGGTCGGCGGAAGGTGCACGTGCCCGTCGACCTGGGACCGGACCGCAGCGACGCACGGATGCACGCCAAGACCGTAGGATCCTACGCAGTGCCGTAGGGGACCGCACCGCCACTTCCCAGCAAATTAGGGACACTGTTGCTCCTGGGGTATCGGCGAGGACCATTCGCAACCGTCTCCATGAAGCTGGGCTACGGTCCCGCACACCGTTAGGCCGTCTTCCGCTCACGCCCCAACATCGTGCAGCCCGCCTCCAGTGGTGTCGCGACAGGCGTGAATGGAGGGACGAATGGAGACGTGTCGTCTTCAGCGATGAGAGTCGCTTCTGCCTTGGTGCCAATGATGGTCGTATGCGTGTTTGGCGCCGTGCAGGTGAGCGCCACAATCAGGACTGCATACGACCGAGGCACACAGGGCCAACACCCGGCATCATGGTGTGGGGAGCGATCTCCTACACTGGCCGTACACCACTGGTGATCGTCGAGGGGACACTGAATAGTGCACGGTACATCCAAACCGTCATCGAACCCATCGTTCTACCATTCCTAGACCGGCAAGGGAACTTGCTGTTCCAACAGGACAATGCACGTCCGCATGTATCCCGTGCCACTCAACCTGCTCTAGAAGGTGTAAGTCAACTACCCTGGCCAGCAAGACCTCCGGATCTGTCCCCCATTGAGCATGTTTGGGACTGGATGAAGCGTCGTCTCACGCGGTCTGCACGTCCAGCACGAACGCTGGTCCAACTGAGGCGCCAGGTGGAAATGGCATGGCAAGCCGTTCCACAGGACTACATCCAGCATCTCTACGATCGTCTCCATGGGAGAATAGCAGCCTGCATTGCTGCGAAAGGTGGATATACACTGTACTAGTGCCGACATTGTGCATGCTCTGTTGCCTGTGTCTATGTGCCTGTGGTTCTGTCAGTGTGATCATGTGATGTATCTGACCCCAGGAATGTGTCAATAAAGTTTCCCCTTCCTGGGACAATGAATTCACGGTGTTCTTATTTCAATTTCCAGGAGTGTACAAATGAATTACCAGTGCGGTAATCACATTCATTTGCACCACCTGAGTTCCCCACAGCAGTTGCTCACCGTACCACACAACAGGAAGTTCAAAATCAAGCATGAAGAAAATGTACATACAGCGCCTGACACTTACACGAAACTTAATTACAGACCCACTGTACAGGCCAGCTCTGGTACTATCGTTCTCAAAGATCCGAATGATCTGAACTGGACTGTGCCTCCTTGTACGTGACCCACATAACTTGACTACCTCGCAATTCATGTGCACCCTTTTAGATATTGTCGTTTTACTATACATAATAAACGTCCTAGGACTGGTTGGGTACCAATCCCCGAAGTGTGGCATCTGAGACCAGTACAGACCAAAGTATGTGCTTCAGGTAGAGGCATTTGTACGCCTGTCTGTCTTTATAGCTGTTATAATGGTAACAGACAGTCAAATGTTAAGGACAAGTGGCTCTTCCAAACTTTGAAAAATATCGTGATTAACACTTTGAGCTATTTCTAAATTTCCTTATTTAACAACCACTTTTGAAATATGTATGACCTGTAGGACAGCAGCTCCAGAAAAAATTTCAAGACATTTGGCTTACCATGTGCAGTCATTACTGAACAGTCCTCTGTGGGACTTGCTCATCAGTTCGAAGCTGGTTCTGTCCACACCGCTCCCTGTGTGAGAGACCCCCTGCTCCGTGTGGCGGGATTACTGCAAGTCTACACTCTCTGTTCTGTGATATTTGTATGACTGCTTCAGCGCCTCAGCGTCTCTGGCTATCAAGAAGGTTAAGGAGGAAGGTGGTGGTGTATATTTGGTGTATAAGACAGACCTGGAAGAATTGGAAGGTTCCAGCCGTATTATATCATTCCCAGATAGAGAATCCGATGAATTGCAAGAGGTACGCACGAGCAGACCTAGGGTCAGTTAGTTATGGTGGTGAACAAACTGAAAAGAACTGTTAGGAGCAATCAGTGTGTAGATAAATGGGATACTGAAGAGCTGACGAAAGGAATGGGTTCTTCAACTTCTGTGAGACTGCAGATGACGCGATAATGAATGTCTCAGCTGGAATTTCAGGTGAACAGCAGCTGATGTCTCTGACAACGCGAAACACGAAAATTGAACAGAGAAATGTTGGAGCAAGGAAGGCAACTCTGAAGAAATCTGAGCAAACGAAAAAATACATAAAATGATTGATGAAAGACAGAAGTACTAAAATAGCCAGGGAAAGCCAGGAATAAAGTATTACAGGTCGCTAAAGAATGTAATTCTAAGTTCGAGGGACGATGAAGTAGAATGACTGCAATAAGTTTCAGGTAATTAAACAAAAAGTGATCGTAGGATGCACGCAATCAGCACATAGAAAAGCCTAAAGATACCTCAGTGAAATTAAATGCAGGGATGACAACACCAACACCCACCCTTCCAGATATCAGACTCTCAGATCGGTGCCAAAAGCCGTTATGTCGATGGAGTATGAACCGAAACAGGGCACGTGTAAACGGCAGTTAAAAGTATCACGCGAGCTGCCGAGCACGGGAAGAGCGTATCGGTGAGTAACTGCATCCTGGATCTCGCGTGGATGAGAAGGTATAACGTTCAAATACCACTAGTGACAACCGTGTTGGCGCGAAGCTGTTACATGGGACAACATTTTCCTGACGTGTACAAAGACTTTCCGGAGTTTGTAGCAATGTTCTTTTGAGTCTGCTTCTTTTGCTCCGTTAGTTGAACACCATGTACTTATCATTCATATTATTATGTTGTCTATTATTAATTATTGTTATTGCTGTTATTTCCACATGTGCGATGCAACTGTTTCTTTATTTTTCTGTTCTGGTTGTATATCCTGTGAAACTACTAAAGCACTCTACAGCTTTACTGCTTTCAGTGAAATGAACCGAAAGCGGACTACCAAGAGAACATTGCTGTGAACTCCAAACAGCCATTTTACATGTCATGAGCACGTCCAGTATTAGAATCAGAATATAAGAGAGCTTTGGAAGGCTTAAGATCCAATAACGCAGAACATATCATAATTTCTAAAATCATTGGGAGAAATGGCAACAAAACGACTATTCACGTTGGTGCGTAGAATGTATGTGTCTTAGGACTTCGGAAAAATACCATCAACCCAATACAAAGACTGTTAGAGCTGACAAGTGCGAGAATTACCGCACAATCAGCTCAGCAGCTCATGCATCCAAGTTCCTGACAAGAATAGTGTACAGAAGAATGGAAAAGAAAATTGAGGATGTGCTAGATGACAATTAGTTTGGCTTTAGAAAAGGTAGAGGCACTAGAGAGGCAATTTTGACATTGTGGTTGATAATGGAAGCAAGACTAAAGAAAAATCAAGACACGTTCATAGGATTTGATGACCTGGACAAAGTGTTCGACAATGTAAAGTGGTGCAAGGTGTTCGAAATTCTGAGAAAAATAGGGCTAAGCTATAGCTAGAGATGTGTGGTATACAATATGTACAAGAGCCAAGAAGGAATAATAAGAGTGAACGACCAAGAACAAACTAACCCAAGGACATCACAAGCAGGATTCAAGCCTGCGACCGCAGCGGTCGCGCGGAGTGCTTGGATTAAAAAGAGTGTAAGGTGCGGATGTAGTCTTCCACCCTACTGTTCAATCTGTACAAAGAAGAAGGAATGAAATAAAGGAAAGGATCAGGAGTGGAATTAAAATTCAAGATGAAAGGATATCAAGGATATGATATGCTGCTGACATTCCTATCCTGACTGAAACTGAATTAGCATCAGGATTGATGGTCATGAAGCAGATGAAGTTAAAGAATTCTGCTACCTGGGCAGCAAAGTAACCAAAGACGGATGGACGAAGGAGGACATCAAAAGCAGACTAGCCCTGACCAAGAGAATTCTACTGATATAAAACATAGGCCTTAATTTGCAGAAGAAATTTCTAAGAATGTACATATGGAGTACAGGATTGTATGGTAGTGAAACATGGACTGTGGGAAAACTGGAATAGAGAATCTAAGCATTTGAGCTGTGGTGCTACTGGCGAATGTTGAAAATCATGTGGATTAACGAGGTAAGGAATGAAGTCATTCTGTGTAGAATCGGAGAGGAAAGGAATATATGGAAAACACTGACAACGTGAAGGGGCAGAATGATAGCACATCTGCTAAGGAATCGACGAATGACTTCCATGGTAGCAGAGGGAGTTACAGAGGCCAAGGACTCCAGAGAAAGACAGAGATTGGGATACATACAGCGAATAATTGAGGACATAGATTGCAAGTGCTACTCTGTCCTGAAGAGGTTGCTGGCACAAGAGAGGAATTAGTGATGGACCGCATCAAACCAGTTAGAAGACTGATGACCCCAAAAAAAAGCACGTCGTCCCATATAGCACTTTCACACATAATACGGTAAAAATTTAGGGTCGTTGGGTTGTGAACCCATGATCTTTGATACAGGAATCTTAGACTCTATCAACTTCCACATGAAAGCAACATACGTTACATACTCACAGTTAGGCTTGTGAAGTGCTCTGTAGTCCTGGTGTTACTTTTAATTAACGTTTATGTACTCTCTGCTGGACAACAGCAGACAGCATGAACTAAACCGCAGTTTTTGTTGATAAGCTATCGACCTGCAACTTTTGGTACTGATCTGAATGTCTGACATCTGCAGGGTTGGGCGTAAGAGTTAGAAAAGAATTCCGCTGCTAAGTGCAGGGGGGCGGGGGGGAGGAAAGAAAGAGAGAGAGAGGGAGGGGGAGGGGGGAGAGAAAGGGATGGCTGACAAAAGTACAATGAGCACCTCCATGAGGGAGGGACTATTGAATGATATGATGGAAGGGAAACTGAAAGTCGAGCTGGAAAACATAGCAGACTGGTCATTAGACACAGAGTTTAACAAAGCTCTGGACGATTTGTGCAAAGAGAAAGCGAATGGTTAAATAACATTCCCTTGCAGTTTATATGATGCTTGCAGGAGGCTGCAATGAAACGACTATTCAAATTCCAGAATGGCAGAAGTGAAGCTGTGAGCACCGGGCGTGAGTCGTGCTTCGGAAGCTCAGATGGTAGAGCACTTGCACGCGAAAGGCAAAGGTGCCGAGTTCGAGTCTCGGTCGGGCACGCAGTTTTAATCTGCCAGGAAGTTTCAACTATTCAAATTCATCTGTAGAATCTATGGGACTATAGACATAGCAACAAATTTACAGAAAAATATCATCTACACACTCCACATGCGTGTAAGGACCACTAAATGCGAACGATTTCGCACAATCAGCTAAATAGCTTATGAATCCTAATTGCTGACACGATTAATATGTACAAGAAAGTAAGTTTGGATGTAACAAAGGTAAAAGCACCAGAGAGATAGATCTAATCTTACACTTCAAAAGGGAAGCAAAGTTTAAAGAAAGTCATGCAGCCTTCATTGCATTAGGCCACCTTTAAAAAGATTGACAAAGTAAAGTAATGCGACATGTGTGAAATCTCAAAAAATACGAGTGAGATATAGAATACAAGCAGATTATATAAATTACTATATGTACAATAATCAACATGGAACAGCAAAAGCTGAAGCAAGGAATACTGTCATTAAAAAGGTGCAAAACAGGGACCCAATTAGTATCGCCAAGGGTTCAGTTTGAACTTCAAGGAATCGTTCGCGTAATTTAATAAACTTCCAGAAATTTAATTAAAATTGAGGGTGAAGGCATTTCATTGATAACATTCACTGGTGTTATTACCATGTTCACTGAAAGTGAGAAAGAAGTACCCAAGTGGTTAACGCAATAAACAGTTCGATGAGGACAGAATTATGATTTAAACTAAAGAAAGACTGAAATATTGGGGAGTAACAGAAATAACATCAGTGTCAAACTTAACGTCAAAATTAGGGACCACAAAGTAAATTAATTTGAGTTATTCTGCTACCTGGGAAGCCAATTTACAATGAGGGACACAGCGAGATTGTTATATGAAGTAATGTAACAGAGGAAAACAGATCATTCCAGGCAAAACAACGCTACTGCTGCCGAAGATAGGCCTCAATTTTGTGATGGAATATCTGAAAATGTACATTTGGAGCACAGTATTGTATGAAAATGAATAATGGATTATGGGAGATACAGGAAGAGAAGTGCCTTGGAGCATTCAAATTGGGATACAATAAAAGGATGTTGAGAATTAGGTGAATTGATAAGAAAGGAACTGTGGAAAGTGGGATATATCTGAAGACATCAGGGAATAATTGCCATGGTAGTGGTGGAAGCAGCAGAGAGTAAAAACTGTAGACAAAGACAAAGACTACATCCAACAAATAACTGGAGACTTTGGATGCAAATGCTGCTCTGTGGTGAAGAGTCTGACCCGGCACCCCCTCTTCCCAGAAATAAATGATGGGATCTCAGCACTCTAAGTGTGTTGACAGACAGAAATGTGATCTACAGTTGGCAGAGTTTCTGCTTTGCATGTCTGTTGTTACTTTGACTACCTGCTATAGCAAAATAAAGTGGTACAATCATGTTGGTCTAAACCCTGAGGAGCTTAGGCTTAAGAGACCACCTCTGCCAACTACTGCTTTTGTTTTGACTCTTGAACAGAGTAATTCTTGTTACTTGCACAAGTTTAATCCAGGGGTCTAGGATCCTTTCTTCTCTTTTGTTTCTACCAACGACCCTAAATTGTCTCATAAATAAATCTGTCTTTACTCATCCCCTGCTACTGCATTCCAATACACCATGATTTTTAGAAGTTTATGTCTCTTTAAATATAGTGTTACGCATCATGTGCTCTCATAATCCCTATCTGTGACTGGATTTTCGGTGTGTGAAGTCGCCTTACATGCCAGAGTTGTTGTTGGATTGGTTTACTGGTTCTGATGGGAATATATCACTGAAATGTTCACAATAGATCACTGCTTTCCCTACCAAACCATTTTTAATTGACCTTTCTCTCATAATACAACTTACTCATTCTGTGGATACTGCCCCATTATTCATCTGACCATATGTTATGATTTTCTTTCCATTTCATTTTGCTGACCCTCACTGAATGTAGACTGATCCTTTACATTTCCTTTCTCTGTTTTTCTACCTTCTGTACAATGTAGCGCTAATGTGTGCGTGCATGTGTGTGTAGTGAGGGAACTCACCGCATGCGAGAGACAGTGGCTTCTCCAGGTGGAGGAGATGTGGGAAGTGCAGCTGCAGCAGGTGTCTGGCGGGGTGCGTTGGCAGTGGTGGTGGTGGCGGTGGTGGTGGTGGTGGCGTCAGTGGTGGTGGTGGCAGTGGCGGTAGTGGCGGTGACGGCTGGTGTGCTGCACATACAGAGAGAGCAGAGTGTGAGCTGGCTGGCGTATCCATGTGAGGATGTGGGGGTGGCTCACTACAGCCAGCCCTGCTGAGGGGCCATGCACACACTGGCAACTGGCAGACGACAGGTGTCGAATGCTGCAATAGCGGTCCAGTTAATACAAATGAATTGCTGTTGAGTTAATGACATTCAGATGCACGCCTGAGCTCCCTACAGCAGTTGATCACAACACCAGACAACAGGTAGAAATCTTGAAATGACATTCCATAAAGTTTTGCATTGGATGCCAATTTGAACCCAGAACTTAATAGAATTGTTAACGATTTACTGGGATTTGCTTCCAGCACCTATCATTGTTTTATAGCTACAAATACTCGTTAAACACCGTTTTAGAATGCTTAAATAATAATCCTTATAACCTTCAAATGTATAACATTGAATACATCACTGCATAAACAGTTTATACATTCAAATAAAAATGACAATAGATAAACGAACTTATAGTAACCTGTGTAACAACACATCGAACAATATCTCTACCATCTTATGCATGAATCTACTTGTTTCAGTTAATTATGCCCTTTAAGGCTATATGCATCAATGTTGAATGTTATGTGAGAAAGAGTATGCACTTTACTATGCAGTTGCATGATACTTTTCTTTAGGCCTGCGCTACATAGGCTACATTTACTGAAGACATGCATCGTCTTTGCCAAGATCAATGGTGTGAATAATAACAGAATAATAATGAATGACCTCCTCCAAAAACTGTTATATTGGATAAACAAAGTTGCTTTGTAGCTTAATACCACCTCATGGTGAAAAAGAAATTCCTTTTGAAATTGTAATAAAAGCACAACACTTTCAGAATAACAATGGACTCAGTGTCTGAACAGAATAATGACTGTCTACGAATGACGTCCTTATAAACCAAATACATCTCTTCTTTTAGTAAAATTATAAACCTCTAGCACAAAAATAAAGCACTACAAAATAATAAACTGCTTTGACACAATGACACATATGGCAGCTATAAATGCGACAACACTATCTGGAGAACTTTCTGGAAATTCGATTGATACTTGTCGCCGAGTTAATTTTGTATGATCGAGTGTTAGTGTAACCATAGATTCGTACGAAGTCACAGCTGCTCAGTTAGGGGCCAACACTTCCTACAGAAATTTCTGCATCATTCCATAATGCCAATAGTGTAGCTGACCGTTATTTATTTCAGCGATTACAAAATCAAGTCGAAATTATATATTTCACAGCGCAGGTATTTGAGGTTAAGATGTTCAAAATGTTACTGCTGAGCTGGGGAGCTGGGAGTTTAACACAGATATCCCTTTCCGCAGTTTTTGACCCTTTTTGGACTATACAGTTCCATCGTTTTGTTGCTTCCCCAACATTACCAACTCTTCAGGTTTTCCAAGAAAAGTGCAAGTCTGGTTTTAAATAGTGGGCAGGTGTAAAAATTTTCATCGGGTCACTTCAAGTCGTAGCATTTGCATTGCAAATCATAGGTGAAAGGCAATAATAATTTTTTTACATCTCTACATGCATTGTCAACAATAACGATTGGTGCCGGTTTCGACTCTCAGTCGGGCACAGAACTTTTTATCACATCATTTCAGGTTTATAAATTCCACTTCTAATTACTGGTGAGAAACTATTTGACAGTCAACATGTCTTCATGTGTAGTCATCAGCGGTGATAGTATGTACGGGGTTAGAATCCCAGTCAACACAGAACTTTTCCTCGTGTAATTTCTAGTTCAGGCACGAGCATATCTCGCTAGTGGTGAAACAATCCAACTGGACAGCCACGGCGCTCTTCTGGTTGTGAAGGATATCTTAATTTAATTAACAGGATACTCTGATCATCAGTCTTCAAAGCATGTGTTAAAGACTGGGTTTTGGGAGGTACATATAATGAAAAGGTCGACAGCGCGTTTCGACCTGAGCCAGAGAAGAAATTCAGTACAGTGGGAAGTGTGGGAAGGTGTGAGGATGTAGCAACGCGAAATTTACTTGGCCTAACAGAGTTACCATATAAATCTAAATTTCATCCAAGAAACACAATTAACAGAAACTGAAGTATTTTTCAAATGAGCCACCTCACTTTATAAGCACACACAAAATGATGAGTCGCTCAAAGTAGGCTGTGTCATTTCCCCATTATGGAAAACAAAATGTGTGTGTGTGTGTGTGTGTGTGTGTGTGTGTGTGTGTGGGTAGGTGGGTGGGGTGGGGGCTGGGGCGGTGCTCAATGTTTGTGACTGATGATATTGTGGTCTGTAAGCTGTGCTGTGAACTCACTACTGAAACAAAGTGAAGTTTGTCCTCCACATACAGGAGACATGAATGGTAAATTCTATGAGAAACTTATGTCTACAAGGTCCTGGCACGGATACAAGGAGAGAAGGATAAACATGAGGTAATGAGACATCTTCCCCAAAAAATTCAAAAGCACTGTATTATTGAAGTAAAAAATTATTCTGCTTATATGCAACACTTTTATACATCTTATTTTAATTATTATTAAAATCCTAGGCGTCTATGATGTATAAAATTTGAGTGTGAGGGGCAATGGGGGGAGAAGAGGGGAATCATACAGTAAAAGACGGTGGTAGACCCAGAAAGGAACAGGATATCTCTGTATGCAACTGACGCCCATAGTGTGTGCAGTATGCGGCAGTGAACTAGGTGAAGATCAGGAATTACAAGGATCTAATATACATCAAGAGAATTTGTAAAATGTACACAAGGATTACTGTCAGTAAAAAGGTTACTGTTAACAAAAACTTTCTCAAACTTAAGACCTTGTGTCATTCCCATAGTGTGAAAAAGGAGTTTGGAGTAATGTAGGAAAATATATTTAGGTGCGATGTATTAATTTTTTTTTCAAGAACATAACTAAAGATTGTAATATGATCGATGTTTCAAACATGAATTTTCATGTTGATGTCTATTGAACGAAAGAGAAACACATTGAATGATTTACAGTATAGGCTATAAGTTCATTGCAGTTGTTTGAGGGAATGCATTTAGCGTCACCTCAAACACAAGCTTACCAGTATGTCAAATACCACACAAAATATTATCTAAGTATTAGAATACAGCTGCAAAATAAATGACGGTTTATCAGTGTAAATGGCTACTAGACTTGTATGGACATATGTAACTGTAAGATGGTGCAGAAAAAAGGGAATGTTGGTCTCAGAAACTGTTTCATGTTCAGACTATGAGAGGTGGAATAGCAACAGTAATAGATGGGGTAGATAATATCATAGGTAGTGCCACAGTGGAATGAAAGTCTGTGGTGTTCACTGGGTGGCTATAGAAATCCATAGAGCAACTGAAACAGGCAGAGAGGTGTGGGGTACCGGTTCATCAAAGACTCAGTAAAGCATGGCACAGAAGGGAATGTATCCAAGTATTGTATGAGGTTCATATAGCGGCTGAATAGAGAGAATAAGGAAATGAGGTGGAAAGTCTCAATTTTATGGAACGAACTGGAACCACCATGAGGACTGGTTTTGTGTTCCTGTGAGGTGGTCCAAGGCTGCGAGAGGTGTGACCAGCCACACACTGGAGCACCAATGCTTACTTCAACAGGTTTTCTGATCATCTTCCATACAAGACCTGACAGTGAACCATTATTCTGTCATATAATGTTCCTTTAGAGAAATTCAAAATCTTCCATGTACTGCATGGATTTGGAGAGAACAAAGAATTATGTTGGGGAGGTTACTGGCATATGGCTTGCATGAAGAAAGAAAGTGACAGAGAAGGAAGCTGTAGTACTGAGGTGTGAACAGCGATTACTCTGATATTCTCCTTTACTACATGAAGAAAATTCCGCAGATCAACATCAGCTGTCGTAAACTGTAAACATGTTGCCGCCCTCCTCGAACCGTTGTGCAGTACGCTTCCTTGCTCGAGGTGTCGGCCAGAAGTGACGCACTCGGTCGTCGTCTTCATGCAGTGTGACTCTGTTCAGAGGTGTCTCATTGTCATCAGCCACAGAGGCACTGAACAACTTTAAACGCTGCTCTATACGAACGGGCTTACAGCAACCCGTAAGGGCTGCCGGCTGCAAGCTACACACATCACTGTGTTTTAGGCTGGGTTGGGCAATACAGCTTTGTGTGCACAGCAGACTGCGTGATGCTGCATTCACACAGTGAATGTATCCTATTCTCCTCACACTTGATGCCAAAACCTAAAGAACAACTTTTCATACACGTGTAGTTCGACAGATAAATGTCTACAAATTGGTTGTTTGATGCTTTTTGCTAGAAAACATACCTGTTAATGAAGTGGACTCAGCTTAGGGATTCAGCTAACCTGATAGAAGAGGACAATGATAGCATCGTGAGCTAGCAGCAAATGACGGTCTATGATGGTGTATCTTACAGCAGTGACACATCTAAGGAAATTCAGCAGCAAAAATTATAGTCATGCAAATGCACACACACACACACACACACACACACACACATCCAGAACTGAGAGACACGAATGAGTGGGTTGTCTCGCCCTTACCTGCTTTGTGGTGGTGGATCGTACAGCAACCGGCTCACTTTGACCAAGTCTTTTGGTTGATGAAGCATCGCATCTGTCCACCCCTGAGTGGCCATCACCTCGTGGGTACGTGCCTTAATAAATTCGATGGCGGTTCGCCTGAGGTCACTGCAGGAGTGGCGGACTGCGAGTACGGCCGCGGCCGCCGCGGTCTCGACGGTCAGCTGAGCGGCCACCTGCCGCTCGCACTCCGCCTTCAGCCGCGACACCCCGTACTTATCCGCTGCTGCCAGCAGCTGGGGGGCCGCGCCGGGCAGCTGGGGGGCCCGCTGGGTGTACAGGTAGGAGACCAGCTGCCTCAGCACCGGGCCCCCCACGTCCGGGATGCTCACCGCGCCGCTGCTGGCCTCGAGGGTGTCGTGGCCGAACATGGCGGCGAACACAGGGCTCCTGTCCGCCAGGACGGCCCTGTGCGCCAACAGCCGCGTGTCGCCTGCCTCGAGTATCACCACGGCGTCGTCCCCGGCGTCCAGGAGGTCCCCCAGGTCCACGGCTGCCGTCTCCGTGATGTCCTTAACCACTTCCATTGCGGACGATTCTGAAACACTGCATCACCAGGCAGCCCTTTCAGCTTACAGGTGACTACTGATACTTCTCGAGTGACGGTTCATAAAAAGTGGTCCATCACCAGCCAGTGGCAGTATCGTCACATCTTTGCTGTGTTAGACTGATGCCATTGGTGAATACCTGCATATCTTTAATAATACCTTTTTAAATAGTTACGGTTTTCTTTCAGCACATTTTATTTGCGCGACAAGCTCCAGAAGGGGGGAGGCTTCATTTCCATAATTTTTTCTACAGCGACATTTTATTTGAACTGGCAATTGTTCGAAGTGGACATCTACCAAAATACTAAGAAGGTTGTACAGAACTATAGCAGTACTTTATTCAACGAGATATTCTGTTCACTTCTTTCCTTCAAGGAAACAACATTATTTTATGGCTGGAATCTATATTATTCGTCATTGAACCAACAATTGTGCATGTAGCCTTGTACGAGTTGTTTCACACAGGTCTACTGCAACCTGGAGGGTGCTTCTGGGAAACATTGCCTATGGGAAGCAGGCCTACTCAGCCTGCAACTCATTCTCAACACTTCTCAAATAGTCCAACAGGACAACATCCGACAACCACACGCAGCACGATATGTCAGAGCCAGCCACAGAGAATATTCTTTCCCTTCAACTAACTCGTATACTATTATTTTGTAGCAGAAGTCACTGAACCTCCGCATTGCAGATGGTACTGATAATAGTAGATAACCACTCGATGATACAGATTCTGGACAACGAGGTCTAATTTTCGCTGAAGAATTTCTCAGTTCGTCCTTACACTGACTGTGTAGACTGTGTGCATTAGATGCCGAGATTGGACCTTTGAATAAAATGGGAAATCACTATCTGCTTATTGGATTTACGTTGTTTCATTAGTAACAGTCGCTGAAGAATCCATTTTAAAACAGCAATTCAGAATAGTTCTGTAGAAGTCGAGAATCAACATGAGCCATGTACTGACAATGTTCCTGCTCATCTTCTCGGTGTGGGAGCAATGAATGTGAAAGGTTGGCTGTATACTCTTATGTGTTGAACAAGTGAACGAGGGAAACCGTCCACGAATCTTGAAAGAGACATTTGAATTTTCATCCTCAGAAAGAAGAATGACTTAAAAAGAGAGAAAGTACTGAACATTTAAGGTAGTTGTCCAGCGGAAATAGTAACTTTATTTCCTCAAAAAGGTCAAGCCACATTTTAAGAAACTCAGTGTGGATTTATAAAAAAGTGCGGGGCTGGTGGCGGTTACATGGACCGCACACACGCACACACACACACACCACGCTGCCATCACACTGCTCCAGTGACAGCCGAGTACCTCCAGACTGGAGAACAGCAGACGCCACGTACACACGCAGGGGCCGCCAGAAGCGGCCACGCCCTTAACGCAGCCGAAAGTGTTCATCCGCTACTGTTTAAACGTCGACGGACACGGAAAACTAGACAGAGGAGGTGCGACCAATACAGGAAGACTGCCGTCAAAGCGTCACAGAGGCACCACATCATCAGGGTACAAGAAGCTATGCGGCTGTCAATCTACAGATTTGTTCAGGTAGATGAACAAATGTCAACTTGACAGGGGATGGTGATAAATACCTTATGTCGGTAGTTCTGCCAACTTGACTACACGATCACTGGAAAGAAAAGTGTGTGAATTTTACCCACGCAACCGCATGTCTTTGTGCCTTTGGTTTAAAACGTCGACCTGGTAACCACCTCCTATAGCTGCAGACAAAACAGAATCTCAGGAGGAATGTTAGTTCTCTTATCTGTTGAGACATAAAGGGCTCCTAGAAACCATAACTGGCGAATCTGCCCATGGGGAAAGGACCAGAGGAACACAGCGGTTGGAATGAGAGAGACATGGAGACTGGAGATCGACTGTCAAACAATCTCTGGACTGCACATTACACACACATACACACACACACATACATTAAATGGACGCTGCTTTCATCTTGCAAAATTTTACTCCTTGTTCTCCATGTGGGTAATTACCATAACAGCAAAAAAATTATAAACATAGGAAACTGTTTCTGTCTCAGTGTCAGATCACATGTTCTTCAAGACACTCATAAGGAACTTGCAAACTTGCGACCGATGATAATTTTCTGTCTCAGTATCTCACAGTTTGAAGTGACAGGCTATGCCTGTTCAGGAACTCCACTGCTGCAACGCAGGACCCAGTTCATCGACTGGACGTTAGAATGTGTGGTTTAGTTTACTGGAGGTACCATTAGCTCTATTAGCACGGGACCTTGGCGTTTAATGCCATGTTGCACTAATTTCCAATTAAGATAGTTGTGTCGCATAGACATAATACACAAACGAAAGTAGTTCTGAGAGATGACTAGCAGGCATTGTACCAGTTTATAACTTTGCTGTCCATCTCGTGTGACTTCCTTCACAGAGCCAAAGTCATGCTACCTGAGGGGTTTGTTTATGTCTGACATTTTCTTTTTTTTTCCACTCTTGCACAGTTAATGCTTCGATCTAGGACTGTGATTACACCAAGACAACCCACATATGTATCTGGAACACTGGAATGTTTGCAAGTGGGTAAACTGACAGAGTGATTGTGAGCTGTCTTATCGATTTGGTGTCACTTTTCGACTGTTCTACAGTGTGAGTCATTCTACAGTCCAGACTTATTTCGACAATGTGTGTAAGGCACAGTATCTAAATCAAGCTTGTTTTTCTCGGGAATCCTTAAAACAATTATGCAATTGAAAAAGTTCTGTGTTTGCAGCATATGTAAGACGCTGAGACTATCACTGATTAATATCACCCCAGCCCGTATAAATCGTCAACTGTAAAACGATAAAGGTATGTAATTTTATATACAAATTTCTCGCGCATGCCTTACAATCAATTCCAGGAAATTTATGAGAACGTGCTGAAAAGCAAGACCTCCGAATTTTTTCATCTGTTCTCAACATCAGCTGAGGTATGACACGACAAAGATGTTGCTCGGTCGACTTTCCCGCCTCGCTGAGGAATGTTACAACTTGAGAACTTTTAACACTGCAGCACGTCAGCAATCGTGAACGATTTAATGATTATAAAGAATGCACCTCGAAGGCAAATAGAATCCGGTTTCTGTTTGCAATCGAGGCGGATTCTTTATAATCACTGAATGTTACAGGCCTCTGGCGCTAGAGGGCTCTGACTTGCAGCGTGTGACACGGCGCAGTGCAGCCTAGCTATGTTAGTGCCTGAGAGGCGGTGTGCTGTGGTTCAGTGTCTGACTGCAGGAGAGTCTGCCCACACGCGGAGCGAGCTCTCCTTCAGAGTGGCGACGCCAGACCTCACACGAGCCATGCCACGAGTTCACTCCGTACAGTCCCGACTTGGCGCCATCCGATTTTCAGCTGTTGGCGAAATTTAAAGAAACGGCGTCAAGATCTTTGCTCTGATAGTGGTGTCTGGTGTTGAGGTTGGGTCATCAGCGCCCGTGCAAAGTCCCAATATTTCACACAGTCCAATTCCTGTACTCAGCCGCTGTCACGAATGATGTTGATTATGAAGTGACGAGGACAACACGAACACGATGTCCCCAGGCAGAGGAAATTCCCAACCCGGTCGGGAATCGAGCCCGGGTCCCCGTGATCCAGAGGCAGCAACGCTAGCCACTAGACCACGAGGTGCGGACTCTGGCAGTGGTGAGGCAGTGCGTGGAGAGGTGAGGCTGTGGGTTCGTCAACAGACTCAAACATTCTACAGTGACGTCATCGAGAAACTGGTCTCTTGTTGGGAGAAATGTGTTCATCACAAGGGTGGCCGGGTTGACTAATAGATATGTAGACATGCATATAGATAAGTAGAATGTTAATAAAGTTTTGATTTACTTAAAGCGCCTTAAGAGTTTTCAGATAAAAAAATTCAGAGGCATTACCTTTTGGCTAGCACTAATATTCGCAATCTCAAATTTTACTGTTTGAAAATTGGAAACAGGGGTATCTGGAAACCTGTACAATCTGGAGTTATTCTAGCAACATGCACAGCTATTAATATCCAGGATTATCTTCTGAACGAAAAACGTTTCCAGTGTGTCGTGCAGGCTGCTCTGGACAACCTTTTCAGTATGGTTCGAGCCAGTAATCCTGTTCCAGAGTGTCTCAGTTTCAAGATGATACTGCGGCTTATTGCTGTGTCACAGTATTTTCGTCCCAGTCGCCATGGAAGTTATCAGACAGAAGATGGTGAATTTCTTGTCGACTACTTGGAACACAGACGGACGTACGACGAAGCAGAAGGCACAGACGATGCAGGCTTGCTTGCAAGTGCGAATTCAGACGTAAGCGATGTTGGAGAAATGCCACCTGAGGAAGCACAGTCTCTACATTATTTAGCAGGCAGAACAACAAAGCAAGTGCAGAAGAAGTATTTGCTTTGCGAAGCGTGCCGAGATTCACTTTCACCAAAGGAGAAGTCTGAGTGTGAAGCAGTACGAAGACTCACTGAACTAAAAAATTACACAACTCAAGACAGCTTGGAATGCATTTCCCAAGAAATATTTCGCATTATTGAGATGACAGATAAAGTCTTTCGTGTGGATGAAAAACTGTTCCTGGAATCTAAATTATCTCACCAAGCACTGGAGGCAGTTGCACAGAAGTCATTCGAGGAACTCGTTGAGAATATTCCTTCCTCTCACAGTGTCGTGGACAGAGTTGTAGATGAATTTCTGAAGACTCGAATTTACGTTCTTCGGAGGAAATATAACTGCCAGGTACTGAAGGAAGCCACAGCAAAGTGCAGTATTGGTATGAGAAATGCGGCAAAGGTATTTGAAGAAGAAGCAATTTATTGTCTTTCACATGTTTTAGCTAAATTGATGCACCGGTAATTTGTAATTTTGTGTTTTTTTTATTTTTAATTACAAATAACTACCATCATTTGTAACAAACATGCATTAAAAAAGGAAATATGCAAATCGAAGTATGCATTTGTAATTTAATATGTACTGTAAGTCATGTGTGTACCTCAGAGACCTTGACTGGACTCTATCGTTGAAGCATGTAATACTTTTCACAAAGGTCAGCGTGAGAAAAAAATTACTGCTAGCTATATTTATAAGCGTCTATATCTCACAGGGGAACCTCCCCATCGCACCCCCCTCAGATTTAGTTATAATTTGGTACAGTGGATAGGCCTTGAAAAACTGAACACAGATCAATCGAGAAAACAGGTAGAAGTTGTGTGGAACTATGAAAAAAATAAGCAAAATATACAAACTGAGTAGTGCATGGGCAAGGTAGGCAACAGCAAGGATAGTGTGAGCCCAGGAGCGCCGTGGTCGTGTGGTTAGCGTGACAAACTGCGGAACGAGAGGTTCTTAGTTCATGTCTTCCCTCGAGTGAAAAGTTTACTTTCTTTATTTTCGCAAAGTTATGATCTGTCCGTTCGTTCATTGACGTCTCTGTTCACTGTAATAAGTTTAGTGTCTGTGTGTTGCGACCGCACCGCAAAACCGTCCGATTAGTAGACGAAAGGACGTGCCTCTCCAATGGGAACCGAAAACATTTGATCGCTAGGTCATAGGTCAACCGATTCCTCCACAGGAAAACACGTCTTATATATTCTATACGACACTGGTGACGGCATGTGCGTCACATGATAGCAATATGTTGTCGACCCACCTAACTTGCACACTTTGCGAATGGGTAGAAAGATTCTTCTACCTTGCCCGATTTAGGTTTTCATGTGGATGTGATAATCACTTCCAAAAAAGTGATGAAAACATAAGAGTGTGTCACATAAACTGCAACAAATGAATGCAACACTTTCACAGTCGCACAGTTTTCTCTGTGCTCTGTCAAAACATATGTTTTTAACGTTTTCAAATTTTTCCGTGTGTAGACCGTCAAATCCTGCATATGTCCAAGCAAAACTGAACATGTCCTGGAATTTTGGAGAGCGAAGTTGATTATGTGTGAGTGCCTGAACTCTGATAATTGTCTGAAAATAAAAAATTAAAGTTTTCACTCGAGGGAAGACTTGAACCAAGGACCTCTCGTTCCGCAGCTGCTCACGCTAACCACGGGACCACTGCGCTCCTGAGATCGCATTATCCTTGATGTTGCCTACCTTGCGCATGGACTACTCAGTTTGTATATTTTGCTTGTTTTTTCATAGTTGCACAAACTTCTTCCTGTTTTCTCGATTGATGTGTGTTCAGTTTTTCAAGGCCTATCCACTGTGCCAACTTATAACTAAATCTGAGGGGGGGTGCGATGGGGAGGTTCCCTTCTCAGTGACAGAGTAGCACATTTTCAGTAAATTTCACAGTAGACGCCGAGTTATCAAGGATGTAACGATTAATAACGACAGTTATTTGTTCACTTAACGCACTGTCGTATTCAGGCGAACTTTACAGTTCCGTCCACAGGGCTGCCATTGCGCAGTAGGCCCAAAATGGCGGCGGCCGGCAGGCTGGCCCTACTCTCCCGTGTAGAGGGCTCCAGCGTGGCGCTGGCTGGCGCGAATGCCGGACATTTGCCACGCCGGACATTTGCCACACTCGCCCCTTCGCCGGGTAGCGAACCCTCAGGTAAGGGACGCCCTTCCTCGCACTTCTTCTGTCCGCTTTCAAACCGCCGTCTCCACATCTTACTCGATACAACCAGGCCGTAAGGGACCTTCTTCTTCGACATCTTGGCCAAATACAGAGCTTCTTTTACGAAATCGGAATATTTATAACTTTTGGGAAACGAAAGCAATACCGAGGATAATGTCAGTATGTAATTACTTCTGCCAAGTATAAATATAGATCCCTCGCCCGTACGGTAGCTTCCTTTCACGCTTACTGATCGCGATAGAAACAGTCCATCGGCAGGGGAGCAACAAGAAAGGAACGATGTAAAGCGAATGCGAATTTATGCTAATCATTTCTTTTTGATCACTGCATTTGTGCCTACTTTAATTATTACAACTGCACGCCCAAAAGACAATAAGTAAAGAAGAAATGGGTATGTGAATGTGGGAAAAGAAGAACGACATACTCCATATTAATTTACTCTCTAAAACGCGGTATCCCTTGCGGTGAAACATTAGTTAATAAAGTGTAGCGGGACAATGTTCAAAACATGACTGAAAATACGTTCACTAAATCGAGATAAGAACATCTTTGATTGGCATGTCATCTAAAGCCGACGTACATTTTTAAAATGTTAGAAATAAGGAAATGAGCCGGCCGGTGTGGCCGAGCGGTTCTAGGTGCGTCAGTCTGGAACCGCGAGACCGCTACGATCGCAGGTTCGAATCCTGCCTCGGGCATGGATGTGTGTGATGTCCTCAGGTTGGTTAGGTTTAAGTAGTTCTAAGTTCTAGGGGACTGATGACCTCAGATGTTAAGTCCCATAGTGCTCAGAGCCATTTGAACCATTTTTGAAGGAAATGAAGTAATACAGAACGTTATGCTTGTAACGTACATTGTTGTTCTAAATTCTTTAGCTCTGGTATTTAGAGGGTCACAGAGAAGCATCCTAGGTTTTCGAGGGAAAAGCTGTAATGGTAATGATCTCCACTACAACAGAAACAACTTAAGGAAAAATAATGTAATGGGTGTTCCAGCTCACAAGCGACATTGAAGCAGGTACTTCCTGTGACTTAGTATGGACAGAGGTTATATTCGACAATCGGAATAAATTAATAACTGGCTCCTTTTACTGACCGCCGGTCTCAGATGAAACAGTTGCTGAAGAGTTCAAAGAAAACTTGAGTCTCACCACAAACAGGTACGCTACTCATGCAATTATAGTTGGCAGTGACTTCAATCTACCTTCCGTATGTTGACAAAAATACATTTCCAGACCACATTGTAGATATAAAACAACTTCCGTAATTGTTCTAAATGCTTTTTTAAAATTATTTTGAACAATTAGTTCACGAGGCCATTCAAATTGTAAATGGTTACGAAAACACACTTGAACTCTTAGCCACAAATAATCCCGAGCATCACGACGGATACAGGAATTAGTGAACACACTGTCGTAGCGAGGCTCAATTCCGTAACAAAGAAATTCACCAAAACTAAACGCGAGATATATCTATTTATAAAAGCAACTAAACATTCGGTTGACTTCTTAGAGACAGTCTCCAATCCTTCCAAACTATGTAAGTGAAGACCATATATGGCTGAAGTTGGAAAAAATAGTATCAACAGCAGTCGAGAGATTCATACCAAATAAATTAATAAGAGACGGAATTGATCCCACATGGTACACAAAACACGACAGAATGCTGCTCCAGGAGCACCGAAAAAGGCAAGCATAATTTAAACGAACGCAAAATCACCCAGATTCGCGAAGTTTTGCTGAGGCTCGAAATTTGGTGTCCATTTCAATGCGAGATGCATTTAGAAGTTTGCACAACGAAACTCTCTCTAGAAATGTGGCGGAAATTACCAACAGATTCTGGTTCTGTGGTAAGTAAATCAGCGGAAAGGGTCAGTAGGCGATGGGGAGGAGGAGGAGGGGGAGACAAGAGACCAAAACCTTCGGAGCAGGTAAAATCGAGGCAAATGTCCGCCGTGGCAAACGTCCGCACACCGGCAGGCGCACCGCCGCGCGGGATTAGCCGAGCGGTCTGAGACGCTGCAGTCGTGGACTGTGCGGCTGGTCCGGCGGATGTTCGAATTCTCCCTCGAGCGTGGGTGTGTGTGTTTGTCCTTAGGATAATTTAGGTGAAGTAGAGTGTAAGCTTATGGACTGACGACCTTAGCCGTTAAGTCCTGTAAGATTTGACACACATTTGGACATTTCTGCAGACGCGCGACCGGCTGGCAGGCGGCAGCAGCGGCGCTACTCACCCTGCAGGCGGGGCGGAGCAGAGCGACGCGGAGCGAGGCGAGGCAGCGCAGCCGGCGGCAGCCGCTCTTATACACCTGCCGCGTGACGTCACGCCGGCCGGCTTATCTGCCGCGGGAGCACGCTTGCGCAATCCGCCCTTCGGATCCCAGAGGCACGTTCCATTCCCACGGGTTGTGATATGTCGCAATACACTCGATAACTGGATTAAACTCGACATCCTCGAGATTGAAAATTTTGTTTCGGTTTCAGTTTGAACAACGTCAAACAGAACCTTTCGGCACTCGATGTAGAAAATGTTTCAAATGGATCTGAGCACTATGGGACTTAACTTCTGAGGTCATCAGTGCCCTAGAACTTGGAACTACTTAAACCCAACTAACCTAAGGACATCACACACATCCATGCCCGAGGCAGGATTCGAACCTGCGACCGGAGGAGTCGCGCAGTTCCTGACTGTAGCGTCTAGAACCGCTCAGCCATTCCGGCCGGAGACTAGATGTAGAATGACCGCGATTGTATCACAAATGATTGTCAGTCCGTTCTGCTTCATTCCAGTGAGTATCATGCCACGAAACGGACTCCCGAAATCTATTATAGTTTTTTTGACATAAGATTGAACACTTTGCCTGCTGATGGAATTTCTACAGCTGGAAGAACAGCGATTAAGGACACTTCTTGTGGATCTACTGCGTAATAACGAGGATACACCATTAAAGTTTGTAGGTGATTTGGGGTGTACAGGGCGCCACATTCAGTTCACGGAGCTGCCACCTCTGCCGTCAGCAGTCGCTCTGCTGTGGCTGGCCAGCAAGCTGAACCCAGCTGAGGCGGCAGGTGCGGCACTTGCCTCCACGGTGCTGCAGCCGTGAGCCAGAGGCCGCCGCAGTGGCTGCCAGGTGGTGGCGTCCCAGCCTCACAGCAACCTTATGGTACCTGCTGGAGGATACATTGCCAATCACTGACCCTTCCCCTCTTCCTGTTCCACTCGAGAATGCTTCAAAGCAGCAATGGCTGTGACTACGCCTCCATGCGTGTTCGACTCTCTCCAATTCTGCCTTCACAGTCTTTTGCGAGATGACTGTTTGTACATTCTAGGGACTTTGACAGTAAACCACACAGTGCTGTGGAGTGCGTCTCTTGCAGCGTCTGCCAGCACACCTGCCTGAGCGTCTCCGTGATGCTTGCGTAACGGAACGCGCTGCTCTTCTTTGGATCTCCGTTAATTCCTCTATCAATCCTATCTGCTCCGGATGCCAGACTGACGAGCAATAGTGAAGTATTGGTCGAACGGGTGTTTAGTGAGCTGCCTCCTTTGTGGGTGGACTACACTTCCAGACAGTCCTTCCAATTACCTTGTATGGTTTTTAAGTTTACCTGCCATTAGTTTCAGATCCCTCTGTACACACACATGTAGATATTTTATGGATGTAATTGCTTCCACTGGTTGTTCTGCACTCCTACAATCATCCAGTAGTCAGTCATTATGCCTATTTATGCGTAATAAATTACATCTGCTTATCTTGAGGGTCAATGGCCACTCTTTGCAAGCAAGTGTCGATCCTCTGTCTCTTGAACAGAACAAAACAGCAATTACAACCCAAAGTAGCAGAACATCGAGCAGGATTTAGATCAAACAGATCACGTCTGGAGCAAATTTTCAACCTCAAAACCATACTCAAAAAGCGGAGTCTCAGACAAAAAGTGTAGTAAGCACATTTGTACATTTCAAAAAGCATACAATTTAGGAGACACGCCCTCACTACTCCAGATTTTCCAAGAGAGGCGATTAGATCCCAAAACACGAGAAATCATGAAACAAACACTCATTGGCACGAAATCTAAAGTAACGTATATGGGGGAGATCTCAGAACCCTTCGACATTCAAACAGGTGTTCATCGTAGTTCTGGTCAAAGTTATGGAAGAATGCGAGAAAGACCTCAAGACATGTGGGGTTTGGAAGCCAATACGACTCGGCGTTGCCAAAGACAATGTCTACATACCAGATCTCGCATTTGCGGAATACCTGGCAGTACTAACAGAGAATAAGCAGAGGGCAGTGAAACAGCTGGAAATACTCAAAGAATGTGCATAAAAAGTAGGTTTACAAGTTTCATTTGAGAAAACTGAATTCTTTTGTTGAAAAAGAGAAATTGCAAGCATGAAAACAAAATTCTGTAAAATTAACAGGGCCCGACATTTTAAATACCTTAGAGAATTCATTGAACCGACAGGTGTTGAAACAGTTCACATCAACATCGCCTCAACAAAATTAAAAAAGGATTAGGGTTAATCCAAAACGTCTGCAACTAAAAATCAATGTCAAGAGGGACAAAAATTCGACACTACAATACTGTCATAAAACCAGCAATCCGCTATGCAAGCGAAACACTAACTCTTAACAGGAAACAACAACTTGAAGACATCAGAAAAGAAAAGAGAAAGATAATCAGCAAAATTCTACCAGGAAGACGTAACAAAGGCGGTCACATGCTACAATCGATTAATACAACAGTTAAGTTGAAAGTTAAAAAAAGAAAAAGGTCAGCAAAAGGTAAGGGTAGAGATAGTCTTATTACCTTTTGGTCAAAACTCATTATAACTAAATTAATAAATATATATCCACTTCAAGTTAAAGAAGAGATCGTGAAGGAAATCCAGACAGCGAAATCTTTCAGCTTCAATGCGGGCTCTTGCCAAGACGTTGGCGTTGTTGATCAGTCTGTAACCTGCGTGTGCTGTGTTAATAATTCAGTCGCGCAAGAACGGCCGATCAGTGTGGTTCCTGTTGGGAAATCGATAGCAGAAGCTTACCGAGTTCTTGTAACTTACGAATCAGCCCAGTTAGGCTTACATTTGCCAGATCTAATTAGCGTATCTTTTGATGGCGCTGGAAACATGGCGGCAAGTATGCTGGTCTCCAGCGGCACTGAAGGGAGCAGTACCAGAATTAATTTTCGCGCCTTGTTACGCGCATGTTTTAAATTTAGTGCTGGGAGGCGTGACTCCAAGCCGCGCTGAAGCAAAGAGTTTGTTTGGGTCCCTGGAGTCTACCAGTGTATTTATGCACGAATTATTTGAGCGCACATCTGTATGGGTGGACAAAATTTTGGAATTAGCAACTGGTCAAGACAAACTGAGACGATTACAGAACATCGGAAAACGGGACTGTCGGCTCAATACAGAGCCTTGGCCACTATTAAGGAGAAAACTCGACACGTCGCGTTGGTAAAAAAACTTTTAAGTGTCATATCTTCGAGAATGGAGTTCGAGTTAAAGACGTCGTTGCAAGCGCAGGCACTGATGGATTCATTTTTGAAATCGGAAACCATCCTGACAACCTTTACATTCAACAAAATTTTTCACATACGAACCCCGGTAAGTCAGTATCCTCAAACCGCAACAGTAGACTATCGTAAAGCTTGGGGTCTTATCAAATGTTTGGAGATAAGTTTAAAGAAGCCAATCAGGTAATTTTGGCGACGTTTCCAGAACTGCAACTGTCTTTAGATCCCAAGTTCAAGGATTAATGCAAGCCAAAAATATTGATATCGACAAACGGCGCACGCTGCCATTACGAAGAATATCTTAAAAAATCAAAAACCACGGTGAGTTATGCCAGGACGAAGTGGCATTACTGTCTGCGGACCCAAAGAGATTCTATTCCGTCTGCGTCTACAGAGTCATCATTAACGCAGATTTAGTTAAATCAGATGCAAAGTTCAGTTGCAACTAACATTTAATGAAGACGCTCGCTTTTTTGTACCCGAAAAACTTCGATGAAATTAACAAAAATGGGTTTCCTAATGCCGCATTAAAGTCTCTCGCATCAGCTGCAAATGCCGATCGAAAATTTCTGTGAAAAGAATTACAATATTTCGCCAAAAGTTTTAATGAACCGTCTGAAACTCTTTGGGATCAACGCGTTCCACCTAGGAAACAAGACGTGAATGGTTCATATTCTCAGAGGAACAAGACGCCGATCGAAAACGGCTTGGACCAAACTGCAAAGGACGCCATTTGCTTTTCCCGAAGAGGTTCTGACGCCTGGCGAAGTTGCGTACGACGTGCATGTAAACTTTTGCCACAGTATGACACAGCACAGCGGTACGTTCACCGACCTGTACGTTGCTTTACTGTGTAATACTGACAATTTCGTTGACCCAAGTGACTTCTGAAAGTCGATTTTCAGTGCACCGAAGCGCTTTAAGACAAGATTTAAGTCTTCACTGGGCCGAGAACTGCTGAATTCGTTGATTATTTGAAACACAGAATTAGATCTGATCAAGGATAATGGGAATCGAATCTTTCAGGATGGAGTTGTTGACAGCTTAGCTGAAACTTCTGCTCTTTTAAAAAATTTTTTTTTTGATTAGGTAGCTTTTGAGTTGTTAGAAGTGATTGGAAGTATATTTACATAATAATACAAATAAATCACTGAAAGTTAATATTTTGCACATGTTGTTATTATCCCATAGTATCGCACCTACCCTTATCCCAGGCTTGCGGGGAATCACCCGGGTCCTTCCAGCCCAGAATGTGATGACCAACAAGACAAAAAGAAAGATCTAAATGTGGTCTGTAGGTCATTATCCAGCAATACAGAGCTAATATTGTGGTAACTGCAGTGCGCCATGCAGTAAACAAGACTACATTACCGTATAACCGTCTGTGCACCACTAAGTGAGGTTGCATTGCGATGATTGTGTGGCAATAACAGTACGGTATTTCTTGATCTCAAGTTAGCGACGTACAAGTTTTACTTTCCGACCCTGAGAACCTTTTTCAACAGTGGATGCTATGAAATAATACTCATGAACGTAACTGAAGCCCTACCGTGGGACGTAATATTTGCTTCACACAGAAAGGAATGAAATTGCAAAAGTAAAGTTTCTCAAACTTGAAAATAAATCGATGCGTGAAACCAACAAATTTGCCGAGGTGCAAGAGGTGGTTATAAATTTTAATGAATTGCTTTTAATAGCTGATTTCACGTTTAAATGAGGGGATTGTTTATGTGGTCCAATATATTGAGGTTTATACAGATCTGAGTTAATGTGATGGAGGAAAGTTATTTGCACTTAGATTCAGCCTAATGAATAAATTTAATTATGTGGACGAAAATACGTTGTTATTACATGCGGCCGATGACAACATAATGTCGTTAAGTAATGCGGCGCGTCGCACTGGAGAGAGAATTTCCAGTTCAGGACGAGATTAGTGATGTCGCTGTGTGGCTGGTCCCGGCGGAGGTTCGACTCCTCCCCCGGGCATGGGTGTGTGTGTTTGTCCTTAGGATCATTTAGGTTAAGTAGTGTGTAAGCTTAGGGACTGATGACCTTAGCAGTTAAGTCCCATAAGATTTCACACACATTTGAACATAAAAGCAGGATCTGTGACCCTCTCTCTCTCTCTCTCTCTCTCTCTCTCTCTCTAGTTTGTTTTCGACGGCTGTTTCGAAAATGTAAGTGTCGCTCTGTAGCGCTTGGCAAATAATTACGCTAATTTGATTTCAAAAGCCGTGTTTTAATTAAGACTGTACTTTCCTTTATCATTAATTCCACTTGTCAAATTATTATGCCACATTTTAGAAATCTGTGTTCAGTCGGCTACTACTTTAGAAAATTTTTATTTCAGCGTCCCTGAGATCTCTTTTACCGGTCTTTCCTATTAGTATCCGAGCAGTGCAATTACGCAAGCTGCGTAATTTTTAGATCGATCACTGGCCCCTAAGCAATGCCGTCGGTCAACGTTCTCGTCGGTCTGATGCTGGTTGGCGGAATGTATAATTTCGTTATTCACAAGTAAAAATTTTCTATGCATCATTTTATCATTTTAGAAGCTTTCCACCAGTAAAAGCAATAAATTTAATATTGCATTCTTTTTTAAATGTCAGTAATATTAAAATTCGATGCTGAGTACGTTCCAGGGCCTGGGAGAACCTTTTAAAACATGCACGACAAGCTTCAAGGAGCTCTCTAACTGTGACAAGTCATACGTCGCTAAACACGCGTACAAAATAGGTCATCCTCTCCGAGGAACCGAAAAAAACTTTGACAGATTCAAGGGAGGAGATGTAGGAGGAATTAAAGATTGCGAACCAGAGCAGGCGGTTTGACGACGTGCTGAATGGACAAACGGAGAACTGCGGCGACAGACTGCCGCACAGCTGTGCTGGTGTACCACGGGTACTCTGACGTCTGGTGGCAGGTGGCTGACGTCTGCTGAGAGGGAGTTGGAGACTGGACAGTAGGGCTGGCCACACACGACACTCGCGTTTTGTCGATAGTCTGCAGAGAATGGTGCGACATGGAGAGCCACCCAGTGGCCACGTGACATCTGACCGGTACCGTACGAGTGTAAGCATTAGGAGAGAAACTACGAACTGTGTCAGCTGTACGGCCACAACGACAAACTGACGCTCCGCTAGAAGATTTGACAGTTGCGTTGTGGCCGAGCGGTTCCACGCGCTTCAGTCTGGAACCGCGTGACCGCTACGGTCGCAGGTTCGAATCCTGCCTCGGGCACGGATGTGTGTGATGTCCTTAGGTTAGTTAGGTTTAAGTAGTTCTAAGTTCTAGGGGACTGATGACCTCAGATGTCAAGTCCCATAGTGCTGAGAGCCATTTCAACCATTTTTGACAATTGCATGAAAGACAGCAGGAAACAGTACCAAATGCTCCCGCCACAGAAACTGCTATTTTCTATGAACAAATCCGCAGTAAAAATAGTCGTAGGATATGTCTGGAAATATAAGCATTTATGTAAACTTGAGACGAAAGCATCGCCATCTTTTTAATAGAAGATTTCATTAGCCCAAAGAATAACTTGTGTTTCTGACGTTTATTTCTAAGACTGTTTATGTCCATCAAATAATTTTAGCCGCGAAACTTATGACATTTGAAGGTGGCTTAGCAAATGATAACGCTATTCGGCGTCAAATAAAGTTGTTTCGGAGAGCGCGGCCTACACAGCAATGAGGAGTGTCACCTTACTGGTTTGACGGGAATCATTCTGGTCGACATGTCGCCAGCTTCATGAAGTGACCTAAACCGCTTCCAGAAGTTCGCTGTCGAGAGCGTGACATCCACGAAGAACGTGAAGGCCACTCATGACGTCAGACTGCCACCCCGTGACGTGAATGTACTGTCTTCTGTATGACAAGGCCTTCACATTTAGTGCCAACGCCATCCTCTGAGAGTTGCAGAAACCAAACTACTGTGTCCAGGGGCTTACTGATCTTACCGTGCCATTGGCCTGAGTATTTTGCATGTTTTCCAGCATTTACATGATTTTAACTATTTTTTTGTGCTTTAAATGGTATCCCATGTCAACACCCACTTCTAAAGTAAGATGGAAACAATTATTCGGTCATGTTTTGGAGTTTGTGGAGTGATGCTGGTTGCAGAATTTTAATGATGAACGTTATCGGAGAAAACTGGATGGAACGCCTTTATTTGGAGCTGAAGACAGTGTACGTGGTTCAGTGCCAGGTGGTTCTCCCTGTTCGCACACTACGTGTCCACCTAGGCTGCGGCCCTCTGCCCCTGTGGCTGTGTCCAGACAAGCATCCAGCACGTCGCGGTGAATAAGACTCTCTGCCGCTCTGGTGTCGAGGGAATTTTTACACGAAATGAGAATAAATGAATCGACGCTGTTATTGTAACGTGGCTGCGTCAACAGCACCCTCCCTACTGCACCGCTCCGCCGTAAGGTATGACACGCCTAACTGATTACCCAACTGTGTTTCAGTTTAATCTTGTATCTCGAGTACTAAACGATAACATGTCAGGCCCGAGATCAAAGTGTTAATCGCTATGGATCTTCATACTGATGGATTTTATCTCTTGTTTACTTGTTCACGCACAGCAGAAATATGGCAGATATCTTAACACAAAACACACTGCAGGACGATGACGTGAACTCAGGGTGTGGCAACTTCCGAAGCGATCTTGCGGAGGTAGTCTTCTGGAACACGAAGATGCTGCGTACAAAACACCACCCAACCCCCCTCTTGCGAGAGGCACTAGAACAGTAGAGGTGGTCCAGTGGTGTGCAAGAAAATAGTGCGAGCCTTTACACTGCAAATGCCGCACCGCTTACCGCTTTTAATGTCAGCAGGGATGAGTAAGACACTGACGCCCTCCGAACAAGGAAAGAATAATTGAAAAAGCGTCATGCCGAAATCTGTTTCGACATATAGTTCCACATTAGTTCTGCATTTGGATCTCTGAGACGGGCTGCCAAGGGTGTGCTAACAATTAAAAACAGAGTGTACGGTTCCCCACGACGTAATATCCTAAGTCGGCAGTTTATGCCGCTGAAGTGCTTCTGGGTTTCTGCATCTGTGTGACACAGTAATGAATTAAGGTGCATTGCCCTGCTGGATGAACAGAAGAACATGCCCCATTGAACTTCTGAGAAGTGCTGCAGGAACAGCAGGATTAATTTTCCACGGTTCACCGTTGCCTCATCAAACACTAGATGTTTCCACAGCTTAAGTTTCGCCGAAATATTATACCCAACTGGTGATGCTTGTCGCTGCACAGGAGAACTGGGGCGTGCGTAAGAGTGTGGCGCTGTGTAACCCGGCCAGAGACTGAGTGGGCCTTGTCCACCTGGGAGAACACGCCGAGTTCATGAAGTGCTGGCGGCCTCAGGAGAAGTGGGTGTGTTCTACTCACTGTACAGCTCCCCGAGGGCAGTGACGTTTAGGTTAAGACTGTACGTGGGTGCTGTCACTGCCCTGCAAGCTGAGCAACGCCTGGCCACTTCACGATGTTTAACGAGGAAAGTGAATAAAGGAGCAGTGTTCTGCTGGAAAACACGTCCCCGACTCACACGACTATAGTTGGTACTGACATCAATTTACCATAGATACGTTGACGAAAGTACATGTTTAAATCCGGAGGTAAACACAGAGCATCACCCGATATTGTGCTAAACGCATTCTCTTAGAATTAATTCGAACAATTAGTTCATACGCCCACTCTAATGGTAAACAGTTGTGCAAACACACTTGGCCTCTTAGCAAAAAATAATCCGGAGATATTAATGAGCATCAAAACCGACACAGGGATTAGGTAACAGAAGGTTGTCATAGCAACACTGAATATCGTAGCTCCGAAATCCCCCAAAATAAACGGAAAACATATCTATTCTGCTTGACGCCTTCCTCAGAGACAATCTCCATTGTTCCAAATTAATATTGCAAGTGTAGATCAGATGTGGCTTGAATTCATAGAAATAGTGTAGCCAGAAATTGAGAGATTTGTACGAAATAAATTAACAAAAGGCGGAACTGGGATCGCCAAAGGTACACAAAACAGTTCGGAAAACCGTCGCAGAAACAACGAAAACAGCAGGCCATATTTAAAGGAACTCAAAATTGCCAAGATTGGCGATATTTTGCAGAAGCTCGAAATTTAGCACGATCTTCAGTCTAAGATGTGAAGCCCGTAAATTCAACTAAATACGTAGGACTTACAGTTACAAACAACTTAAATTGGAAAGAACACACAAAAAACGTTGTGGGGAAGGCACACCAAATAGTGTGTTTTATTGGCAGAATACTTGAAAGATGCAATAGATCTACTAAAGAGATTGCCCACACTACGCTTGTGCGTCCTCTTTTGGAGTAGTGCTTCTCAATGTGGGACCGTTAGCAGGTAGGATTAACGGAGGACGTAGAGGAAGTTCAGAGGACAGCAGTACGTTTTGTACTGCCGAGAGAAAGGGCAAAGAGTGTGGTGCAAGTGACACAGGATTTTTGAGTGGACGTCATTAAAACAAAGGGCGTTTCTCGTTGCTGCGAGACCTTCTCACGAAATTTCATTCACCAACTTTGTACGCCGAATAGGAAAATATTATGTTGACGCCGACCTACTTACGAAGAAACGATCATCATAATAAAATAAGGGAAATCAGAGATCGCACGGAGAGATATAAGTGATAGTTTTTTCGGCATTCTGTTCGAGAGTGGAGTAATACAGGATTAGTGTGAATGTGGTTCAATGAACCCTCTGCCAGGCACTTTCCAGGTGAGTTATCTACAAAGTTCTATTGCTCCATTTCGAAACAGGTGAGGGTGTCTTGGGCTGCAGTTTGACACAACGTGACATAGCAGTGTGCCCCTGTGTGTCACGGCCAGGTGAGGTGAGGTGAGGTGAGGTACGTCAGCGGTAGTGGGGCTGTATGAGGCAGTGTGCGTGATTACAGAGTTGCAGAGGCAATAGAAGACTGGGTTGGGTACATCCTCCACATTTCAGTTTATCCTAAACATGAACGACAAAATGGGTAACGTACAGTATGCTGCTGATAACGAAGCCGGACTCCCCATGGAGGGATGGCGCTGTGTAACACTCGTGGTGAGTAACGACACTCTGCCTCCACCCTGAGGTCCAACACCTGTCGTGCTGTACACGAGGTGGCAGACCGTGTTGGACGACCCCTGGACACTGCTGTGGCAGCTCAGCACGGTTACCCTGTCCGGCAGACGCAAAGTTTCTGCGCGAGCGCCACAGGAAGCAGTGCTGTAGTGACGAGTGAGGCGATGTCCGTTTCAAAGAAATCCCGCCCTTACGACGGGTCGGCTGCAGAACGGGGAACGCGTTCCCTGCAGCCACGAGACTGCCATAACCACCCACTCGGCACACACTGTTTATTTTACAACTCAGTTCGCCACCATACCATAACTGAAGCTGTTCCACTGCGCCACTGTAAAAGGAGAGGAGGAGAGGAGCTTAATGGCGCAGTAACAGAGCGTTGTCCTGCTGGAAGATATGTGCTGATAATGTCGTCAGAACAATACCGAAATGGCTTGAGTGTATCATGCATGCTCTCACATTCACCATAACATGGTAAAGACATATCTTAGTATTGTACATCAGAACCTGAAACACCTATGTATTCAGTAGCAGCGATGGCGAGGCATGACAGAATCTCTGACCAGAGAGTTATTTATCGTTGCGAGACAGTTGTTGTACGTAGCGAGTCGCGGGAGTATGTAGTTCGTCAGCGCTAGTAGTGCGCGCGAGACAGTCGCTTTTGTGTGTGAGGAGTCGGCGGGCGTCGACATGGCGCTCTGGTCAGGATTCAGGACGAGGTATACTTTTAAATAAGGTAATGAAGCAGCATTGCGCACATCTGATAATGTAATGTATCTTAACTGTAATTAATTTGTTCAAGAATTGCCCCCAATAATAATTTTGTTTTCAAACCAAGCATTTTAACAAAACAAACATTTTATTGAAAGAAAATTTCCCATGCATTTCCTTAAAGAAAAAATTTACTCAAGTTCAAAGAATTTTTGCGATGCATTTCCTCCAAGCTATGGCGAAAAATAAGAGCAGATGCAATTTTACTGAGGTAAGAACAGGGTCTAAGATCGACATTTCGGTCTATTTGCGGTTTCATTGTCACTGAGATTTCATTTTTATTGAATTGACTTTCATTTTTGTGGGGAGCTTACACATGGCTCAGATTGCTATTTTTCATTTATTGTCATTGTGATTATATTCCATTGCTGGGAGGTTACACTTGGCTCTATGTCCATTAGCATTTGAATAAGAATACTTATGTACAATTTTGTGGGGAGGTTACAAACCATAAAAGCTGAGGAACATCTTGGACAGTGGTAAGAAACTGAGAAGCATATCACAAAGATGTACGAACGACACGAAACTGAATAGCACGTATGCAGTAATTCAGTGCTACTTCAAAATAAAGATGAAGTTAATTCAGTACGGATGGAGAAGGGAGCTAGACAGGATAGAGTCTGTGTGGCCATTCTTTGGGGGCCTTTCAATTATAAGGTCCTAAAAGAAAGTTTATTTCTTGTTCAGAACAGGAATGGGCTCACCCAGGTAACATTCTGGACTCTTTGGCCAGTCTCGTTAATTTCGGTGTTGGGGCAAAATGCGGGAGGAAGGCATCAGGATGGCGGTCGGTCCAGGGGCGGCGCCCCACACGCCCCCCACGCCCTCCGCGCCCCCCACGCCCCCCACACCCCTCACAGCCCCCACGCCCCCCACGCCCCCATGCCCCCCACGACCCCCACGCCCCACATCCCCCTGACGCCCCCCGCGTCCCCACGCCCCCCACACCCCTCACAGCCCCCACGCCCCCCACGCCCCCATGCCCCCCACGCCCCCCACACCCCCCCACACCCCTCATGCCCCCCACGCCCTGTCAAGGTGACATAACAAATCAGTAATCCAAGGTTTTCGATACTAACTTGAACCAAAAACAAATACTATCTGCAAATAAAGCAAATTGTAGGACCACACTAGTAAATACAACACTAAACTGTTACTTGATATATGGGTGGTGTCTCTGGAGACTTTCTGTGCCTAAAGTAAAGGCGACAGACGTAATCATGGCTCTTTATGTATAAAGGCATGAAATACAAGAATTATTTCTAATGAGCGACGAAATAAGAAACTACAAAACTGTTCAGGAAAGGACAGGAATACAGCAATAGAAGTCGTTTTGGAATGCAGTACATAGGAGGCGCAAAGAGACCAAGACTAAATGACTATGAAAATGTGCAAAGAAATCGGAAACAATACAATTGTCGGAATGACTGGTTTAGCAGTCAGGAAAGTCAAAACAACCAGTTCTCGAGTGCAATGGCGTTGATCATTTGGATTAATGCGTTTAAACTATTTTCATCAAACCCCGAAGATCTTCCTGGATATGGAGTGTCACTAATGTCGAAACGATCCTCCTTGGAGCGAGACAACCATTTTATTGCCGTGCTCTGTCCGGTATGGCCATACGCAGACACGGCGCAAATGTTTCTGGCCGCCTCCCCTGCCCTCACCCTTCTGTTGGACTCAAACAGAAGAATATGTTGGATATGTTCCGATTTCTCCACTCGACTTTATATTCCGTAGCGCCCACAGCTCCAGTCACTACCTCCAAATTACAAAAAATGACAGTATGTAAATTCGAATACCAAAAGTGAACTACAAATAAAAGCTGCAAATCGTGAAATGAGCCCATAGCAACTGGAATACAAACATCCAAAACAAAAACACTACGAACCGACGCACCAACATAATAACTTCTGGGGTTGTTGGGAGAACGTTGAAAACTGCGGCGTGGAGAATGGTCCATTGAGATTCCACTCCTACAATATTATCGAGACGTGACCTTCCAGCCGGATTTTACCGAAAGCGTTCTGTAAGTTTATTCACCTCAACCGTTGCCTGCCCAAATTGCTGTGACCGCTTCCACGATGGAGTGTGCATTGGCCCCAGTTCGAATCAGCCTGGAGGATTAACGAAGGGGGTCGGCTTTCTGGCCAGCCTGGATATAGTTTTTAGGCGGTTTTCCACATCCGACTGGGTGAATGCCAGGACGGTGCCCAAGTTAACGCTATGTAAGGAACATTCGTTTACTTTCTAACGTGGGTAACACCTCGTGCAGGCAGCTGGGTACGCAGATGCCCTTTTGGGGGGAGAACGAGGTGGCGACAGCAAAGGCATCCGGCCAGCAGTCAGATCAACAAGGCCGCTTACCAAGAATACCACAACGTTGACGGGAACTGGCCTTCGAGCTGGCCGGTTTCCCTTAGTTCCGGGCATGATGCGAAAATTTTGAAGTGGGTGCGCGAATCATGCCCATTCAGATTGTGTTCCCGCATCCTCACCGAGGTACGACGCTCCAGTGGGACAACCTTACGCTACTTGCTGGCGCCCAAACCAGTCACACCCTCCCCCTTTCACCTGAATTTTCTTCTCAACGTCGTACAAACACCAATGGACGGAATTGACAACTGGCACAAAGGACATGAATTGCGAGTGGGGAATAAATAACAAAATCGTACACACAATTCATTTGAAACTGTCGCACAGCTATTAAGTGAACTGGCCAGAGCAGTCAGTCTCACGCGGCTGTGAGCGAGGCGTGTCGGCGGCAGAGGCGACGTGTTGCCCCGCCGGCGGTAACGACACTGACGCAGACGGCGCCCCTCGCCCTCACCGACTGACCGCTGTCCAGCACGCTGTCCCAAGTCTTATCTGTAGCCTGGAGTAACCGTCCGGATAAATCTCAGGTGGAATGACGACATAAAAGAGTCTGCGGCGAAAACAGTTACCAGGCTGAGTGGGATAAAAATAAGGAGAAAAGATAATTCACCCACGAGAAAGGTGGCTTACAAAACACTCGCTCAGCAGAAAAATTTCCGTGAGCTGTTTTCAGTCTATAAGCAGTATGTAACAACGAAAAACACCGTATAAACTGCTACACTTTATATACATCAGCAGCGAATGACGGCCACAATAAAGAAATCGGCTGCAGTGGTTTTGCCAGGCTGTGCGCGGGACGCACAATGAGGTCACTTTGCGAGGTGGAACGCAGCCGCCAATCAGCTGCCACAGGAAATGGATTTCATAAGTCCCGCTAAAGGGACGCTCGCATTGTGTTTTAATAGCACAAAGCGAACGCCATTAATATAAGGTTGCATATGTAAATCACGGAATAGGGAACAACAGTCTCGTGCAAAACCATGTCTATATCCAACTATCGGCAGAACTAATGAAAGATAATTCACATACTTCGATGTCTTGCAAGCAACGAAAACGGTACAGGAAGAAAAAGTGTCTTTTGTTTCATTTCAGAGAGACGAGAACGATTTCATTTTTTCTACATCGATGTTCACCATTGTAGTTAATCACAACCAACAACCTTTCAAAATCTTTTCATATTCCCGCACTATATATGATCGATATACACTATGTCAACAAAAGTATCTGCACATCCCCAAGAACATACGGTTTTTCATATTAGGTCCATTGTGCTGCCACCTACTGCCAGGTACTCCATGTCGGCGACCTCAGTAGTCATTGGACATCGTGAGAGAGCAGAATGGGGCGCTCCGCGGAACTAACGGACTTGGAACGTGGTCAGGTGATTCGGTGTCACCTGTGTAATAAGTCGGTACGCGAGATTTTCACACTCATAAACGTCCCTAGGTCCGTTGTTTCCGATGTGACAGTGAAGCGGAAAAGTGAACGGACACGAACAGCACAAAAGCGTACAGGCCGACCTCGTCTGTTGACTGACAGACACCGCCAACTGAGAGCGTCGTAATCTGTAATAGGCAGACATGAATCCAGGCCATCTCACAGCGATTGCAAACTCTGCAAGTACTATGACAGTTAGGCGGGAGGTGAGAAAACTTGGATTTCATGGTCGAGCAGCTGCTCATGAGCCACACATCACGCTGTTAAATGCCAAACGACGCTTCGCTCAGTGTAAGGAGCGTAGACGTTGGACGACTGAACGGTGGAGAAACGTTGTGTGGAGTGACGAATCACGGTACACAATGTGGCGATCCGGTGGCTGGGTGTAGGTATGGCGAATGCCCGGAGGACGTCATCTGAGAGCGTCTGTAGTGGCAACAGTAAAATTCGGAGGCGGTGGTGTTGCGGTGTGGTCGTGTTTTTCATGGAGGGGGCTTGTAACCCTTGTTTTTCGGGGCATTATCACAAGCCTACATTGATGTTTTAAGCACCTTCTTGCCTCCCACTGTTGAAGAGCAATTTGGGGATGGCGACTGCATCTTTCAACACGATCGACCACCTTTTCATAATGCACGGCCTGTGGCGGAGTGGGTACACGACCATAACATCCCTGTAATGGACTGGCCTGCACCAACAGCAACTTTGGGATGTTTTGAAACGCCGACTTCGTGCCAGGACTCACCGACCGACATCGACACCTCCCTTCAGTGGAGCACTCCGTGAAGAATGGGGTACCATTCGCCAAAAAACGTTCCAGCACCTAACTGAAGGTATGCCTGGGAGAGTGGTAGCTGTCATCAAGGCTAAGGTGGGCCAACACCGTACTGAATGCCAGCATTACCAATGGGGGGCGCCACGAACTTACAAGTCACTTTCAGCCAGGTGTCCGGCTAATTGCGATGACATAGTGTAATAATCTCTCAAGTTCCAGCACCTCTTCGTTGTACTGGAGAACTTGAGAAATCGTTTTGTTTGTAGCTAGGGACACTCATGCATAGCCGAAGGCAACGAGGGGCAGAAGCAATGTGCGTATGTGCATAATCAGGGTCGGACTGGCCATGTAGTGGGGGTGGCGTTTGGCAGCCGGGTCCCAGCCTGCGCGGCCCCCATACTATGCCTGCCCCCTGGCTTACGACCCACTTGGTAACGACGGTGCTATCTTGGAAATATTTTTCTCTGGTCGTATTTAGACATTGACAAGATACACAATCTGCCCCAGAGCAATACAGTTTCTTATTATATATTTTTTAAATAGCTTTTAATACGCACTGCGTGGGATACGTAAATAATGCACTGTTTACTCACACGCTATGTAACGGACTACATCGATTATTTAAGACGACCTGTGTTAAGGTACAGTTAAATAATTTTGTTATGTTAACTTTTTAATCTTTCCTAACATGCAGGGGCCAAAAATGTGATTTAACTAATTACAAGAAAAAGTTCCGGCTAGACCGGAGATTTTATTCTCTGCGTCCTATTGAAGTTTAAAGATAACATACGACTGACACTGTTAATATCTTTGTGGTTCGTAGCACACTGTTCACTCTAAAAATTTCTAATTAAAATCACTTTTAAAAATCTCGCAGCCTATTTAGTAAAAAGTCACTTCTTAATGAATTCTCATTTAAGGAACAGTTAATATTTCTCTCCCTCTATCCAAGTTTCAGAATTAAGAAATAATTATTTCGTAGGATGTAATCAGCACCGACTTGCCGCAGGGCTATCTCTGGTTATAGGACTTACACTGCTTAAAATAAAGTTTGTTGTATTTTTAATACTTCTTTTACACAGCCCAAATTAATAAAAATTTTACTGCAATCTCAATAAAAACGGCAGAAATCAAATCAGTAACCGTAAATGGCAACGAAAGCAACAAGGAGCAAGGGAGAAACAGAAGAGAGCTAACAATGTCGTACAGCAGCTTGTGTAGACCGAAACAATCTACAAAACAACATTCTTTTTTTCCCTTTACTTGCTACTCCTAGAGATCACTTTGTATTTAAATAGTAATGAACCTAAATGTTTCTTTTAATTGCTAAAAAAAACAATAAAGTCAGATTAAAATACGTCACCTACAACCGACGAAAATGCGAGAGGGGCTACACATCTTGCAGACTCCCGTATGAGTTCGAGGCTGGTGTGCATTCGAACTGAAGAGATCCCTGGCCGTTTTCGCCTTAACTGCGAACACGGGATGTCTGTCCTTACGGACGATACGTCCCGGCAGGCAGCAGACTTGGGTTCGAATCTCCGTCCGGCACAAATTTCCAACATTCCACATTGATTTAAATCATTGCACACTCGCAGACAATACCTACAATTCCTTTGTGGGTTTCTAAATGTAGTTGAAGTAAGATCCTCTTCCCAAAATCCACATGTTCGAGGCAGTTATTGAAAGCAAAAAGAAAAGAAAAAAGTAGGGAAAACGTAAGGGTAGAGATAGTCATATTACCTTTAGGCCAAAACTCATTATAAATAAATTAATAAATATATGTGTACTGCAAGTTAAAGAAGAGATCGCGAAACAAATCCAGACAGCGAAAGCTTTCAGTTTCAATGCAGATTATTGCCAAGATGTTGGCGTTGTTGATCATGCTGTAAATTGCGTGCGCTATGTTAGCAATGGAATCCCACAAGAACGAGCGATCATTTGCCAAAATCTTGATTCGCTACCCGGAACGATTTATGAGATATTTGGGACTTTTGACTTTCTTTCTGGCTTTTTCGCTGGCGCGTGCTTTCATGACGGAGTGGTTTAGGTACTTTCCATTTTCTCGAGACTGCAGACGGATCCCCTCCAGTTTAAAGAACAACTCAGTATGTTTTCTACGTTTCGTACGAAGCAACCATATGAAGTTACATGCACGCAAGGCAAATTCGTAGCGGCTCTTACTTTCCACTGCAAACTTGAAGAGTTTCTTGCAGTAGTTTATTAATTTCGATGTATCGCAAGGAGGCGGCGAGCCAGCCGGTAAGGCGTGTGAGGGTGGCGTGCTGTGAGCCGGCGGTCTGAGCAGTGCCGCAGGCCGGCCAGCCCAGCACGCGCTGGCCACTGCGCTCAGCTGACGACAGCCGCCGCTGATTTCGAACGCACCGTAAGGCATCAACAGTTGCCACACCCGCCTTACCCGCTTCATATGGCTCCGTCAGACTTCCGTCTCTTCCCAAAACTGAAAATTTTTCTTGGTACACGAAGATTCACTTCAAACGAAGACTTGATGGCCAGAGTTGACAACTGTTTCGCAGGCCTGGAGGAAACTCATTTTCGAGGTGGGATCAAGGCACTGGAACATCGTCGGACCAAGTACATTAATCTACAGGGAGACTACAAGTTTCAGTGATGTAATTACTTTTTTTCTATTCAATTCCGAGAACTTTTCAAAGCATCCTCATATTATAGCGAAATAGGGGAGCGAGTGTCACAGACATGATATTGGATTTGGGATAGACACCATTAAAACAAAGCCGTTTTCTGTTTGGGCGAGATTTTCTCGCCAAATTTCAATCACCAACTTCCTCCTCCGAAATCGAAAATTTTTTATTGACGCCGATCTACAGAGGTAGTAAAGATGATCGTAATAAAATAAGGGAAGGGAAATCAGACCTCGAACAGAAAGATACAGGTGTTGTATTTTCCGCGCGTTGTTCGAGAGTGGAATAATGGAGAATTACTGTGAAGGCGGTTCGATGAACCCTCTGCCAGGCACTTACGTGCGATTGGCAGAGCAGCCACGCAGACGTAGGTGCAGGTGCCCCGTCAGCACGGGCATGGCGCTAGCGGACGAAGCTCAGGCAAACACGCGGCCCCGCGAGCTGTCAGCCAATCACCGGCCTGCGCGGCAGTCGGGGCAAAACGGCGCCTCGCTCAGGGCTGCCACGGTACTCGAGAAACGGAGAGCTGCAGAGACGCCGTACTGCGTTTCAGCACATGTCGTACAGTGTTGGGACAGTACGCCGTTTCCAGGGAATGGTGATCTGAATATCTGGCGGAAACACATCATACTTGATAATATTCTGTTGTAATTAAATGTGAGTTAATTACACATCGATAGTGAAAGTCTTCAGTATATCTTAAGATGAATCACACTGTTGTTGCAAGTTCTGTGTCTTCGCTGTGGGGTAGCGGTTACGGACGTAAGTTATGCTGTCTGAAGGAGTACATTCGCATTTCCAACACCATGTGCAACTTTCCTATTCGTGTGACTGAGGTATGTTTGCAATATTCGCTGTTGCTTACACGTAAGACATTTCTCTCTCTGGAATGAGTTCTTCTTTTATATTTTGTGACTAGTATGATTAAAAAAACGAAAGATGAAATCGGTGGGAGTGAAACTAGCAGCAACGGCAACTACATTCTTACTTGTGACAAACATTTGCCTGTTTCTGAATTTATCGCGACTTCCAAGGATGTGATTTACGCTGACAAGCCTAACCATTGCGACCACTGCACAACGGGGCGATGGATGCCGCGTGGCGGCGTTGTGGGAACGTGACGGGGCGACAGACGTATGTCAGCAGAGCAGACACGGGTGGGGCATCGTCCTAGCGAAGACGTGGGCCTCACATGGGGAAATCCGTTGAGATAAGCGACTCTGACAAAGGGCACATTAATATGACGCAGAGCCTGTGAACGAGTAAAGCTGATCGAATGTTCACCTGCTACTGTCCTGAGCATCTACTGGAAGGAGGTGTAAGGATGGTGAAACTAGCACTACGCGCTAAATGGTTGGACATCCTCGACACTTCACAGAACGTAAACTTCGGAGGCTTGTCTGCTCTGTAAAGTAGGGTAGATGGTGATCTGCAGCATCTCCAACAAAAGAGCGCAATCTTCGCGCACGCACAAGTGTTTCGGAGCACACAGTCCATCGTACATTGTCGAACATGGACGTCCGCAGCAGACAACCTCTACGTGTTCGCATGTTGACCCGACGACATCGTCAATATGACTGCAGTGGGCACGGGACAATCGCGATTCGGTCGTCGATCAACGGAAACCAGTTAGCTCTTTGGGTGGATCACACTTTTCCTATGCTAGGCCGCTGGTAGTCTCCACAAACGTCGTCATCGAGGTGGACGGCGCGGCGGCTCGGAACGTGCAGCGCGCCGCTGGTGTGGGCAGTATTATGCTACGGGAGGCATTCTCTCCTGCGCTTGCATGGGACCTGTGATAGTGATCGAAGACACGCTGACAGCTGCAATCCACCTGCAACCCATCGTGCTTGAAGTGTTGCCCTGTGGCGTTATCATCTTTCAGCAGTGTAGCTGTCCGTATCTCGGAGCCAGAACCGTGCTACGGTGGTTTCTGGAGTTTTGTAGTGAACTGGGGCTGATTTCTTGGAGACCAAATTCGCCTGATGTAAATCCATCAGGGTCGCTATCGATATCCCTCACCGCGTTCGCACATGAGCGGCCCATTATTTACCCGAATCACAGGACCTGTGTCAAGTCATCTAATATCACATACCCTCACAAACCTACGAACAAAGTGTTGGCTCTCTGATATGCGGAATCACTGACGAATTTCGTTCCAAAGACGGACAAACAAGCAATTAAGCAGATTGTCATGAGGAGTTTTCGGTCATCAGTGCATATTCTTGCTTGCCACAAATATCTGGCTGCTTGTTTTCCAATATATTGCTATTTCGAAGAGCCCAGAGCTTTCTGGGCCAGCTGGTACAGAGCTTTGTGGTCGCAGCGAGTGACTCGTTCCTTGGACGTCACTTGTGTCAAAGCTGGAGGTGGAACCAACTCCTCCCCTCCCAGCCCATGCACGGCCCTGCCAGCTGCGTGTCTCACCTCTGTCAGCACTGTGGCCACCACGTGTGTGGTGGGAGTCGTCGGAGGGGAGTGTGGGGGGGAGGAGAGGGGAGGGGGACCAATGGACTTACGTTCACGAGGATGGCAGTTGAGATCCCCATCTGGCCATCCAGACATACGCTGTTTGTGGTTTTCTTAAATCACTTGAACGCTGGGATGCTTCCTTTGAAAAGGAGACACCAGATCTCCATTCAAAGCTGATCAAACCCGAGGCCCTCCTGCACCTCTAGCGACCCTGCAGTCTACGCCACGCTGCCCTGCCTCCCCCCCTCCCTCCCTCCCCCCCACCCTTCACTGCAGGACTGTGTGGCAGCCAGACGAGGCTACGCGAGGTGCAGGCTGCGCTCTTCTTGCCTACCGGTCGTCCCTGAGGTGAACAGTGTAAACAGAGGACTCGCTAATCTCGGCTTCCTCCGTTCGTCCACCAGATCCAGAGGATCGTACTCAACCGTGCCCATGTCGATGACCTGTTCGCTGTCAGACTCAGACCTGTCAGGCTGTATGCGGCTCTTCACCGAGTGCACAGGAATATTCTCATCACGTCGGTCGGGGCATTCGGTTCTGCTCCTACAGATGGGTTCACGGTTATAGTAGCCGTAACAGACAATTGTATGGAGAGGGAAACCATAGGTCAGAGACGCAGTATACATACTGCTAGCCTCCACAGGTTGCTCACATCCCACAGGATTTTAAGTTTTACTTACATTGCTTTTTATACAGCTGGTGTCTACCAAACCATGTAATATAATCTACGAGACACTATCTGGCCTGGTTCATTCAACAGTTATTCTTTGTACATTCTGAGAACGATCTTTTGAGATGCGCCCAATTTTATTACGACAATGCACAGTGTCGTTTGACTCGTAACGTGGATAACTCCCTGAATGCTGGGACTCCGTTACTGTCGATGTACATTATGAAAATATAACTATTTAAACCTGAATATGCGTCTATACTGACATGAAACCGGTAGTTGCGAATAAAGCACCTTCATGCAGCTACTTGCCTTTTGGAAGCCCGTCATCATTCTCGACTTTTTAAATTGTTATTATTTTAATGATAATTTGAATGGTTTTTTAGTGTTGTTGTTGTGGTCTTCAGTCCAGAGACTGGTTTGATGCAGCTCTCCATGCTACTCTATCCTCTGCAAGCTTCTTCATCTCCCAGTACCTAATGTAACCTAGATCCTTCTGAATCTACTCAGAGTATTCATGTCTCGGCCTCCCTCTACGATTTTTACCCTCCACACTGCCCTCCAATACTAAATGGTGATCCGTTGATGCCTCAGAACATGTCCTATCAACCGATCCCTTCTTCTAGTCAAGTTGTGCCACAAATCTCTCTTTTCCCCTATTCTATTCAGTACCTCCTCATTAGTTATGTGATCTACCCACCAAATTTTCAGCATTCTTCTGTAGCACCACATTTCGAAAGCTTCTATTCTCTTCTTGCCTAACCCATTTATCGTTCATGTTTCACTTCCATATGTGGCTACACTCCATACAAATACTTTCAGAAACGACTTCCTGACACTTAAATCTTTACTCGATGTTAACAAATTTCTCTTCTTCCGAAACGCTTTCCTTGCCATTGCCATTCTACATTTTATATCCTCTCTACTTCGACCATAATCAGTTATTTTGCTCCCCAAATAGCAAAACTCATTTACTGCTTTAAGTGTCTCATTTCCTAATCTACTTCCCTCAGCATCACCCGATTTAATTCGACTACATTCCATTATCCTCGTTTTGTTTTTGTTGATGTTCATCTTATATCCTCGTTTCAAGTCGTCCTAAATGAAAAACAATTCACCCAAAATATCTCAAGCTCACTAAAAATGAAAATAAGTACCGAATGAATTGGAACGAACAAATAATTTAATACAAGCGACAAAAATCACACAGTGCCTACCCCTGTCTTTTAAAAACACATTCAGTTCCTTCAATGTACGATGATGACGGTATGCCACGGAAGATAACCGATTTATTATCTACAGCTCGAAAGTACATTAATATGTGAATTAAGTGTGAGGTCATTGGTCAAAGCCGACAGGTTGCATCCCATCCTTCAGTTGACCCTATTTCCACCTCTTTAAGACATTTAGTAACTCCACCATGCGAGATAACTACAGCTATCGATGGGTAACTTGCTCTACAGCCGAGCGCGTGAAATTAGTAGGAAAAGCGCAAGGCACATCAACTCACGTACCCAATATTTACCGTAGCTACGCGTAATCTCACTTATGGTAAGCATCGATGTAATAAAATCCCTTATCACTTAAATACCAACTCGTCTCTTTTTACGGGAATTCCGATCGTAGCAATCAAAGTTATAATTTTACTATAAACCATCGATATAGCGATAGGTACCTCTGCGATAATATTAACTTCGATGATCTCTGATCTCACTTTCTTCTTACGCTTTTATTATGTTTATCTTTTTAAAACTTTAAAATAATCTTTTAATTATGAACGTTATTATTCCTTTTTATATATGTCAAATGAAATTCTGATTAAAACTTTTTCTAATATTTACTGAACTTCAATCGTAATTCAGTTATAGTTGTTTGTTGTTTGGTTTGTGTCCCTGTGTAGTATCGTCACAGTCACAAGCTGGTGTTTTGTTTGTATACAGTCGGTATAAATGCTCTGAAAATGCTCCATGGTTAAGCCTTATTCTATTTAATGTGGATGTGGCTTAGTGGGGTCCACAAACGTATTCAAACCAAGGTGGTTTCGGAATTCGTGGTTGTATTTGCACATAGTCGCCTCCTTTGTATCGCGAACTCTGCGTCCATTCTTCCTGCCAAGACTGGAGTGCCCTGTTCCGAATAAGTTGTCCACACTCGTTACAGGGAAGCTTGATGTTTAGTGCTGTTCAGTTTCTCATAGCCTGCTTTTCTAACTCATTTGCTTTGCTAACTCACCTGTTTTTTCATTGCCTGGGGTTCCACAGTGGGCTTACAACCACATAAAGGCAATTTGTTTCCACTTTCTCAGGCATTCATAATACCAATAACGAGCTTGGTGTAGGTACTCAATGGTGGTTTTTGAGATTTTTATGTTTGATATTGCTTGAAGTACACTTTTCGAGTCTGATAATATTCCATAGGATGCGTATTTCTCATTTATCACCACTGTATAGCCTTTAACAGTGCGATTGTTTCAGCCATATGGGTAGAAGTTGTTGCTGGTAATTTATATTTTTGGAACATCTGCAGTTGTCAATTAAATATAGCACATCCTGTGTTGTCCTCTACCACTGTCTTTGACCCACCTGGATGTGTGTGGATTACCCATTGCCTTCTGTCGTCTATTTGTCTTTGCAGTGCCGTAATTGTCTGCAAGAAGTCAGACTTTCCCTCTATCATATGGAATGAGATGTGATCCCTGATTATGAAATAGTGATACTGGTAAACAGGCCTCCATGCACTTGTGGAAATAGCTTTGCAGTCATCTGCCAAATAATTATAAGCCGGAATGAAATCAATAGGTTTTCTACCCCAATTTCCTGGAGAAGGACGGTACAGTCGTAAAATCTTACCGATTGCACGCTGTGAGCGTTACAATTTCTCTACGACATAACGTTCCACGAAGGTCTTCCTCCTTGTATGGAGGGGCATCTCCTGCGCTTCCACCAGGAGTGCCTTTGTTGGTGTGTATTTCACTACTCCTAAGCAGGTGCGTACACTCTGGCACTGCAATCTGCCCAGTTTCTCTAACATTCTGCATGTCGTGTACTTGTAGTATATACATCCGTAATCCAATCTGGGTTTAAGTCCAAATTGGTGGGAGCTGTAGTAAGTGATCGAATAATATTAAGCATTTGCTCACTGATTTCAATTAAGATTTTAATATGTGTCATCCAAGTAAGCTTGCTGCCCAATGCCATTCCGAAGATCCGAACAAGTGCTTCAACTTGTACTATTTTATCATCTGCATGTATTAAACAGTTTCTTGGTATATAACCATTCCTGGTGAACGTGACTACTGAAGATTTCCCAGGTGTCATCATCGGGCCATTTTCACAAAACCATCCATTCGGGTTCTGTATCGATGATGTAAGAATGTTCATCACCTCCTGCAATACAACATGGGAAGTAAATACACAATTGTCGCCTCGAAACTGTATAATTCGAACTTGCTGAGCTATTGGCGCTACCGGTTCATAGGTATATATGCACGCAGTAGTGGGCTGAGTACCAGTCGTTGTGGTAAGCCGTGGTCCATCAAGTGTGGGACCTTGAGTCCAGTACCCTTTCTAACATAATTAATGACGACATTCCTTCTACAAACTGAGGTGGAGCTTCTAAAAGTAGTAACGTACCTAATAGTATACTTGTCTGAGTATTATCATATGCTTTCGCAATATCCGCTGTATGTTTGCTCTCACCAGGACCAGCCGATACGGAGGAGACAAATTTTGACATGTATTCCATGTGACTTCTTCCTTCACGGAGCCCAAACAGCGACCCAGCTAGTAAGGACGAAGGTTCTACCCATGATTCGAATTGCCTCTTTGTTAGTTTTTACTATATTTTAGCAACACATGAAAGACAATGCAATTCGTCTGTAGGAAGTGGCTAGTAATGCGACTTTCCCTTTTTCATATATAGGGACTATGATCTGTGTCTTCCATTCTGGGACCAGTTCCAGATGCATCTAGATTCCATTATAGATTCGAAGAAGTACAGTAATTCTACGACATTGTCAAACATTGTTTTGTGTTATGGAATATGTGGTCTGATTCATTCCTCAGGCAGTGTTAGGTCTCTCTTTGATTGCTGACGTAAACTCGGCAATACTGAACTGTGTAGATAGCACATGTTGAGTTGCAAGAGTTTCCACTTGTTTCCTGATAAGCTCATTGCGAACACTTGGTGGGGCAATGAGGTCACAGAATTCTTCTATCCGCTCATATGATTATATAGTATTGACTGCAGGGGCGATATTCCTAAATCTGTTGACCTTCTGCCATATCTCTGATGATTTAGTATTGTTGGTCAAACTGCTACAATATTTTATCCAGCTACTCTTCTTAATGGATTTCAGTATTTTTTTTGTTCTCCCTGCTGTTGGTTTATAGAGCAAAAATCTGTTCACGTTAGGCTGTTTAACATATCCACATAACTCTACCCTTCTGTCTTGTACTTCTTTATTGCAGTCTTCATTCTACCATGGATTACCCAGTCACCTTGCTTTTGTTGATAAATGTCGTTTTGGGATGGATTTATTTGGTGCATGATATATGCTGTTCTGTAGCTGCGTATAGGCTCTGTGTGAAGATTGTTTTTTTTTCGTATTGATTTTACTTGTATTTGAAGAATTTGGTGATATTTATACCAATCCGCATTGTTCATGTTCCAGGTCAATTTGTTGGCAACATATCCTCACTTGCTCTTCTCGCACTTTATATTCATAGTTATAGGGAAATGATCTGATACCATGGTATCCTGCAAAACAAACCACGCTGTGATTCGTTCATACTAGGAAAAGCTAATGTTATATACACTGCCATTGTTCTCATCCATGGGCCTTGGTTTAATGTTACAGGTCCATCATTGTATATGATCATGCTGTAATCATAAATGCTAGATATTATGTATTCCCTTGCCTTATCATTCCTATGACACTCCCACACTGTGTGGTGGGCTTTGGAGTCCCCAAGTATTACGAAGGGTTTTGGCATATATTGCAACACTGTGTGCATGTGTTGTTCAAAATTCATACATGTTGGGGGACGATATAGAGATGCAATAGATATTGGCATTTGTTAGTACTTACTTCTACTGCTGTTGCTTGAAAGTCAAGGATAGGTGGTGGTATGGTAATTGGTTTATAGTTGACTTTTCTACTAATCAATATGGCTACTCTACCTTTTCCATCCTATTTCATTTGATATCCTCGTCATGTAATAGACATACTTAGTTTAATCCAGGTTTCACTTACAACAGCGTGAGAGTAGTCATTCCTATAAAGTTCATGTATTAGCGACTCTCTCTTAGCATGTAAGGATCTGGCATTCCGCTGGAGAACCTTAAAATCCGCTGTTCTGTTCATATGAGTAGACCGTGAGTATATCCTATTACCGTCGTGAACAATTTTCATTTTTTGATACCATCGAAACAACCATACCGTGTATATTAGCTTGATCCAGATTATGTTTGTTCAGTGATGGAACTGTGCTATCAGGTTCGTTATTCCAGCCACCAACTGTTCGATTATCGGATATAAGTGCCTGTTGTGGTAGGAGAGTGTATGGTCGTGGTGTATATGAATTCTCTTTAATAAGAGATATTGGTAAATTTATATTTGCAAAAAGAGGACTTGAAGTTGGCGTAGTCTTTATTCGTTTCAGCCTACTGTGATGAACAGTTGTTGTGAATCTGTGCTGAATACATTTTTTTTTAGGGTGAGGGGGGGGGGGGGAGAGGGGGAGACTCTTTCTCAAAATCGAATTTACTTCTGCCAGCGTTCCCTGGCACAGCAGCATAAGGTCTTTGATTTACATAATCTTTAGCTTCCTTGAAGTATATATATTGTGCCTAGCTGATACTTTCATCTCCGTAGTTTTTTTAGGAATACTGGGCAAGACTTAATCTCTCGGTGTTTGGTTCCCTTTACAGTGGACGCAACATGTTATTTCACGTATGCACTGAGCTGTCTCATGGTTCCCTCCACATTGATTGCATCGAGTCTGTCACTGACATTGATTACTAAGGTGGCCATACCGAAGGCGTTTAAAACATTGCCTGAATACGGGTATGTATGGTCCAACATTACTCTTCACGCCATATATCGTCACATATTCTGGTAAGAACTGCGATGCAAATGCGACCACATACATTTTCTGGGGTATTTAGTTCGTTGCTTCTAAATTTCTTATCCTCTTGATCATTCTGAACACGTGGGTGACTTTAATCGTAGACTGAAAAGCGTCTTTCAACTCTAACTCTCTTAATTCGGGATCTGCATTTCTAATAACTCCTTGCTGATGTGTTCTGGGGTTTGATATGTATGCTACCATCTTTTTTTGGTGGAACGGGTTCTCTTCTGCAAACTTGTACGTAGCCTCTCTTGTTGATGAATCAGTCCGAATTTTGTTTTTCCCCACAACCTTGAGATCAGAATCTGAGGTAAATAGTATTTTTCCAAAGGCCATGGGCTGGTATTTACCTACATTACTATTAAATCCCTGAAACAAATACATAAAATGGACCTTCTGCATCACTGAAATATCTGTTACCTTTGTTTCGATCACACATTGGCTGTTTGTTTGTGAAAGATTTTTCCTTGGTTTATTACTCTGTTCTTGTGTAAGTTGAGTGCTGAATGTGTTACCACCCAGTGCAGTCCTCTAAGTCCCGCTGCAGGGACGGGAACTTGAAACTTCATTTAAATTAAAACTGTCAGACATATGTATGTGGAGTGCTATCGGATTCTTCACCTCCTTCGTTATTCGTTGCTGGTGCTGTTGAACGGTGACTGCTCGTCTCTTCGGTCGTATGACTCCACTTCGGGCGGGAGACCTCCTCCCCCGCCGTATGGGCCACAGTCCATATTTATTGTTTTGATCTCGCAGTATTTATTTAACACACTCGACGTGCATGTGTCCTAATAATATTTTTCTGCTTTTTTCGCAAAAATTTGGGAGATTAACTATTGCAATCCTATTTATCCGGTTGCTAACCAAAGATCCTGATTGACTTATAAGAAGGACAAACTGCTTTCTTTGTTTCTTTATCTTTGATACTGTTAAAACTGACTAATCTTTCCGACAGTCACTTTTGAATGCTCTGAAACTCGAAATAATATCTTGTCACTGTTTACGCTACTGGTGTAAATATACTTCTGTCCTTTCCACTAAACTGAAACAGGTACCACAAATTTAAGAATTAAGTGTGACACTTCCTTTATTTAGTTCAATTAATTATTTTCAACATCACTTTCATATTTCAGTGTAAATGAGTGGCACAAAAGCTAAACACCAAACAAATACGAAATGGCAAAAGAAATGAAAACAAAAACCCTACGTGTCTCCACCACTCTGGTACTAAATTTAAAATTATAATCAAGTCTCATCCTCTTCAGCTATTGGCTTTCGTGTTGCCACTAACAGTCCTTAAATTAATTGTCACTCATCAACCCAGGAGGCAATTGAATATTGTCGTTTTACGTGCGTTCGTTCCACTAGGATACAAACTTACCCCCGCTGTTTGAAGTCACTCATTTACGGGCAACAGTGGCTGTGCTCTCTCAGTGTAAACCGAGCAGGTTCTGGTTCCTGGCTTTCATTAAACACCGATTGAGACTTTAACTCGACGGTACATAAATCACATACGATACACCACTGCCGGCCGCGGTGGCCGAGCGGTTCTAGGCGCTTCAGTCCGGAACCGCGCGACTGCTACGGTCGCAGGTTCGAATCCTGCCTCGGGCACGGATGTGTGTGATGTCCTTAGGTTAGTTAGGTTTAAGTAGTTCTAAGTTGTCGGGAACTGATGACCTCAGATGTTAAGTCCCATAGTGCTCAGAGCCATTTGAACCATTTGATACACCAGTATCGCAGTAGAGCGTACTAAAACTTCAGCAAACTGTTCAACAATCAATTACCTTACAGTGTGCGTCGTATACCATCCACAAAATTATCGCAAACGCTCAATTACTTTAGAATTCGCGTTCCTCGAAACACCACAGAATGCAATCACAACAACTTTCGAAGCCTTGCGCTCACCAGGAAAACCACTAATCGCCCTAACAGAAGAGTTCCGCGACTGACTGTCACTCTAATGAGGACAAATACGGAACACAGCTGCTTCCTCAAATCAAGCGAAACGTTTCCTCAGCACGGTAGCCTGTCACCTTACAACCTCCCTGACTACCGATAAACTATAACTACGCCCTCCCAGTGACAAGTAACACATTCACCAAGTGCGATGTCGAAGCTAAACCTTTGCTGGGCTTACAACTAGAACAACTGCAAATTAATTGACCTCAGCGTACCCTAAACATCTCCTATGTAACAGCATAAAGTCAAAGCAGACACACTGCATAACTGGTCTACAAAAACCGGCCACGCTAGCTTAGTGACCCAAAATTCGATCAAACTCTAGATCAATATCTTCGTTCAAACCGATCGACGATATTTGCGATCCCGACTAGATCAACCATCAATTGTCTTTCGCTGGGTGACTGTTGTACGCTATGCCTAAGTAGAACTTTCAAAGAGCAACTCTCGCCTAGGGCTCTCGTGTAGGACGGAATTTCTGACACCCGGTAGCCATACGGAAACCAATATTTCATGATACCATTGCAGTTACCAATTACCCATTTACTGCCCTGCGGCCCTCGCTGCGTCGAACAGTGGCCAGCTGGGTGGGGCGGTACCACCCTTGCTGCCGGCGCGTGGACACTCCTTGCCGCATCTTGCTCCAAAGCGTCAAGCGCGCACGTTTGCTCCCTTTTCTACAACAGTGTCGCAGACAAAGACACTAGCTACAGAACACTGTTACATTTACAACCATTCTTCACGTATAAGCAACTTTCCAATCTCTACATTAATGCGTTGAAGCTACTAAAATCTCGTGACGTCACTCGAAAAAACCCATACCAAATTGAATACGAGTGCGTGAAATAAAAATTTATCGCTATGAAGAATCAGTGTTTCTGTAACGATTGAAAATTGGACACATGTTATATGAAATTATTTTATTCGAATTAGTTTATACAACAACCACGTAAACTTTTCACCATTTCCCATGAGACGCCCTGTGCAGCTGTATACTGGAAGATAGCGAACAGCGTTCTATCGAGAACATTTAGAAGTAGCGGTATTACTGGCCTGCCAACGGTTTTGCCGTAGTGGTGGCGTCGGTTCCCGTCAGGTCGCCGAGGGTAGGCACTGTCGGCCTCGGCTGGCAACCCGGCTGCCTGGACACCCGGGTCTGCCGGCTGCTGTCGGCCAGCGGGGAGCCTCCAGCGGCTGTGAGGCAGAGCTGACGAGCCACTCGCCTGAGCAGCGGCGGCTCCGGCCTCGCAAACTGACAGCGGCCTGGAGAGCGACGCGCCCCTCCTTAACTGCGTGCTGTGGCGCCTGTGCGCCGAGGATGACACGGCGGTCGGTCGGTGCTGTTAAACCTTCAATGCCTGTTCCACCGACGTTCAGTTTAGTTTAGGTATTACACACTTGCAGAGCGCATTCACCAATTTCATGAAGAGCTAAGACGGACAATAAACAGGTAAAGTTCCACTAAAAAAATTTTTGTGCTGAATGAAAGTTTACTAACAGACCTATGCATAGAGGCGAGCTTATAAAAGCGTCGAGGTAAATGGGTGCCACGTGGAAAAAAGGAGTTCTCAACACTACATACACATTATATTTCACTGAATCTGCTTTATTCTGCTAATCACTTAACAAGACTGCAAAATCATAGGCAATATACTGTGTTTGTATTGCGTCGCACCAGAAAAACTATTGTGGCCTATATTCTCGAGGAAGGTATTTTTCCAGGCGTGGTCTTAACGAAAGCAGCATCACATTCTGTGGCTACCTCACTGCATGCTGGAAGTCCTCTGGACTCCAGCTGTGACAGCGCGTGCCCACAGTGAACGGTATGTCCCGAATCTCTGAGTGTCATCCGTCTTACCGCATGTAGAGGTTGCTCACACATCTGTGTACACTTCATGTAGAGCACTCAACCACAAAAGTCTGTCCTTGGACGTGAGCAACGCCGTACTGTATATTTCTGCAAAATTACAAAAACGGGCAATTATGTTTCGTTCGGAAAAATAAGAAGATGGTTCAAACGGCTCTGAGCACTATGGGACTTAACATCTACGGTCATCAGTCCCCTAGAACTTAGAACTACTTAAACCTAACTAACCTAAGGACAGCACACAACACCCAGCCATCACGAGGCAGAGAAAATCCCTGACCCCGCCGGGAATCGAACCCGGGAACCCGGGCGTGGGAAGCGAGAACGCTACCGCACGACCACGAGATGCGGGCAAATAAGAAGAAAGCAATTGCCTAGCTATATGGTTGTAATTTTTGTACATACTCTTTCTATAGTGTGGCGGAAATGGAGCTAATATCGGGTTCTAAGGGTAATTTTGCCGCGAGTTATACTTATTTCGGTGGAATATCGTCGAATAGCTTTAGATATACTGCGGTTTTCCATGCTACGGATTTCTTTAATGAACACGTAGCGTCCCTTGCCTATACGTTCTCCATTACATCTTCGTTGCGCAAACTGGAGTACCAGCAACGCATTATTAACCGTAAGGAAACTCTATATTGCACTGTCAGCATAATGTTAAGCAGATACTAAGGTCGCAGACACGACCTGGCAAACTGAAATTGAAAAAATACATAATGCAATTTTGTCATATGATGACATGATGGAGACCGTGGCTGTTGTTTGAAGACAAATGTTGATGGTGTTAGGACAGCAACCAGCCACAAATTTATTTTCAGTTCCTTTATTCAAAGGGTAATGTTACCGGTTTAGAATATAGTTTTGATTCATCCTCAGACGGTTTACACGCTTTCTTTATGACCTGTGGTGTGGTTTTTACAGTTTAATTGTCCTAAAATATAAATAATATATAATTACAAACACACCACACACAGATGGTTTCGTTACAGATTTTCGTTGCATATGATTTACGTGAAACGACGGTTTGGAGTCTTTGTTTCCATAACATTTTTCCAACAGATGAAAATGCGTTCCCACTGCATTCTTATTGTTGCACACGTAAATTGTTCTCACTAAACACTTTGGATTTGTCACAGAAGATTTCTACAACGCACCACATGTTTTGATACATACAAAGAGATTACAATCATATGAGTATCACAGATGCTATGATATATCGTAACATTTGATGGTGATGTCCTATGTTTGGAAAGGATCATATATTCATTTACGCAACTGTAACGCCTTTTACACTAGTACAGAGACATTGAATTTTTGAGTTGATATTGCTAAATTAATTAAAAAGTTTATATATATGTATATAGAACTATATAGGTAAAATAGTATATTATTTAATTACATTTAGCATCATGATAAATATAGTAACATATAAATTTGCTACTTGTCTGCTGATAGGTGTTCTAATATTATTTGCTTTGGAGGCTGGAAAGTAAGTTTTGGAAATTTTTCAGGAAAGGCGTGTTAGCTAAGTCTGTTTGTTCGTTAAGGATATAGTCTGTGGTGCTGTTTTTGTGTGTGTATTTCTAATTCTTGTAATGTATTCATAGTGGCTCTTTTTTCTGCTAGATGCAAAATCTTTAAGTTGTCCTCAATGTTTCGCACTGAATGGTTTTCTTCAGCAATATGGGCTGCAAATGCTGATTTGTTCAAGTTACCAAGTCTTAGAGCGTCAATATGTTCTTTGTATCTAATTTCAAAACTTCTGCCTGTCTGTCCGATGTAGAATTTTGGGCACGTGTCACATTTGAGTTTGTATATTCCTGATTTACGGTAGGGACTCTTGGAGGTATTTTCATCATGGATTACTTTTTGTTGTAATTTATTATTTGTGGAAAAGCTGATTGTGATATTTTTCTTCTTTTTAAATAAGTTTGCCATTTGGTATCAAAGTGGGGCTATGTATGGCAGAGTAGCAAGTTTAGGTTTGGCTTCAGTGGCACACTGATTTGGCTTGAAGTGACTGCTGTGAAGTGGATCTGTGGTTTTTGTCTACATTTTGCTGTGGAGTTTTTCTGTTATTGTGGGTTTATATCCATTACTATAAGCAACTGTTTTAATTATATTGATTTCATTTTGTTGGTCTGTGTCACTCATTGGTACTTTCTTAATTCGGTGTACCATCGTTCTGAAATATGCTATTTTTTGTTGGTGGGAGTGGGAAGATGAGTTGCCAATACTGACATCTGTGGTGGTAGGTTTTCTGGAACTACTAAATTGATGTTTATTGTTACTATTGCAAATTTTGAGGTCAAGAAAGTTTATGCTTTTATTAGTTTCATGTTCAACTGTGAATTTAATACTTTTGTGCATTTTGCTTAGATCTGCTCCTAACGTATCTATTTCATTGCTTGTACGACCAAAAATCAGTATTGTATCATCAACATATCTTCTGTACTATATTATTTTGTTTGAGATGTGCTGGTTGGCAGAAAAGAATTTTTGTTCTATATGGTTGATGTAAATGTCAGCCAATATCCCAGCTAAGCTACTTCCCATTGCCAAACTATTATGTTGTTGGTACAGTTTGTCGTTGAAGCTAAAGTAATTATGCTCTAGAATAAGTGAAAGTATTTCTATGAGTTCACAGGTCCCTACAACACTAATTTTCTTATATGGAAGCAGATTGTTTCTTATAATGTTAATAGTCTCTCTGACAGGGATGTTTGTGCACAGGTGGACTATGTCTAGTGATGCTAATGTTTCTGTTGGTGGGATGTGGATGTCTTTAATTAAGCTTATGAGTTCATGTGTGTTATGTATGGTGTAGTTATTTTCAAATGTATAGTATTTGGTAATGAGGTCTTTTAATTTACGGCTTATGAAGTAAGCAGGGCTGTTTCTTGAGTTAACATACGTGCGAATGGGACTTTCTTTTATGAACCTTTCGCTGTGCACACAGTTTTGGTGCTGAGGGATTCATTGCTATGCAGTTACGTATTTCATATTTGTTCAGTAAAACATATCACAATCAGTTTTCCACAAATAATAAATTACAAAAAAACGTAATCCATGATGTAAATACCTCCAAGGGTCCCTTACGTGTGCAACAATAAGAATGCAGTGGGAATGCATTTACATCTGTTGGAAGAATGTTATGGAAACAAACACTCCAAACCGACGTTTCACGTAAGTCATATGCAACGAAAATCTGTAACGCAACCATCTGTGTGTGGCGTGTTTATAATTATGTATTATTTATATTTTAAAACAATTAATCTGTAAAAAACACACCACATGTCATAAAGATAGCGTGTAAACCGTCTGAGGATGAATCACAACGATTCGAAACCGGTAACAGTACCCTCTGAATAAAGGAACTGAAAGTAAATTTGTGGCTGGTTGCTGTCCTAACACTATCAGCATTTCTCTTCAAAAATACATAATTGTTTAGTTTTGATTTGGTTCAGTTTCATGCAGGTTGAAGTGCTCTCATATTTTTGAGCAGTTCTCAATCGTAAGACATTCGCTGCATTGTCGCCAGTTTTGTTACCGAAATGTATCGCAGCTACATTCTATTTAGTAGCTTACATGTCTGTTTGCCGGGAGAGCGTGTATCCTTGACACGCCACATGGTATCAGTCTTTCTTACAACGAAAAAAAAAATGGTTCAAATGGCTCTGAGCACTATGGGACTTAACATCTATGGTCATCAGTCCCCTAGAACTTAGAACTACTTAAACCTAACTAACCTAAGGACATCACACAACACCCAGCCATCACGAGGCAGAGAAAAATCCCTGACCCCGCCGGGAATCGAACCCGGGAACCCGGGCGTGGGAAGCGAGAACGCTACCGCACGACCACGAGATGCGGGCTCTTATAACGAAATTTGCTCAGACAGAGAGCAGCTCGTAGACTTTTGTTGCTGATTTCCACTATTTACGCTTTTGTGTAGGTTGATGTTAATTTTCCTCCATCGTAAGTTGTTTGCTCAGGTCTGCTGTGAGCGATGTTTTTGGTACACGGCGTCTGATCGCTCGCAGCGCAGCCACAGGACGGGTGCCACGTCAACTGTCACCACTGTTACGGCGCGTCGCAACGTCCCACATCCGAGTCACGTGAACATCCAGTAGGTACAATCAATTGTGTACCGTAAAACAGCTGATTATTGGACCTCCATACATAATGTTGGTATTTAAAGCCGCGCTCCCTAGAACAACACCGTGTTGAACCAGAAGATATGGTGTGTGGTCAGGTTCGAGCAGAGGTAGAACAAGTGGACAGAGGCAGTAGCTCAGTAGTAAGTTTGAAAAACCAAATGCAAGCAGAACAACAAATGTTGTAGAAATTTGGAACACGTATTATGTTCGAGTGTAATGACTTTTCTGGAGACTAGAAATCTACTCTGTAGAAATCAGCATGGGTTTCGAAAAAGACGATCGTGTGAAACACAGCTCGCACTATTCGTTCGCGAGACTCAGAGGGCCATAGACACGGGTTCCTAGGTAGATGCCGTGTTTCTTGACTTCCGCAAGATACAGTTCGCCACAGCTGTTTAATGAACAAAGTAAGAGCATATGGACTATAAGACCAATTGTGTGATTGGATTGAAGAGTTCCTAGATAACAGGACGCAGCATGTCATTCTCAATGGAGAGAAGTTTTCCGAAGTAAGAGTGATTTCAGGTGTGCCGTAGGAGAGTGTCGTAGGACCTTTGCTATTCACAATATATATAAATCATCTTGCGGATAACATGAGGCTTTTTGCGGATGACGCTGTAGTATATCAAGAGGTTGCAACAATGGAAAATTGTACTGAAATGCAGGAGGAACTGCAACGAGTTGACGCATTGTGTACGGAATGACCACTGAATCTCAATGTAGACAAGTGTAATGTACTGCGAATAGATAGAAAGAAGGTTTCTTTATCATTAAAGTACAATATAGCAGGTCAGCAACTGGAAGCAGTTAATTCCATAAACTATCTGGGAGTACGCATTAGGAACGATTTAAAATGCAATGACCAGATGCCAGATGCCAGACTGAGATTCATTGAAAAAATCCTAAGGAAATGCAGTCCGAAAACAAAGGAAGTAGGTTACAGTACACTTGTTCGCCCACTGCTTTAATACTGCTCACCGGTGTGGGACCCGTTCCAGATAGGGTTGATAGAAGAGATAGAGAAGATCCAACGGAGAGCAGCGCGCTTCGTTACAGAAGCGTTTAGTAACCGCGAAAGCGTTACAGAGGTGACAGATAACGTCCAGTGGAAGACTCTGCAAGAGAGACGCTCAGTGGCTTGGTGCAGGCTTTTGTTGAAGTTTCGAGAACATACGTTCACCTAGGAGTCATGTAGTATATTGCTCCCCTCTACGTATATCTCGCGAAGAGACCATGAGGATAAAATCAGAGAAACTAGAGCCCACACAGAGGCATAGCGACAGTCTTTCTTTCCACGAACAATGGAATAGAAGGCAGAACCGATAGAGGTACTCAAGGTACCCTCCACCACACACCGTCAGGTGGCTTGCGGAGTATGGATGTGGATGTAGATGTAGAAATGGAATAGGATCATAAATGCAGTGAATGGAAAGAAAACTTAATTGCGACAGCACCCTAAAGCTTTTAAGTATTTTCTAATATGGTTTGCAACAGCACGGAAACTGAAAAATTAAAAAAAGGCGTAAATCAGTTTCATTTCGCAAACATTACATTGGGGATACAGTCCACGTTTGCCCGTGGAAATGTAGCAGCCGTCTCAAGCCTAGCGCCTACTCAACCGGCAACCGGCAGCACAGTTGTGTCGTGCGGGCGTGCGCCTCGCAGGGGACAGCTCGGCTCCGCAGACAGCAGGCGAGGGGCGGCCGGGCTGCAGCCGGCCAGTGCTCGCCGGCCCCGCACGCCTTCTCTGCGGCCGAAAGCAGCGCCTGCAGCGTCCTGGTGCCTGACCAGTGTTCAGCTCAGTGCCCAGGCTGGGGCACTCTGAGTTAGTTTCCTGGGCCAGACGCCGGCAGCGAACGCGTTCCCGCAGTCGGGATCTCACTCTGTAGCCACTGCTTCGACGCCCACGTCGCCTTCGCCTCCAGGAGCTGCCAGCTACGGAGCTGCACCATCGAGGCTTCCGTACCGAAGAGACATGTTGGCAGTATTCGTGTTTGTTTTCCGCTGGCAACTCACCTACATCTGCAGCTACATGGATACTCTGCAGGCGGCTGCGGCCGGGATGGCCGAGCGGTTCTACAGTCTGGAACCGCGCGACCGCTACGGTCATCGAACCACCTTCGCAATTCTCTATTATTCCAATCTCGTATAGCGTGCGCAAAGAATGAACACCTATATCTTTCCGTACAAGCTCTGATTTCCGTTATTTCATCTTGGTCATCGTTCCGCCCTATGTAGGTCGATGTCAACAAAATATTTTCGCATCCGGAGGAGAAAATTGGTGATAGGAATTTGGTGAGAAGATTCCGTCGCAACGAAAAACGCCTTTCTTTTAATGATTTCCATCCCGAATTCTGTATCATTTCTGTGACTCTCTCTCCCATATTTTGCAATAACACAAAACGTGCTGCCTTCCTTTGAACTTTTTCGATGTACTCCGTCAGTCCTACCTGGTAAGGATCCCACACCGTGCAGCAGTATTCTAAAACAGGACGGACAAGCGTAGTGTAGGCTGTCTCCTTAGTAGGTCTGTTACATTTTCTAAGTGTCCTGCCAATAAAACGCAGCCTTTGGTTAGCCTTCCCCACAGCATTTTCTATGTGTTCTTTCAAATTCAAGTTGTTCATAGTTGTAATACTGCATGGGGTCTTAATTAAAAATATTAATGTATAAATGCAATAATTTTAGTAGCTGTGTGACCGGTTACGAAGTCTCGTAACTGGTTGGCCCTGACTAGTATTAGCACGCAATCTGACTGCATAAAATAAAAATAAAGAATGAATGAATGTCATTTTGACGACACAGGCTGTATGGAAGACGAAACGAGTTGTCTGTCGACTTTCGCGATCACTCGGTCACAGCACGCGAGGCGAACGTGACGTTCACAACAACAACAGTCATCTCCAGTGGAGGCTGACTGGAAGTTACGGTTTCTCTTGATTGCAGGGTACGTCAACCTGAAGTTACATCCTTCAGAAATGTGTCAAGTTCTGCACTGATGTGGACGCGGCTGTCGATAAAGGAGAGATTAAAATGTTGGCAAGAATTAGCTCCGAACCATACTGAGAAAATTGTGCCAACTGTTTTTGCTAAAACGGCTTCATCAACAGCGAAAGTGAGAAGACTTATAGATTTAAAAAAAAAGAAGGGTGCAGCCAACCAGCAATGAATCCAATAACGTGTGTACTCGACTGTGTCCATTACAGTGTCTCAACAAGATAAACTTGTTTATAGAAACTGTAAGAACTAGTGTCTGGAGTTGGTCTGTAGTTAGGAAGGGCGGGCAGCCACTCCAACAGGCGAGGTAAGGCAGCAGCTCACTCACCTGATGCCCCACGAGCAAATGCTGTTTCAAAACACCAACACAATCAAGATCTCTAGAAAACGAGTCGCTATTAGTAAAAATTTGTTGTAATAAAATGATGAAAAACTTAATATTCGTGGTTAAAAATGCACTTTAATTGGAGACGTTTGTTTGTGGAAGAAGCTGCCTAGAAGAACTAGCTCGTAAATTGTCATTTATACACTTTATATGTAGTTGCATTTCATATATTACAGATTACGTTATCTTTTAATTGTGTTGCAAATTAGTGAGTTGGTTCTATAATTTATATTTTCAATAATGATTTGGTTTGCGAGATGATCAATGTGTGTGTGAATGTACATTTGCATTTGCAAGTTTCACGTTTAATTTGTAAATTACTGACAATGACAACTCACAGCTGAGAGAGAGATAGAGAGAGAGAGAGAGAGAGAGAGACAGAGAGAGAGAGAGAGAGAGAGAGAGAGCTGCTATATGTACGCAACATCAAATATTACAGAACATACTTCTATTAGCTTAACAGAGAAGTCCCAGGAACGTTTGACAAACGTGAAGGCGAGAAGAACGATTTTTGGATGTGGCAGGACGCGACTCATCCCCATAGTCAGCCTGTGCTCAGTACCTCAGCGCTCATAACCGCTGCCTGACAATGAACTGCTGGAACAATAGAAAGAAAACAGCCCTCGGTCACTATTTTTAACGAATAAACCGGGTTTCAACATTGCTAGGAGCGTCTTCCTCAGAATTTAAATCAAAGAATGGTCTATAAGATGGTAACAGAATTATGACTAAACACGATGGTACAGAATATAAGTACGGAATCATTGTGAAAGACTGGCGGTACTTATATGTCATTCATAAAATAATAAACATGCCAAAAGGGTTTTAGTCACAAAGAAATTTAAGGTAAAGACAACTGTGACGGCGAGCCACTAAGGGCTGCTCGTTACTAGCGTGGTGCAGGTTGCAAAACGGACTGAGGTTAAAAATAATGACCGAGGGCAGTTTTCTTTCTATTGTAACTATTCACGGTCTCTGAAAGTGCTGCTGCAAGTTCAGTCTTCTTAGCAAAACTTTAATGAAGGCTTTAACAGCCGGTACGTCCTTATATGACGTTCAATTATAACAAATCTGAAAGAAGTGACGTGTTTTTACAAATCTTCAGTGTACCGTTATCTTGAAACGGTACACTTTTATAGTACGCAATTTGGGATGCGAAGTCCACTACGGTGTCTAGTAGCACCCCCCACCAGACGCTGACAAGTCTAATGGCAGCTCCTGCGGTCTCCGATAGCTGCCAGTGACGTCAAAACGACGTCTGCACAGTGACGTATGGACCGTATAAGTTATCCCTGTCTTAACTGGGCAGGGGAGTCAATTACCGCCCTACTGCCACCTGCTGAGATTCTCTGCCGCTCAGTGCCGGCTGCTCACGTGCACACGGCGACCGGACAGCAGGGGGGCGTTTACGGACGTGTCGCCACGTTTTAAGGGCGAGGGGGCTGCGGGAGGGCGACGTGGCTCGCCACACCACGAACTGCTCTTAATGGAAGTACATCCGAACAACACAGAATTCTTAATATCAAAATGTCCCATAATGTGAGGCACTATTTGTCAAAGATAGAGAAAGCATTACTCTATCTGACGAGTTTGTTTAGGGTACACTCTTGTTTTTTATGCCGCAATATTTTTCTTGTACTTGTGAAACATTACTCTCAAACGATACGAAACATATGAAATCCTCTGTTATGGGCATACTTTCATATTCTGACACACAAAATCGTAATTCCATTGGATAAATCGAAGTTTCGCTGATCATGTACCGTGTGTACAAGTAAAACATAAAAATCAATAGCTGTGCTGGAGCGCGTCGCTAAAATGAAAACACCAACTGCCGGCCACTCTATGGCAATGGTGAATTTTCCTAGTTTCTGCCCCTAGGCAGAGGATAATATTTTCACCCTTCATTTCGACATAAATTCACCACCTGGTAACGTAGATCTGTATGTGACTTAATGCTACGACTGCTGCTGCCGCTAGCAATAATAACAATATAATAAATACGTACTTCCTGAACTCTTCACATTCAAGTCAGGCAAAGTTGTTTATTTTGTCCCTTGTTTATAGCAAATTGGCCGATCACGTCTTCACATTCTGGTTGCTGTGTTACGCTGGGGTTCACCCAGAGGATGGCAACACTGTTGACTCGACCCTGCGACGTGGACGACCGCAAGTAACTGCCGAGTCTTTCGAGCAGTGAGAAAGAGTGCTCCGGGTGTTCTCGCAATACTCTGTAGAGAGGACTTGGGGAGCAGGTTTTAATTTCGTTGCTCTTCACGTTCCCTTTAAAATGAATAACCTCATCACTCAATTCTACAAATTGGCCGTTGCAATGCATACGCAGTTTGGTACCACATTTCTATTGTTCATTGTTGTCTCGTCCAGAAAAATTACTTAGGAACTCAAAATTGCTCACCACATCTATTTTTGCAAACTTTTGCACACTCTCCTCTTTCTTTGTTGCCTTGTCTTTCAACAGTTTCAGGTACCTATAACCAGTTATTCTTCCCCGATTATCAATTTATTAATGAAACTGGTACACCTGCCGAATGTCTTGTAGGCCCCCCGCGAGCACGCAGAAGTGTCGCAGCACGACGTGGCGTGGACTGCACTACTGCCTGAAGTAGTGCTGGAGGGGACTGCAGGTGCTGCAGGGAACTGAATGGCTCTCCGTAAGTCCCTAAGAGTATAAACGGGTGGAGACCACTTCTGAATAGTGCGTTGCAAAGCATTCCAGGTATGCTTAACAATTTTTCATATCTGTAGAGTTTGGTGGCCAGCTGAAGTGTTTAAACTCAGGGCGGTGTTCCTGGAGCCACTCTGTAGCTATTCTGGACGTGTGTGGTGTCGCATTGTCCTGCTGGAATTGCCCAAGTCCGTCGGAATGCACAATCGACATAAACGGATGCAGGTGATAAGACAGGATGCTTATCAACGTCTTGTGAGGGTACACAGGTGTACCCTTACATAGTATCGATCATACGCTCTGTGCAGCGATCATAAACTGAAGCAAAGACTGCGGTGCAGTCAACAGTGTGCGAGTGGGTGAGCGGCAGTGGAGTGTCAGAGTCCGTGAGTTGAAGTCGGGTCTGCGAGCGGCTAGAGACGGTTGCTCGGTAGCGAGGCCGGAGTATAGGCGTAATGGCATACAGTATTTGATTTCTGTTGAGTCTTTATAATTTTGGTTTACAAATGGGTGTTTTAATTAATAAAAACTCACGAACGTGATCATAATTTTGTATGTTAGAATGACGTGTCAGTGTTAAAATAAATTTATATTTTTACGTAGTAAAGAGCAGACGATGAGTGCAACAAGAAGCAAGCTTTCTGGGATTAAAACAGAAAAAGGATAAAATGGAAGAAATAAATAAATCGGCTTCTAAGATGAGAAGAAGCACACGTATCATTAAGCTCCAGTGATACTTCTGTTATTATGATTTCAGATACTTCGAACAATTCTTGTAATTTGGACAGCAAGATAATTCGACTGAGCAGTCGAAGTTTAGTCTCTCAGATGATAGTAAACAGACTTCATCGTCGGTACTATCTCAGGAGCAACATGCCGCTGAGCTAGCATTTGTTGACTTATTGCAGATAGGTAGCAAGGACAAAATTATAGATCTAATGGACCCAGGCACATGGCCAGACCACGAAAAAATTGCAGATCAAGAGAGGTCATTCTTCAGCAAACGAGCTGTATTACTAAATGATAAACAACCAGAAAACAAAGGTTAGCTCCACAGAAAGCAACGGTAGCCACTTGACGTATCACATGTTGTTCGGAACAATGGCAAATCAGGAAAATATTGAAAGATCCTGGCTTGTTTGTTCGAAAGCAGAAAATGCAGAGCTTACTGTACTGATCGCAAGCCGTACGGCAGCTCTTCTACATCAGCCCAGTGTAGGGAGGGTCTCGTGAATTGGAAAAAAGCTTCAGAGAGATTGTCTGAGCACGAAGCATCACAAACGCATTTTATAAAATGGAAGACCCGTTTGCAGTAAATGAAATCGTGTCGGGGCATCGACCGCGAGATCGCGAAAATAATTCACTCTGGGAAAGGAAAACGGAGACATATTCTGCGCGTAATAACGAACGCTGTCATGTATCTTGCCACAAACTGTCTTGCCTTTAGAGGTTCTGAAGAAACACGCAGTCATCTCACTGAAAATTTTCCTCAAACTAGTCAAGCAACTTTTCTTAATTTTATAATCCTGTTCGGCAAATTCAATCCTACACTCAAGTATCAGTTAGATCACGTAAAAAGGCAACAGGTGTCCTATTTGTCGAAGTCAATGCAAAATGAAATCATCCATATAATGACAAACAAAGTTCGAAATGCCATTATCAATGAGATCAAGGAGACCAACTATTTCACCACCATATTTGACCCCACTCCAAATGTATCTCACGCACAACAAATGAGTAAAGTGAAACGTTATATAAAAGTAACAGAAGCTGGATATGAAATAAAGGAAGGCTCGATTCCCGGCCGCGTTGGGGATATTCTCTGCCCGAGGATTGGGTGTTTGTGCTATCCTCATCATTTCATCATCATCATCATCATCATCATCATCATTCGTGCAAGTAGCTGAACTGGACTGTGTAAAGTTTGGGACTCTGTACTGGCGTTGATGACCACGCAGTTGAGAGCTTGACAAACCCAACATCATCATTATAATCATATTTTGGGTTGTACAGAAGCTTGATTGCTTTTTTGATGGATCCAACATGCGGTGGAAATTAATGCAAAAGTGTACAAAAACCAACTTAAAAGGAAGCAGTCAGACAAGATGGTCGGCTGACGCCTAGCTGTTACAGCTCTAATAATTAATTCACGTGGCGTCAAAGCTCTGGAAGAAACTGAAGAATCTTCTCTTGCCGCAGAATTAAAGTATGAAGCTGGTCATCTACTACATGGATTTTTTATTTATCCTCAACTTTACAATTTGGGCTGGTATTCTTCCAGAGATAAGGGAAATCAGAGCTCGCACAGAAAGATATGGGTGTTCGTTTTTCTCCGTGCTCTGTTTGATACTGGAATAATAGAGAATTACTGTGAAGGTGGTTCGATGAACCCTCTGCCAGGCACTTAGCTGTGATCTGCAGATTATCCATGAATACATAGATGCAGAAAGCAGACGAGCTTCGAGAAAGGGGAGGCAACATGACGAAAGCTGCGAGTACGAATCATGAACACTAGACCCAACTAACCCATTTCTCAGAGATATCAAAGTAATGTTTGACAAATTTTGAACGTAAACTGAAACAAAGGTCGTCAACGCAAAGGGCCTACAGCAAAATTTGGCCTTCCTCAGTGGACACGCAGTGGCAGATTGAGGGTCTGCAAAAAAGTGAGTCGATCCAATACGAAAATATTCGAAAGACTTGATTGCAGCTGATGTTTGGCAGGAACCCACCCTACTCAAGAAGTTAGTGACTAAAATTAATGAAAAATCAATTGCGTTCGTCTGTTACAACATCTGTGCAAGCATGACTTGCGAGAAATTTTTCCTGCAAGAAGTTTTTCCTTACATCTGTTCAGCTTTAAGCATGCACTGCACTGCACGTCACTTCTGACATCAGCAAGCTGCGAACGAAGCTGCAGCGAACTGAAAACAATTAAAAGCTGTCTGCGTTCAGCAGTGAGTGAGGGACGTCTGTCTGGCCTCCCAGTCCTAGCCACTGACAATAAAATTGCCTATGAGGCGGACTTTGATGAGGTAATAGGTTCTTTTGCATTAAGGAAAGCACAGAAGAAGAAAATGCTGGAACCTAAGGATTGAAGAAATGTGTACTGTATTGCTTGTCTCTAGTCTTTACTGGTTTTGTGTTACTTGTGTTCAATTTTATGTCACACAAAAGAGAAAGTTATTAGCTAACAGGCAATGAAGAGTGCAAATTTTCTGAAGAGTTCTTATTCTTCCCGTCACAAATAATCCCACCCAGTATTATTTGTGAGTGTTTATTTGAAGGGGGCTTGGATGTCAAAGAGGCCGACTGGGAGCAGGAAAGGCACCACAGGACATTTTGATTTCCACTGACCTGAATGTACACACATCAAAAAAAGTTTTTCACCACCTCGGTTCCGAAAGTTCCGGAACCTGTACAGAAAATTGAAATAGAGATTAACATAAACATCGTTTCCACCCTTTTTATTGCTCATGAAAACCACTCATTGCATGTTGTACCACCATACAGCGAAATGTTCAGAACTGGTGGTGCAGATTGCTGTACAGACTGGTACCTCTAATACCCAGTAGCACGTCCTCTTGCATTGATGCATGCCTGTACTCGTCGTGGTATACTATCCACAAGGCACTGTTGGTCCAGATTATCCCAGTCCTCAACGGGATGCGGCGTAGATCCGTGAGAGTGGTTGGTGGGTCACGCAGTCCATAAACAGCCCTTTTCAGTCTATCCCAGGGTTCATGTGTGTAGAACGTGCTGGCCACTCTAGTCGAGCGATGTCGTTCTCCTGAAGGATTCGCAAGATGTGCCCGATGGGGGCGCCAGTTGTTGGCCATCAAGACGAACGCCTCGCCAATACGCTGCAAATATCGCTGCACTATCGGTCGGAGGATGGCATTCACGTCATCGTATAGCCGTTACGGCGCCTTTCATGACCACCAGCGTCGTACGTCGACCCGACAAATGCCATCTCAAAACAGTAGGGAATCTTCCTCCACCTTGCTACACTCGCTGGAAAGCGCGTCTAAGGCGGTCGGTCTGACCCCATTGCCTCCAAACCCGTCTCCGACGATTGTCTGGTTGAAGGCGTATGCGACACATCGGTGAAGAGCTGTCCACTCGGCATGTCGTTGGGCACATCTGTACCGCACTGCACGGTGTCGTTGTTGCAAAGATGGACCTCACCGTAGACGTCGCGAGTGAAGTTGCGCATCATGCAGCCCACTGCGCACGGTTTGAGTCGTAACACGACGTCCTGTGGCTGCACGAAAAACATCATTCAACACGGTGGCGTTGCTGTCAGGGTTCCTCCGAGCCATAATCCGTAGGTAGCGGTCATCCTTGGGCGGCCTGAGCGAGGCATGTAATCGACAGTTCCTGTCTCTCTGTATCTCCTCCATGTCCGAACAACATCGCTTTGGTTCACTCCGAGACGCCTGGACACTTCCTTTGTTGACAGCCCTTCCTGGCACAAAGTAACAATGCGGACGCGATCGAACAGCGGTATTGACCGTCTAAGGCATGCTTGAACTGTAGACAAAACGAGCCATGGTTGTTTCACATCTTTGGGCGCGCTTAGTGACATCTCTGAACAGTCAAAGGGACTGTGTCTGTGATACAATATCTACAGTCAACGTCTATCTCCAGGAGTGCTGGGAACTGGGGTGATGAAAAACTTTTTTTGATGTGTCTAGGTTTGATAGCTTCCACTACAAAATGTACACGTGTAAATTCCACTGAGCGAAATACAGCGACGTGCGATAGAAAAATGTTGTGGGAAGAAACGTGGCACTGCAGTTTGGCACACTAAGGACCAAATAACATGTCTTAAATTTCCTCGAACATATATGTTTTATATATCAAACTCTACAAAAATATGTGAGATATAACAACGCTGGAAAGGCTGGTGCTGGATTCATCACTGAGCTGCGTGTAAATCAAAATGCAGGATTAAATTCGCTAGAGATTCGGATGAAATGCGTGTACCAATACGTGCGAAATATGTGTGAAATATATTCGACATGCGCATAGGTGGGCAAGCCACAGGTAAATATTCATCCCAAACCCCTGGACCGATTTCAACCAAATGTGGTACAAACAGTTACAACCTGGAAAGGAATGCTATGGGGTTCAGAACCACCAGCCTCCTACTGGCGTGCGCGTGATGACGTGGAGGGAGAAGGGGAGCGCGTGAGATGTACAGAGAGCGAGGGAGAAGCAAGAGATGGGCAAAGAGAGAGAGAGAGGAGGAGGACAGACAGAAGACAGGAGAAAATGCACAGTCAGAGGGAAGGGGGGGGGGGGGGGACTAACAGAAGACTGGAATAAATACACACGCGGACAACACTGCGTATTCAGGTGGTTATAAAATTCGAGAACCTTTAAGCGTGAAGAACAAAAAACGCTAACAAAGAAGCTCAGAAGAAACTCTGCCGACAACTTAGCAGTGGGAGCACACAAACCCTCACCTCACGAAAAGGCAGGCTGAATAAGCGAGGCGTCAGGTGAAGGAGTGTTTTGCAATCACCGCCTTCCAACGAATTTCATCCTTCGCACATTCAGCTCCGTCTACAGCTTCGTGGCAACGACTTTCAGAATCGTTTACACTCCTAATGCTGTACAGGAGTGGTGCGAGGTTTTTATACAAGATTTTGCTTGAGGGTGAAACATCGTTTGCCAACCGCAGGGTAATCACTCTTCGCAATATACACGACTCGTCAGACGAAAACCCTTTGCAGAAACAAAAAGTCGTTACAAGACTGCTTTCAAGTGCCAACCCGCTGTGGAGACTCTACGAAAACCACATCACTGGTACGTGTTTCACTGATGGGACTGTAGAGAGGCAGGCGTATCTTCAGATTTATGCGCAGAAGCAGTTTCGGACCACGTACCCATCTTCAGTTACACAAGCAATAACAGCAGAATATATGTAGTTACAAGTGTCACTGTCTCGTACAATATCATTGTAGGAAATAGTAACTTGGTTTGGAGTCGTGTGTTTATACACTCAGTGACTACTGCATCCTTTCTTTTACTAGCCACTCTCTCGCCTAACACGACACACGTACAGGGTGCAAAGCACAGCCGTTCGCAACGTACCTCAGTGTTGCAGCGAAATTCGGGGCGGGCAGCCTGATGGGGGCACCTGCGGTCTGCGAAGCCGGCAAACAGCCTCAGATTAGCACGCAAGAGGAGCTGCCCGAGCTACAGCGCATGCGCACTGCGCTGCAGTTTCACAGCCCCCTCGCTCTCTTGCGCCACCGGCTTAGTTGACTGATCCGTTAACATGGTCAGTTTTGTAACAGTTGTGTTACTAAATGTGACAGTTCTGTCACTCAATGTAACTGGGTTTTCTCTTTTGATGCTGTCAATTGTCAGGATGAGCATTCTAAAGCATTCTGTCAGGGTGAAAATATTAAATAAATTAACTTTTCTCTCTTACAACATGTGGGCAGGGTGGGTTCTTCCTTGGCTCGGGTATGAGTTCGAATGAAACATCATTTTTACATAAGATAACTTTTATTGAAGATTTGTACAACTGTATCTTACGGGATGTTCTGGTTCGGAGAGCGGCAGCTGTGTCGCTTGTGAAGTCATCTACTGCGGCAGCGGCGGCGGCGGCGGCGGCGGCGGCGGCGTCTGATTACGCGTAGCGGTGTGAATCTCGTGTCGCCGTCTCGCCCAGCTGACCGGAGACACGCAGCGCGAGGTGGCCGGTTTAACTATTGCGAGCGAAGTCGTGCATCGGATGATACCTTGGGTGTGGCGTCCCAGTGTTTCTCTTCTCTAAGCGGCCGCGTGTGTTGTGCGTCGGCCAGCGGAGCGGTGCGGCGGGGGAAGGCCAGTGTCCCGAACTCGAACCACGGACTCCCGCTTGCCAGTCTTCGGCTGTCAGGTCTTCATCCCAGCTCACAGGTAACTACTGATGTGAGGCCGTCTCCTTCCCGTCCTCACGAGTCACCCGCGAATGTAAAAACCAGACTTCCAATACCTTTTAACTTCTGTCTTCTGGCGCCGCGGCTGCTGCTTGCTATTCCATTACAGCGGCGGACGTGGTGCGTCTGTGCATGATGCAGTCTCTTCTTGCATGACGGTCTTCAGCAGCGAAACTGACTGAACACTACTGCTACTCTTCTTTTCTTCCTTCGTCTCTCGTCTTCGTCTCCGTTCCCGTCTCCGTCTTCGTCTTCGTCCCCGTCTTCATCTGTCTTCCTCTGTCTTCATCTGTCTTCCACTGTCGGGCCCACCGCGTCTCGCGTATTTATTCACTTCAGTTCACTGGAGGTGAACGACTTCACGGCCATTGCCTCTTCTGTCACGTTTAAAAGCTTCTCGAAGAATCTTCTTGACCTCGGTCATTGGCTCTTGGAATGTAGGCGGGGGCCTCTGATCGTATGTGATGACTGAGAAACACGTGAGCCGGTCATTGCCTCTTCTGTCACGTTGAAAAGCTTCTCGAAGACTCTTCTTAACGTCGGTCATTGGCTCTTGGAATGTAGGCGAGGGCCTTTGCTCACATGCGACAACTGAGAAACACGTGAGCCGGTCGGGCGATGCCCTGACGGCTGAATCGACAGCGCCCGCTTATGTGGAACTCGCTGACTTCATGGTCATTGTCTCTTCTGTTCTGCTGTTCTGCGCACTGAATGCGAGTATGTAACTCTCTAAACAAAACCAAGTTTTCCATTTATATTCTAATTTCTAGTTCACTTTGATTTCACTGATTTATTTACTTAAGTAACACTCAACAGTTTAAACTTTGTCGTTAGAGGAATATAAATGAAAGAATACTTTTGTAAATACTATGCAAAAACAAATTCCATGTACAACTCGAAGTTAACCCTTGCAAAGACAGTAGTTGCTTAGTAAAAAAAGGCCGGACAAAAAAAACTATGTAATTCCAGAATTTATATTACAATTCACAAATCCTTTCAGGTGAAAATTCCACCAACGTCAGTTTTATATTTTGTGAGTGCAAGAACAAGGGGGTTTTAATATTCGTGCACTATTTTATCCAAAATTTCGCGTGTCGCGCATGCACCGTGCAGATGATTTCACAGCGGCGCAACGTATCTGGAGCTACGTCTCCGGAAGACCTCGCAGAGTAATCAGACTGGTGCCGCGTCCGACCGTGACACGTGACACGCCAGTCTCCAGCCACGCCTGCGCAGGTGTTTATCTCGGCTCGCGCATGCGCACCACACTGCACCCCCACAAGCCACGTGCTCCGTGTTTGAATCAGTTCTGCTACTGCGTGCTGCACTGTGCAGTATGTCTCCATTAATTGACCAAGAGCGAAAGTATCTAGTGCTCTGCGACCACGCAAAGCTGGAATACCGAGTTATCAAATGAAATGAGCGTTTGGCGTCATTGGCCGGGCGGCCCCTTACGGGGCAGGCCCGGCCGCCTCGGTGCAGGTCTTACTACGTTCGACGCCACATTGGTCGCCCTGCGCCTCGGATGGGAGATGTAAGCATGTACAACGGTTCCATTGCACGCCACAAATGTCGCACACTTCGTTTACAATCGACGGTACAGTACTCTAATGCCGACCCTGTAACGGAAGCTTATGGCAGCGTGCAAGACTCCAGTAGAGAGATACCTGTTATAAAAACAGAATAGAAGTAACTGAGAGATGCCCATAGTAAAGAGAGAGACAAACAGTGATCAAACTGCAACAAATTGAAAACCTGGGAGCAAGAGAAAGAAATGGAGTTTTTACTGTTCGCATTGCCAGATCACAACTCGGAAGTATTAACGTCATGGAACTGATATTAGTATGGAAGTCTTGCATTAAAGTACAGTGTGGAACAATTACTGCCTTGGTGGGACCTTTGGAAGTAAATAACAGAAGGGATGTCGCCCGGCGAACGTGATTATTTATTTGATTGTTAACATTATTTCTTTCCAGGCATTACAGGAATATTCGTGACGTCATGGGTGACTCACAACTTGCTGAGAAGCAAACGATGACGATACTGTTAATGCTGAAGCTTTCGCTGCTGCTGATGACAAATTTGTCAGCTCTGACCACGATGTCAACACAGTCCGGAACAAACCCAAAGGAGTCGACAAAATTCTGAAATTTTTGAAAAATAAGCAGGAAAATAAAGCTATTCGTTCTGTACCTGAGGAAATAGATTGGTTTTTTGGCAGCACGTTAATGTGGGTGGGAAATATTGTCTCTAAGGTTACAAAACGGAGTAAAGAAAGAAGTTTTAGAAGCAGTAAACCGAGCTGAACGTGAAACTGACTCATTCGTGACTTTCATAACACTGATGCTGTGTCAGACTCGCTCTCCCTTGTTGTCTCCAAGTACCTCCTCTGGCATCTCATCACGGTCACGTAATAACTATTGCAAAGATCCTTCACCGTGAAAATGATAAGACACAGATGTTGATTTGTTAGTGCAAAACTATTGAGAAAAACACAAAAACTTTAAATATTCTAAATACAAATGTCGAACTTTAAACTCAAACTGAAAATATCTATTGTTGCAACTTGTTAACATACTACATAATTTTTTTTATATTTTGTCTTATCACAATAGGGGATAAATACACTCATGTAACTCAATTGTAGTTAACATACACTTTTACTCCATTTCCTACAACATTATTCACAAAAAGACTATATTTCAATTTTGACATTACGGACAAGGAATTCTTACCTACAACATTATTCACAAAAAGACTGTATTTCAATTTTGACATTACAGACAAGGAATTCTTACCTACAACTTTATTCACAAAAAGGCTATATTTCAATTTTGACATTGCGGGCAAGGAGTTCTTACCTTAGACAAATAGCTAGCCGTTCTCCAGGAGGTAGTGATTTTCTGTAATGTGTGTCCTGCTCTTTAATACCACTGCCTGTGAGTGATAAAACTCCACTGAACTGTTTTCCATTAATTCTAAAATAAGTTTTCAATCTTCCATCGTCAAGGTGTAAATCTTGCACTAGGTTGTGGCATTCCCCATACACTGTTGTTCTAACGTTTACCGGATGAACAGAATTCTATTTGATGTCGAGTATAACAACAGCAGTTGCCGAGTATAACAACAGCAGTTACCGACTATAGCAGCAACAGTTCATCGTCGCTGTCGCTGCCTGAACTACAGTCCTCCGTGGCACACTAGAGCTTACGCCTGGCTCACACCACGGCACACTGAACGCCATTTCCAGAACCATCCGTAAACTGCACTCTAGTTAGGACGTCGTATTAACACATGAGCGAATACGAAGACAAGACAGAAAACGTAGATCACAATAGGTGGCTTTCGGTTTTAGGGGTACGTGTATCTCGAATCAGGGTACGTGCCACGTACGGCGAGTGTAGACGTAGCTCGAGATACGCCACGAAGGTGTGACACGACCTTAACTTAGGTCGCTTTTTCAGGTCCACCTGATGTGCTGTTTTCCAGCTCGATAGACCACAAACATCGGACGGTAACCTTGACCTACACCCCTGTGGTGCGTTGTGAGTGGTTTCCCTTCATGCTGTCAGAGTCTAGTGGAGAGGAATCTCTAGTAGCTGTAGATGTAGGAAGTATGCAGCAGACCTCAGCAGTTACGGTGGCTAGGACAGTTGCAAAGTCTAAGAGAAAGAAGAAGGTTCTGCTGTTAGGTAGTTCTCATGGTAGAGGTGTAGGCCAGCAGTTGCAGGAAGTGTTGGGGAGTGAGTACCAGGTCACCAGCATTGTGAAGCCTAATGCAGGATTGGCTCAGGTGACTGTTAACATAAGGGGGTTATGTAGGGATTTTACTAAAGAGGATCAGGTAGTGATTGTGGGTGGGGCTGGTAATAGTATTGACAGGGATGGGGAGTATGACATAGATGGTGACCTGGAAAAGATAGCCACTCAGACTGGCAACACGAATGTGTATTTCGTGGAACTGTTTCAGCGTCACGATAGGCCCCATCTTAATACAGTAATGTATTAACATGAGACTTGGGGGTGCGCTGATGACAGAAAGCATTGGTCACATTTCAGTGGTGTCGGTGGAGTCTATCAGCAGGACGGGTTTCACTAGACATGGCCTGCACCTCAACATGTTTGGGAAGGGGAGGTTAGCAAAGCTTATAGGTGACAGCATAGATGGAGTTGGTGGGATCACTCATGGGAAAATTCCTGCAGTAGTGGGTGTTAGAGCTGCACCTTTTTTAGACTGAAATCAGCTGATAGGTATTCCTGCTTAAGGGAAGTCTCTCTAACAAAGAAACCACTTTCGACAAAGCTTAGGTATCCGATTAATGAGGGAATTAGTATATTTCATAAAAACATACAAAGTATTAGAGATAAAGTTAGTGAACTGCTTATAGATGTTGACTCTGAAATTATTGGTATATCTGAACACTTCTTAACTAAGGAGACAATTCAGAGGCTTCCTTTACCAGGATACAGGTTGGCTGGCAGCTTTTCTAGGAGCTCTTTGCGGTGTGGGGGAGTAGCCATGTATGTGAAAAACGGTATCCCATTTGACTCAATTGATGTTTCAAAGTACTGCACTGAAAAGGTGTTTGAATGTTGTGCAGGTGTGGTTAAATTTAGTAGAGCTAAACTTCATACTGTTGTTATTTATTGATCCCCACACTCCGATTTCACAACATTTTTGCTAAAGCTAGAGGAGGTTCTTGGTTCACTTTATAGGAAATACAAAAGGTTAGTTATATGTGGTGACTTCAATATTAATTGTATAAGTGATTCTGCAAGGAAAAGGATGCTGGTAGACCTTCTTAATTCATATAATCTTATGCAAACCGTGTTCTTTCCAACGAGAGTGCAAGGGAACAGTAGAACAACCATAGACAATATTTTTCTTCCTTCCTCATTACTAGAAGGGCATTCTGTTAGCAAAAAGGTGAATAGCCTTTCAGATCATGATGCACAAATTTTAACTCTAAAAGATTTTTACGCTGCAACACATGTTAAATATAGCTATTAACTTTTTAGGAAAGCTGATCCAGTTGCTGTAGAGACCTTTGTAAACCTCATCAAGGAACAAGAGTGGCAAGATGTTTATAGTGTTGATACAGTAGACGATAAATATAATGCTTTCCTCAAGACTTTTCTCGTGCTGTTTGAAAGTTGCTTTCCGTTAGAACGTTCAAAACAAGGTACTAGCACAAACAGGGAGCCCAGGTGGCTGACTAAAGGGATAAGAATATCTTGTAGAACAAGGTGGCAATTATATCAAAACGTTAGAAACCATCAAAATCTAAATGCAGCAGCCCATTACAAACAGTATTGTAAGGTGCTTACAAATGTTATTAGGAAGGCAAAAAGTATGTGGTATGCAGATAGAATAGCTAAGTCTCAGGATAAAATTAAAACCATGTAGTCAGTCGTAAAGGAAGTGGCTGGTCTGCAGAGACAGGTCGTGGATATAGAATCAGTGCGTAGTGGGAATGTCCGTGTTACTGATAAGTCGCATATATGTACAGTATTTAATAGTCACTTTTTTAATATAGCAGGTGAACTAAATAGAAACCTAGTCCCAACAAGGAATCATATAGCGCTCTTAGAAAAAAGTGTTCCGAGACTGTTACCAGAAATGCTCCTCCATGATACTGACAAGAGGGAGATTGAGTTAATAATTAAATCACTAAAGACCAAGAACTCTCATGGATATGACGGGGTATCTAGCAGAATACTGAAGTATTGTTCTATGTATGTTAGCCCAGTACTTAGCCATATCTGTAACTTTTCCTTTAGGAGTGGTCGGTTTCCTGACCTATTGAAGTACTCGGTAGTGAAGCCACTTTATAAAAAGGGAGACAGGGATAATGTTGACAATTATAGACCTATTTCTATGCCATCGGTGTTTGCTAAAGTTATCGAGAAGGTTGTATATGCAAGGTTACTGGAGCATTTAAATTCACATAATTTGCTGTCAAATGTTCAGTTTGGTTTTAGAAATGGTTTAACAACTGAAAATGCTATATTCTCTTTTCTCTGTGAGGTTTTGGACGGATTAAATAAAAGGTTGCGAACGCTAGGTGTTTTCTTTGATTTAACGAAGGCTTTTGACTGTGTTGACCACAAAATATTACTGCAGAAGTTGGACCATTATGGAGTAAGGTTCGCCTCTTACCTTAAGAACAGAAAGCAGAAGGTAATTCCCCGCAATATTGAGAGTGGTAGTGATGTTCAGTCCCAATGGGGCACTGTTAAGTGGGGCGTTCCCCAAGGGTCGGTGCTGGGGCCACTGCTGTTTCTTATTTATATAAATGATATGTCTTCTAGTATTACAGGTGATTCAAAAATATTTCTGTTTGCTGATGACACCAGGTTGATAGTTAAGGATCTTGTGTGTAATATTGAAACAGTATCAAATAACGTAGTTCATGAAATAAGTTAGTGGCTTGTGGAAAATAATTTGATGCTAAATCACGGTAAGACTCAGTTTTTTCAGTTTCTGACACACAATTCAACAAGAACCGATATTTTGATCAGACAGAATGGGCATATTATAAGTGAGACGGAACAGTTCAAGTTCCTAGGAGTTCAGATAGATAGTAAGCTGTTGTGGAAAGCCCATGTTCAGGATCTTGTTCAGAAACTAAATGCTGCTTTATTTACCATTAGAACAGTATCTGAAATAAGTGACACTTCAACACGAAAAGTAGTCTACTTCGCATATTTCCATACGCTTGTGTCGTATGGTATTATTTTTTGGGATAATTCTTCTGATTCAAAAAGGGTATTTTTGGCTGTTCGAGCTATATGTGGTGTAAGTTCGAGAACCTCTTGTCGACCCCTATTCAATGGTCTGGGAATTCTGACATTGCCCTCACAGTATATAGTTTCTTTAATGTCGTTTGTTGTTACCAATATTAGCCTATTCCCAAGAGTTAGCAGCTTTCACTCAGTTAATACTAGGCAGAAATCCAATCTGCATATGGAATGCACTTCCTTGACTCTTGTGCAGAAAGGAGTGCAGTATTCTGCTGCATCCATTTTCAATAAGCTACCACAAGAACTCAAAAATCTTAGCAGTACCCTAAACACTTTTAAGTCTAAACTGAAGAGTTTCCTCGTGGCTCACTCCTCCTTCTATTCTGTCGAGGAGCTCCTGGAAGAGCTAAAAAATTAAGCAAATTCCAGTGTTACATTGTTGATTTTCTTTATTTAAGTTTACGACTTATCACCTGAATATTTTTTTTTTATATTTCATTTTACCTGTTTCTAATATCGTGTTATAATTTCGTGTATTGACTCGTTCCATGACTATGGAGACTTCTCCTTAATTTGGTCCCACGGAAGAATAAAAAAATAAATTAATTAAATAAAAAAAACTTCTAGGGGACTGATGACCCATCGTGCTCAGAGCCATTTTATCTTCAGGGGAAAGTGGTCGTGATAATCCAGAGAGATCGGAGAGGTCGTGGCAGTTCGGTCGAGATGGGGGGGGGGGGGGGGGGGAGGAGGAGGGAAAGAAGAAACTGGTGCGAATCTCTTCTGTGCACGTGGCAATGTTCTAAATGGTTTGCACCATCCAGCAGGCTGCTGCAACGCCCCTGTCTGAAAGAGTTGCCATCGCCACTATTAAAACCGTGGCGCTTCTCTGCCGGCTTCCTTACGCATCACTGTCCAGCAGAACTAGATGCTTGCCCACAACAGACCAACGTATCAAGAACTGACCCCTGATCTGTTGTCGCTGCCATTGTGTAAAATCACCTAAATCGCAAATCCAAGCCTACAGATGTCACAAATACTTCCTGTGTGACGACTATCTGACCCAGTATCGCAGAACCACCTGACCTATCCCAGTTACAAACAACACCACCCATCAGTAGGACGAAAAACCCGTCCAAGTTGCAAATTTTTATTTTTTATTCATTCGATGACTTGTTTCGGACCGAGACCCATTTTCAAATCACCATAACATAGTCGAAAACGGCATTTCCGAAGATGTCAATAACGTGCAATGAATATTTACAGCGCATACAGATAACTCATCGAATGAACAAAAACTTGGAACGTTTTTTCGTTCACTGATTACCAGGAGTTACTGACCCAAACTACTGCAGCATACTGGAAGTTCGTAAAACCACCCATGTTAACTGTGCCCAAATGTGCAATCCTTGCACAACTGCATCATCTACACAGCCTCAACTCGAATGATCTAATAAATATAATGTAAACGCATTATTCACGACACTAAACTTACATTCCGCATCCCAACAACTACATGCATTGCATCCTCACCATCAAATATATTGAGCTCAGATCCACAGTTTTCTACACCGTCAGTCGAGCTCACCATCATCATCCCAACAGTTTCTTGTGTCGCATCCCTAACATGAAAGACATCCGGTTTAGAACCACTGTTTTCGACAACATTCACTCTCTTTCAACGTCCACATATCGTCCAACAGATGACGATAACAGCCACATCCACCTTCCATTTTAACATCCAAGTCACCTATTCCAAAAAGCAATCCAACTTTATCTTCAGCCACACCAAAACATCAGCTTAAAACCTATACCTAACCTTGTTTCGCCACATAAAACATCAAGACAAAGCAGCAGCATAGCGTTCCATCCATATGTCTGTTCCCTCAGCTCCAACGAGATCTTCATCACTCACATGTTATCTCAATGCTACAACTATACTTTAATGAAAATTGTTACACGGTCCCAGTCACTCTACACTCTACAAAGCACAGATAATTGCTACAACATAGAATCAGATGGTACTGCCAATGGGTGCTTGTGAGATATCCTGATACCAGCACCTCATTCTGCAGATCAGAAACCCTGGGATTGGCGATACACATGAACAAAAACACTGCCACATTTTCCATAAACTGAACAATCTATTGAAAAAGGATTCATTCTCCTCTCATCCCTAACAACCACACGTTACCAAACAACCTCAACAAGCCAGACTCAGTGCTTCATATCTTAAAGATATGCTCACTGTATCTAATGACTGCTCGACAATTCGGTACATACAGTGTCACACAAATACGACCACCATATCTCTTGGGCCCAGTTTAAAATACCTGTATATAACGCCACAAAACGAATTAAGTATAGCATTTACAACACAAGACTATAAAGCCACACATTTTGTGAGCGTGTGGGTTGGTGCTATTCTGTCATTCTGCGCAACAGATTAATCTGAGATGAACCCTTTACCCTTTGGCCCCTGCAAGATGCAATTTCCACCCCCACACTACTACAGAAGTCAGACGGACACTCCTAAAGTTCTAAAGAGAAATGCCTGAAAAACTTTCAGCAATAAATACCTTCTGGAGTCGTGCGCTGTAAGGAAATGACACAAAAATTCACAAAATGTCTTACGTAACTAGTGGGATACTTGGGTACTGGAGTAGTGCTAGTTAGCGTAAGATAAACATGAAAGTAACGAAAATTATTATTTATTTTGCAAAAATTCTGAGAAATCACAATAGCACTTTTAGTTATGAAATGAACACGTTATTTGAGGGTTCTTTTCAGAATGTGAAGTTACCTCTTAAGGATAGGATTCGCTAATGAAATTTCTATACAAAGTTTAAGATTGTTATTGACTTGGCAGAATGGCTGAGAGCTTCACCTACTAGACTTGAATAATTATCGGTTAGAATGTTGCTAGGTACAGTGGAGGCTGTCACGTGTGATATGCAGTGAAGGGTACTGTTGTGGAGGAAATGTGGGGGTCGCAAGAGCTGTAGCTGTGATGACTGCTGTCTGCGCCGCTCGCTGCCGACAAATAAGATAACTCTCGTTCTATCTGGATTGACCTTCGCCAATCAAACTCTCTCTATGCCTTGATGAAGTCAAGGACTCCTATTCGCCCCTAGTCTAGTGGTACACCGGTCAGATAACCAGTCCACCACGATGCCACTCAAAAATTCGCTCGCAGGTGTTTAACTATTACTCAGTCCGTTCACACCGCACAATAAGTGTGGCGGCCAACACAGTGAACAATGCTTAATCGCAAGGACTCAATATACTGTTGCACTTCGATTCGCTCTGGACAGAGGTGCTCTCCCAGTGAAGTACTGAGGAGAGACTTGTTCCTCGCTCTTTGAGTACACGTACGAGCGCGCACGCTCTCGTTACGTGTTCTCGCTCCAAGAGCGACAACGGAACGGCCCCTCTGCACGCCAGACGTGAAGGGGTATATCTTTTGATCTCTTCCATTACTCCTTCACCTCAAGGCGTCAGAAATATCGTCTGCCAATCAGCATTGCTCTTCTAAAACGGGAGAATGACGTTTTGTTTAAGGTGACCAATCCGGAAATCTGTAGTATCGGTGTTTGGCGTTTGCTGTCTCCCTGTGAAAATCTCTGAAACTGCGTGCTATGTGTAAAGAATGCGTAGGCTGGCCGCTCCCACACAATGTAGCGGAATTTGCTTTTAAGCCGAACACGGGGTCGTCCTTTCACTCGGGCTAACGCTGTCTGCTCTACAGGCGGTCACTGGCCGACGTAGATAGCTTGGGACCGGCCTCCTGGGGTGCAGTTGCCTCTCTCGAGCTAGAAGCTCCTGTGACCGTCGAGTCTGGAACGTATGTGTGTACGCCAGCCTCGAGTATTTCAACCACAGTGCGCACTTGCGATTTATTAGTTATCTGCGTATCGTTTACATGAATTCATACAATACTGACTTTATCTTATCGAGTTTGGGCTCGAATGAAGCGTCTTGATGTGCAGAATATGATTGTGAGGGCGGAATATGTAAGCAATGAAGGCGACCACGACGTCTTACAATTCCAGGAAATTCTTATTAGAGGCTGCTCATGACTCCATTACTTTCGACCTTCTTAAAAAAAAAAAAAAAAAAAAAAAAAAAAAAAAAAAAAACTCTTATTTCCAACTAGCTCTAGTCAAGTTGTGTGATATCATACTGTATGCAAGTTTATATCCCACGGCTCACCTATGATTTAAGGGTAGTGTCTTTGTATACTAATCAAAACGTCATGGGACCCAGGATCAAACCTCGCTACTGCTTAAGTTTAGAATAAAAATCATCTGTAAAGATGGATGGGCGGATGGAGCTTCAAGGCACTTTCTTCCCCCGCTCCTAAAACCCTGAAGAGTCAGCAGTGCTCAAAGGCATGAGAATGCAGAAGGTAATGGGAACCACTGGTGTCTGTCCACAGGACATGTGGCCTATAATTGAAAAGTGGTATGATGACTCCTCCACTGGCGAAATATTCCGCAATAGTCGCACATTCAGATCACTGGCAAGTGCCAGGTGTCCCAATGAATTATGTTTACTGTATAGCTCCTTGTCTGGCACACCATGCTTCTTTTGTCACTGTAAATCTTACTCAACAGCATATCTCCATCTGCCTCGATAACTTCACCTCTTGGTGTAGCCTCTGCTACATCAAAATCACTTATGTTAAAAACTCAAGGAATTATTACAAGAAATACCACCAATCATTTCTCTCTCCCTAACTTCCACCATGGCACACATAAACATGACTGTGTGGTGGTACTCTCTTCAAAGGTGAGCTGATTCGAATCCAGTGATGGAAGAAATTTGCATTGCTGGTATTTCCCCAGTAATGGGAGGGGGAATTGAAGCACAAAGTTTCTCATCACCAGACCTCGTGTCAGTGTTCTACAGTACATTACCTCTCCTCAATGTATCACGATACACTGATGCCTGTGACACTGTTGAAGGTGACACATGTGCTGTCGACGATACTCGCCTGCAGCAAATCGACAATCGACCAGCGCAGAGATGCTGTACACCCAAGCAGCATCGCCACCGCCTATGAGAAGGAAGCAGTAAGCCACTCCTCCTGTAGCTTCGAGGCGCCACACACGACAAGTATTTCCAGCTCTGCCAGTGCCTGGTACGAGTTCTGCCAGAGTCCAGCCTGACTTCTGTTCTGTCTACGAGGGTATCAACAGTTCCATGACGACTGCATGGAAGCGACGAATTTCTGCCTTCAGAGTGCAGTGTCGGCGTAATGTCACTCTGTCAAGCCTAGGCCAAGCATGCACGTACAGAGAGTCGAGGGCCAACAACAGACACATATTTGGCACAGTTGTAGTAAACGTTCAGTGCTCATCATCTGCAGACTTGCACTGCAATGCCGCTCAGTGTTTTCAGCAGCTCCTGTGTAGTTGGACCCCAATTAATAGCACACGTGGAGCTAAAGATAAGTGTATTGCTTTTGCTGACATGGGAAGAGGACTCTCACTTTCTCATATCTTGGACTAATCACGCATCCCCAGCTTACAACAAACTCAAATTAATAAGACAGGAAACTTGACAATGTGGGGATGCCATCATCCAGCCATCCTCTGTACTTGGGTAAAACCCACTGAACGAGGCGATGCTGTGGTAAGCTGTTGGCTCCAAACTTGATTTTCGACCATATTTAGTTTCTCTGCGATTTCCCTACACAGCTTAAGGTGAATGACACGACGGTTCCTATTGATGGACGCCGCTGTCCTGCTTCCCCGTTCTTCCCAATTCTGGGTTACGCTCTAATAGCTGTTTCACCAACAGGACGTTAACCCCCGATCTTGTTTCTTCCTTCGTCTTTCCAAAAGCCTTAGTGGCCCCAGTGTTACTTTCGCCAATATAGCTTGGATCTCAGCACTCTCAAAAATTTACCATTCCTTACAGTCTTAGAACACCTTGCATTCTGTACCATATTTGCAGTCGCAGACGCAACCTCTGCCAGCTGATTACATTGCCCTCTCTTCTGAAGTTCCTCAGACTTCGTCACAAATTGTAAACGTGGGGAACAAAAGCAATTTTTCTCGCCTATTTTCTGGATACCTAGGCTTCCGGTGCGCCCTCCACTTTCCACCCTTCTGTATTCTTCTCGAGCGGAACTTCAGCTGGCTGGTTCTTCCTGTTCCAGAATAGTATGTAGACACTTACTCCTCCAACCAGCTATAATCCTAGCGTCTACGCCTCTTCAATATGTAGATGATCCCGCTTCCAGCCTCCTGACCACTGTCATCCCTCCCTCACACCTCCCTCTACCCACATCAACTTGTCAATCATACTTCCCAGCCCACTCCAACACCTTGAATACATACACCCTTTCTGGCCGGCACCTGCATCATACTGTATTACCCTCGTAGTAGTTATTGGGAACTGACTGCCAGTGACTTGTCAGAAGCACGAGCCTTATCTTCACCATAGCACCATCATCAGCTTCAATGTACGTGTGTTTATTTAGAGACGCTATGGCTTTTATTTTTTTGAAACCTGTCATTTTATTCATTCTCCCATAAAAGCTATACTGGACTAACTTCGATAGGCTGAAGAGCAGCAAAGTGTCCGAAGCTTGCGCACCACACGATAATGTGGTGGGAGTGGAATGAATAACAAAGAAAATAATTTACGACAATGTCGTGGATTCGGCCTTTCACAGAATGTGCCTGTGTATAAGAATCTTTCATAACTTATTCGTCTTACTGGTTATACATTTGCGCTCAACACGCCAATGAACTATATACATTGGATGATGTGTAGCATATCAGTATCATTCTCCTTTGATTTGTTCTCTGAACAGGAATAGTGCTCGAGGAAAACGACCATCAGGACTTCTCAGAATGCAGTAGGTAAAGCCGTCATCAAGCTGAAGCCTGGTTTGCTCACCATAGTGCTTCGTCAGCCATTGTCCTACTGCAGGTTGTGGTCACTCGCCGTCTTCCTACTTTTGAACTAACTTACCCAGTTAATAATTGTGGGACACAGTTAATTATTGCCGGCCGAAGTGGCTGTGCGGTTAAAGGCGCTGCAGTCTGGAACCGCAAGACCGCTACGGTCGCAGGTTCGAATCCTGCCTCGGGCATGGATGTTTGTGATGTCCTTAGGTTAGTTAGGTTTAACTAGTTCTAAGTTCTAGGGGACTAATGACCTCAGCAGTTGAGTCCCATAGTGCTCAGAGCCATTTGAACCAGTTAATTATTGGGTCTCCGAACAATTCTACAGTTCCAACATTTTCGATTTCCATAAATCAATGTCAGAGGTGAAAGAAGAGAAGTGACAGAAGGAATCTCGGGAGCAACGCCTGAATCCCAAATCTCTGGAGTTGTAATCCCACATTCATCCACTCAGCAGCTGAGGCATGTATGTCCCAATTGCATTTATTGCTGCATTATTATCATTACTCTAGGTACGAATGAGACGAAGTAATTACATTTTTCTGCGTGTTTTGAATGTATGCAAACAGAGTATTAACAGTAAATCGTTCATTGTGGTAAAGCTACTTCCAAAATTGTCATTTACTGTATTTTGTTGTGCTTTTTCTCGACAATCTCGTGCTAACGAAACAAACTGGTGACAAATATGCTCCATCACTTTTTTTTACGCTGCGTGATGGTGTCACTGAGTTCATGGAGGAAAGTGAAATATCACAAAGACGAGAATTCAGCCTGCATCCTATTTCTTTGTACAGGACGCCTATGGAGTTATGTCAAAAGAGTATATTCTATATGGACGTAGTTAGATATAAAAAAAAAAAATACGTATCCAACGGATCAGTGTATGGACGACCACACCTTCCTCAGATATCTATGTGTCTCGCTGTCTCCCTTGCTTTATTGCGGATCGTTCTAGTAATTCTGCTTAGAAAAACTTCTTCAACACTTGTGTCAATTTTCCATTAATCTTTCAACGTTGAGCCACATGAGGCTTTATTATTCTTCATATTCAGTTATTTGCGTGGTAAGATCAAAAGTTTGTCATGACGATTTCAAAAGGTTGTTGAGGTGGTAATGTTGGGATTTCGTGGTAACCACTTTAATGTGGCTTTAAATGCTGCAGAACCAAATAATCCGAGAATAAGTTGTTCATTAAGAAACCCACACATCTGAACAACAAAACGAGACTCAACCTCCTTGCTTCTACAACCACACAAGATCCGTGATTGCCTTGTCATGGAGCTGAGATACTGAAAACTTCTGTTGTACAGAGAAATGGAAGTTCCCATTCATGTAAGCTTCAAAAGAATGTGGTCCTAATAGGTATTCTGATCACTCAATGGCCCACATAAGGTGAGGTAGGTTCCTTTCCAACTCTTGGTAATATGGGTACTTTCCTTAGACAAGAAAACAATATTTTTCCTGATCAAACAGTGGTATATGGCACATTTATACGTAAACAACACTCTTGAGCGAGACATGGCAGAAGTCACCACAACAAAGTACGGTAGGTTACAAATCGTTGCTCCACACCATTGTCAGATAATTCAGTAACAAACATGGGCCGAAATCCTTTCGTATTCATATTTTTTCAGTGTGGTCGTGCATTGTTGAAGAAGATGCTTGAAGTCCAACTACTCTTTTGCAAATGATTTTCATTGGAGACTGCTCATCTGATTAAGAGTGGGTGACACACGTTTCCTGTCACTTTTTATTGCTTCCAATACGTGGCCTGTCTTTGAGACAGCCTGAAAATACAGGACATTTATCTCAATCAGGCATGGCTACTTTACGAGGGGGACTGAGGCAAATGGTCTCATCATGCGTTACATAGTTTTTCCTATCTGCGGACGTTCATGAACCCACGAATCCTCCACTAATCCCTCCTTTACAAGATGGATTCGGAACTCAAAGACTGCAGTGCTGAAACAAAAATATAATTCTGATAACGTTGTTTTTTTCCATGCAGGACTATCAATAAAACCTATTTACTTCCTTATTTTTACTATGTCAAGAGCGATGCAGGGACTTCTTGGGCACCCTGTAGATGAAATAGACGTGCATAGTAACAATGATACCTGTCTTTGCTAATACTCTTACTTTGTGTTGACATGCCGCCTTACATAGTTCTGGGTAACTGAACCAGGGTAATGCGGGTAAACAACGCCCAGGCTCGTCATCCAGAGAAGACTTTGGATTCAGCTGCCTGCAGTGTACGGCCACCACCCACTTGCTGTCGTTTTCTTGCAGACGAGGAGTGGCAGCTGGAGGACAGAAGCCACGCTACGCTCTCCGTGGACACTGACTGCGTGCAGCTGTTGGTGAACGCCCTGGACCACCCCACGTGTCCGCTGGAAGACCTGCCACTGGAAGCCGTGAAGCAGCGCGAGCAGTGCCGCGAGCAGCTGTGGGACGACGTGGTGCAGAGGTCGCCCCACATACCCGTCACCAGCTACCTGGCCTACACGCAGAGGGCGAACATCAACCTCTGTCTGCTGGCCTGGATGGCTGTCAACTCGTACGGCATTTGTCAGGACGTCCCGTTTAGTCTGATACAGTCGGTGCACGATGCTCGCTGCTATTTCGATACTCCCGACGATCAATCATGTCTGCAGTCGAACGCTACAGGCGCCATCTGCTCTGTTTCCAGAGCAGTCCTGTTGCTAAAGTGTCGCGACTTTTCCTCCATCAGGACTTCCCGTAGTTTTGTGATCACTAGTTTCGCATTTCGATTTTTCGGTAGTAGTAGCAGTGTACTGTATCAAAAGCTAACAGCAGAAACACTAAACTACAAAAACAGTTTAACCAACGCCACCTTGAAATACAAGGATTTCAAAATCAAAGCTTGAAGCCTTTAGAAATATCATTTGTACTGATAAATATCATTTTCCGTTTTTCGACTGCCGGAGTATACATGTACCTTCCCCAGTTGCGCAACTTGCCTGGAAAGATACTCTTGTCCTTTCAGATCACGTGCATAGTCCAGATCCTGTGTTCGGAGGTCGTGTATCGTATGGCAGGCGTCCCTGACTTACCTACAGCAGTGCTGATAGACAGCGCCCTCACACTTCTCAGCTGTATCTGGCTGAACTCATTCTGCTACCACATGTATGCTTGTGTTCGCCATCTCAGGCTTCCTAACCAGCTACTACCTGCTGAAGTAAGCCAGTTATTCCGTCGTGAGGTGCTGTGTGTGCTTATACCGTGGAGTATAGTATGTGTGGCAGCTGTTGCTTTGGAAAAGACGAGTAAATATTACCTGATCTACAGTCGTATAGTAGTCCTTGCAGGGATTTCAGTGTCTGTGACATTCAATTTGGTTTGTCTCGGACTGCTTGGATACATGTACCTACGTAATCGGTGCTCCATGCGGCAACTCGAAATTGTTGATAACAAGAAATTTGCCTCAAAGAAGGAATGTCTTTTTATGTCAGTTAAGGCCATTATATTAAGTGGAACAGGAATTATTATTAGAGTTGGGTTCCACCAGGCTCAGGGAATAGCGCAGTTAGTGTACTATATGCATCTAGTTACGATGGTGCAAGGACCAGTGCTCTTCGTCTGTTTCGTTTGCAATGGAACGACGCTCCCCCTACTGAAGAACAGGATACTTCTTTGGTGGAACCCAACCAACATCCCTGCAGGTCTAGAGCTGTGTTCGGCAGCCGAGAGGAATCTGGCCAGGAGAAACAATGAACAGTCTCCCTTTTCAGAATCCTAGCTGTAACCTCCTTCAGTATTTTTCGCAAATAATTGTCTCCACACTACACTGCATTAAGCCCAGCAATAAAAATGGACTCTACCTGGTATGACAATATTAAATGTCATTAAATCTCATATCGTACAGCCAGTACTTCTCTTTCCTAACGTCTCCTTCATTTATAACTGTGTGCTTATTTGTGAGTGGTAGCCTCTGTCTACCTATTCTAATGCACTGAGACTACTTACTAAAATTGTTGGGAAATGCTTTGTGTATACAATAGGCTGCGTCAATCACACAGCCTGTTATATACAAGGAAAACGCAGCACGTTGTCGGAGGAATTCCCGTTCGTCAGTGTCATCTACCGTGGCGATGGTGCATTTCTGGACACATGTTCGTAGGACGTTTTTTCTCCGTTTTCCTTCGAGGATCTGTCTTTGCAGTTTGTCGATTTTATTAATGTATGATATTAGTATATATCATATTATGTCTGAAAGAAAGAAATTTTCTATGTGTGTGTCAAAGATGTACTTTTACATGATTTGTAATTCAAGTACCATGACAAGAGACATTCAGATACTTATAAAATCAAAAGAGAGGAGCCAATGACTGAAGTGGTGTGTGCGTGAAAGTGTAAATGGGTTTGTTGAGCTTATTAGTGGTTCGATTACACAGAGTGGTTCAAACAGGTATAGTAATAAAGTAACAGATGACTTGTTGTGTGAAATGTGGCTTGAAGTGAACGCAAAATGTCGAATGACAGAGTTATATGAGATTAGCATTATTGGGTTTGTGAGGCAAGATGGTGATTTGTTAAGCTAGAGGTTTGTAAGGGTACTATGGCAGATGTTAAAAGTTAATGTTCCATGTGCCACTCTTGAGCAAGGAAGAACATTACTTAAAGGCGTATTTACAGGAACAGTACTGTGGAAGGATAAATTTGTGCCAGTACTGTGAGTCCTGGAAAACATGTGCCATAGTAGCTTCACTAGAAGCACACAGTACGCCGAAATTGTTGTGATTCGTAATCAATAGACGATCTCCCAATCGTTCAAATAAAACCTGAGTGAGCAAAGTGAAGGAGTGTCTGTGTGAATTTAGTATCCAGCCCAACTGAAAATCCTGTGATAAATAGTACTACGTGGAGTGATTTTCGTGAATTGTGAAAGTACAGCCATCATCGCGCACTTAGCAGGCACCCGCAGTGTTAACCGCGATTTTCGTGCTGGACGCAGTGGAACCAGAGGCCTCAGCGCCACGAGGGAGGCAGGTGCCGGGTGCAGCCCACCTGGCCGCAGGCGGGGCGCCGGCAGCTCAACACATTCTACGCCGGCCCCAGCCAGCAGCCAGCGGCCACCAGCCCGCGGCCACCACCCAGCATCCAGCATCCAGCGGCCAGCAGCGGTCCCGCCACCAGCGGTTGCAGCCAGCGGCCATCGGTGGTCCTAGCTGCCCCCAGCAGCAGCAGTAGCAGCAGCAGCAGAGGCGTCCCCACCAGCCAGCCGGCCGGGTCGCCCCACCCCCAACGGCAGCAGAGTGGGGCTTCGGCCCCAATCTCCTTCTCCTTCGTCATTCTCCGTCCCTCTCTCCTCTGTGTCTCTCGTTTGCTCCTTTGTCTAGTACTGTGTTTATTCCCCCTTATCATCATGTCCACCTCCACCACCTCTTCTACAGCCACCACCACTGCCATTATCTACACCTCCCCCTCTGCTGCTGCCACCACTATCACGTGGTGTGCCGCTTCACTCCCCCCTCAGTCTATCCCCCTCTCCACACTCTCTCATCTCCCTCCCTATTTGTTGCCCCGTCCCTGGCTCCTCCCTCCCGCGCCTCCTCTGATCCCCTCCCTCCACTCCCTCCCTCTGCTCCTTCCGTTTCTGCGGCCCCCGCCAGGGTGGTTGCCCGTTGGGCTACTGCCCACGCTCCACTCTCCCCTTCACCTTCATCATCTTCGTCGGCGGCTTCACCATCGCCCTCACCGTCTCTGGCGCCGACTCCAGCCCCGGGACCTGCCACTCCCCGCCACATTCCAATTGTTCCCATCCCCCACACCTCCTCCACCGCCGTCAAGCGCCCCAGTGGCACCCCTGAATCCTCTGTTCCCAAAAAGGCTCCGCCTCGTCCCCCTTCCCCCACCCCTGATGCCATGGATGTCTCCCCGCCCGTCCCTGCCCCCTACTCCTTCTCCTCTACCCCCTCCTCCTACCACTACCTCCTCTCCCGTCCGGATCCCTCCCTCCTTGAAGCCCGGAACCTCACCCTCTTCCTTCGCCAGAATTGTCCTGGTGCCCCCATCTCTCTCCTCACTCCTCGCCATGATTCGGTACTCATCTCCTCCCCCAGCCCTACCCTCCACACAGACCTCCTTTCCCGCATCCCTGTCACCCACTTTGGCCCTCATGCCTCTCTCACCCCTGCTCCTTCACCACCTCCCTCCCGCCAACCCCAACCCCCGCATCGCCCGCCAACCCTCACCGCCGTGATCACTTGGCTCAGTCAAGTGATCACGGAGGAGGAGGTGTTGGCGGAGCTTCAGGCCCATCCCCATCTGGAGGTGCGTGCGGTTCGCCGCATCCATAACGCTGCCGGCCCCACCCGCCTTATGTGGGTTTTTTCTGAGCACGTCCCCTCCATAGACCCACTCCTGAAGGAGGGTGCCCTCCTTTGTAACCAGCGTTATAAAGTTGACCCCTCCTGTTCCCCTCCTCAATCCCTCCGCTGCCAAAGGTGCTTGCGATGTAATGCGCACCCAACATCTGAGTGCCGCGAGGCCCCCACCTGCCCGCACTGTAGGCAAGCCCACTTTTTACAGCAGTGCCCCAATCTCCAGTCCCCCCCCCTCCTGTAATACCTGTAACCTCCCTCATCCCACCTACTCCCAGAAGTGTAAGGCCCGACCCCCTCCTACCACTCCTGAACTCACCGTTCCTGTCTGCCCTCTGGACGCCCCCACCCCTCCCAGCAACTCCCTTTGCCCACCCCCTACCACTGAGGACATCGCCAGATTCCTCACCATTGTCCTGCAGAATGTTCATCCTTTTCAGCGCCCACACACCCTCCAACAGATCTCCCTCGCCGCCCGTTCCGTTTTCCACCTCAAAATGTACGCCACCTACTCGAACAACCAGGCCCATTTCACCTTCTCCCGTCTTGACACCCTCGTTTAAATCCCTGTCATGGCACGGCAGCACCGTATCCTTTTCAACAACATCCACTCCCTTACCGCCAACAAGAACTTCTTCCTACACACCCTTGCCACCCACCGCGTGGACGCCTTCCTCCTTAATGAAACCTTCCTCCAACCCCACCACACCGTCCACACTTTGCCCTACCTCCTCCACCGCTCCGATAATCCCCTCCCAATTGCGCGTGGCGGAGTTGCCATTGGGCACCATCGCCAGATCCCCATTCGGCTCCAACCTCTCCTTCCCGACCCCATCAAACACCTGATCCTTAGTCTCTTCTTCCCCGGCCTTACCGTTACCTGCGCCACCATCTATGTCCGCCCTAACGCCCCTATTCCCTTTGACTTCCTCTCCCACATTGACCGTACCTTCTCCTCCTACGTGATCGCCGCCGACCTCAACATCCATAGTCGTTCCGCCGCCCAGTTACGGCGGTGGCTTCGGTTCCTCTCCTCCCTTCCAGGCGACCTCGTCCCCATCCCCCAGAACACCCGTCCTGAATCCAACTCCACTCCTGATGTTATCCTCTCCTCCACCAACCTCCTTGACCGCATAACGGTGGATGTCCTGGAGCCTATTGGTAGCGACCATCCACCTGTCCTCCTCACCATTTCAGACGGTCGTCACCCCCGCCCCGACCCTCGTAATGACCCTCCCCCTAAGTACGTCCATGACTATTCCCATGCCAACTGGAATGCCTACCGGGATACCCTTTCCACCCAGGTCGATAGCCACCCCTTCACCTACCACCACCCTGAAGATGTCACCCATGCCGCCTCCTTTCTCCAGCAGACCTTGTCTGAGGCCGTGGAGTCCCACGTCCCTACTGTCGCCATCCACCCCCACCGTCCTACCTTACCCCCATAGGCCATCCTCCTCCTCCATGAATCCCGTCGTCTCTACCGTGCTTTCCTCCGCACGCGTGACCCGGACACACTACGACGCCACCGGCAACTCCAGCGACACGTTCGTAATTTGCTTGCGGCTAAGAAACGCCGGGACTGGTGACAGACATGCACCCGTTTAAATGCTACCCTACCAATCAACTCGTCCAAGTACTGGTCGGCCTTCCATCACCTTACTGGAACTAAACCCTCCCCCTATTATCCTCTTCTCCATGATGATCACCCTTTCCCTGACACCCTTAGTAAGGCCAATCACTTTGCCTCCTACCTCTCTGATGTATTTTCCATCCCCGATGATCCCCGGTTCGATTACTCCCTCTTCCCGGATATCCGCGATCGAACTGACACCTCTGTCCCTCCCCTTGCTCCTGGTTTCCAGTCCTTGGACAACATTCCACACACGGAACTCAATGCCCCTATCAATACACAGGATCTCATTGCTACACTCCGCACAAAACGCAACACCGCTCCTGGTCACGATCGTGTCACCTGCCGTCACCTTCGTGAAGCTCCTGTCTCTTTCCTCTCCACCCTGGCCAGGCTCTACAATGTAGTCCTGTCCACCGGTTACTACTCCGACCTGTGGAAAACCTCCCGTATCCTCATGTTCCTTAAACCCGGCAAACCGCCGTCCGCTGTCTCCTCCTACCGTCCCATCAGCCTTACCTTGGTCTTCAACAAGGTCCTGGAATCTATCCTCACCCGACGCATCCACCAGCATCTCTGCCAGCACCGCCTCCTTCCTGTTACCCAGTGTGGCTTTCGGCCGTCATTCTCTTCCGACGACCTTCTCCTTCACCTCACTCATCTCCTTTCTGAACAGCTTAATTCCTGTCGCTCCGCAATCTTCCTCTCCCTGGACCTCGAACGTGCATATGACCGCGTATGGCATTCCGGTCTCCTCTTCAAGCTCCAAACCTTCGCCCTTCCCATTAACTACGTCCGTCTGATCGGCTCCTATCTCTCCCGCCGTCCTTCCTATGTCACCATCCATAACACCGATTCCTACACCATTTTCCCCTCTGCCAATGTGCCCCAAGGCCCCTCTGTCCTCTCCCCCCTTCTGTACCTTTTGTACAAGGCGGACATGCCGCTGCCGTCACCCCCCGTCCACCTCCTCCAGTTTGCCGATGACACCGCCTTCCTTGCCCTTGCCCCCACCCTGCAGCGCTCCCAACACCTTCTCCAATCCCATCTTGACCGGTTCACTGCTTGGTGCAACCAGTGGTTGCTCAAGGTCAATCCCTCCAAAACCCAGGCGATCATTGTAGGCAAAACCACTCCTTCCTTCCGCCTTCTTGATTTCTACATCACCTTCTATGGCCGTCCTATCGCCCTCACTCCCACCCTTAAGTACCTTGGCGTCACCCTCGACCGTCGTCTCTCCTGGACTCCCCACCTCCGGACAATCCAAGCCAAGGCACGCTCCCGACTCAGTCTCCTCAAGCTCCTCTCCGGCCGTACGTGGGGTCTGGACCCCTCCACCATCCTCCACACCTATAAATCCCTCATCCGCCCTACCCTTTGTTATGCCCATCTGGCTTGGATCTCCGCCTCCCCTACCTTTTATAAATCCCTCCAAATCCTTGAACGCCATGCTCTCCGCCTCGCCTATCGCATCCGTCTCCCCTCCCCTACGCGGATCCTGTATGATCACATCCCCTTCCCCCACCTCCTCCTTCTCCTTGAAAGGATACGGATCCTGTACACCTCCCGTAAACTCGATCCTCCTCACCCGCTCGTCTCCCCGATCCTCTCCCATCCCCGCCCGCTGCTGCGCCTGTATTCCCACGTCCCACCCGGTCTCCATCTCTCCACCCTCCTTACCCTCTCCCAAGGTGGCTTCCGCCAGCTCCCCCTCCCTGATGATGTCCTCCTCCCCTCCATCTACCCCTCCTATCAACTTTGACCCTGCCCCCCCACTTCCGATGTCCTTTCCTTTAGGCACCCTCCCTCCCTTCTCTTTCCTTTTCCTCTGACCCCTCCCTCCACCCCTCTTCCCCCGGGCTTCCCCTCCCCCTTCCCCCCTCCCCCTATCTCCCGTGCCCCTGGCATCTCTGCTCTCCCCTCTCCCTCTCCCACTCCCCTTCCTCCTCCTCCTCCCTTGGCAGGTCCTCGGACTCGCACACGCTCAGTGAACATTCGCGCGCCGGAGATCATCGCCATCAGTGTCTCGTGTGTGTGCGCCTTAGTCTGCGTTTCGAGTTCTTTCGTCGTCACGCCTCATCTGTTCACGTGTGCCATCGCCGTCGTCCGTCTTCTGTGCACCATGTCAACAAATGTTAGTGTTTTTTCGTCCAGCGTGAACGGCTTCATGTTTATTGTTTTTGTATCTACATTCTTTGCCCGCCATTTTTTGTATTGTCTGTGTCACCTATATATCGTATTATTGTACCCCTTAAGGCTGAAGAGCAGCGTATTATGCTGCTGCCAGCCCGCCTTGTATGAGGTGCTTAAAATTACAATAAAGAAAAAAAAAAAAAAAAATCAGTCGCGAACCTTAGGCAAGCTTATTATAAATCTATTTTTGAAAGGCGTGGTTGTTATTGATCATGCCCCCAAGTTAAGTGAACGTAATAAATTCTATATAAATATCGTTATAATTGTTATGTTAATATTTTCAACACTTGATGCTCAGTTGTTACGTAAGATATGCTAGCTCACAGACTAAATTTCGTTTCTACGACACAATCAGCATTAAGTTTGGTTTGCCTATGTTCTTCATTTGGCTTTAGTTTAAATTAATGGAACTAGTGTGAAAGTATTGATAGTGCGATATTGAGAATTATATCGCAAATTACCACACAGTACCATAGGAGCTCATATTTTGAATACGGGTTCTAACCACGTTGTTGCGCCTTCACAAGTATCTGAACTACATTCATTGTAAATCACTTGATTTATCGATAATTCAAAAAGCCAGTGACAGCAAAACTGGAAAAGTTGCCACAGCGTCTTTACATCGTCTTTGTCAGAAGTAAGGTTAGTTTCTATGTTTGTAAATGAATCTAGGGTCATCATTTGTGCAAAGTGTGAAACCTTCCCCCCACTCAAGTGCTTCCATTACCAGGAGTATTAGCAGTTGAATTAAATTGCTAGTAATTAGTAGCAATATAAAATTTTAATAATCCTCGTGATTTTGTCAGACGCGACTACTGGATGCTCTATGTACCCATCAACATTTAGAAGAGATAGTCATGAAGATTCAAAATGACTCTTGACGAATTCGCACCGTAAAGGAGCCATGGTTGATAATAAAGTGTGCAAAATGAGTATTGGTACAGTGCGTAACTGAAGCTATTATGTGATTAGAAAGGAATGATAAATAGATGTGAACCATACTGAGACTGAATAACGACAATTGCATTCACATTCCATTCCCCCCACATTTTCTGCCACGTATTTAATGATAATGACTTGCTAGAGTGTGACACTGATCCGTTTATCCTTGAATGTTGATTGTGATGACGGACTGACCTGTAGCGTAGCCCAATCTCTAGGTTAGGACAGAAGGTTGCGTGTTTTAAGATTGATGATGTGCACGTCAAACATTGGAAAGCACTGATCTTACAGATACAAGTTGAAATTGGGAATATTAGTAATGCAATATTTTAAAATACAGACAAAGGTATAGCTGTGTATTGTACAGTTGGAAACAATATCAGTCTTGTGAATACAGCTGTTTAATGTTTGGTAACAGTTACCTAGTAGACACCAGATTGAATTTTTTGTAGTTTATGTACAATATATGTGTGTGATATGCATCAAAATATTCATCAGAGACCTAGACATTATCTGGTTTTAAAATCACCGTGCAATTTTAACATCTTTTTCCTTTTTATTGAGTTTCGATTCCCTCTGGAAGGGGTTGGGCTGGCAGCAACTTAGTATTTTTATTTATTTATTTCTTGTTCCGGTGATCCATGTTGTGACACTATCACAGGATATGGAACGTGTCAATTTAACAAGCTTTTGGCCAGAATGTATGGTAATACATAAAATAAAACAAAAACAGTAAAAAGTAACTTAGGTCCCACTACAAAAAAAAAAAAAAAAAAAAAAAAAAAAAAAAAAAAAAAAAAAAAAAAAATACATTTTAGAGATAGATAGAGATTACAAAACAAAAAGCAGTAAACAGTAACTTAGGTCCCAATAAAAAATTTACATTTTAGAGAAAGATAAAGATCACAAAATAATAAGTGTTACAGAGAAATAAACAGTGCAAAATATATGTTTACAGTAAAAATATTCCATTTTACAAATACAAATTTGGGCATACATTTGCAATTTACAATACAAGAAATGTTAAACACTGTAGTTAAGGAACTCTTCTAATGTATAAAATGATGCTTGCAATAGGAACTGCCTTCAGGTTTTTTTAAATAGGAGATCATCATCTACCAAACACTTAATTCTTGAAGGGAGGGCATTAAAAATCTTACAGCCACTGAAATGGACTCCTTTCTGCACCATACTTAGATTTGGCTGTTCATAGTGGATATCATGTTTCCCTCTAGTATTGTGACTGTGATATGCACTATTCAGCTTAAAGATGGATTTTTCTTACCTTATGAAGCACATCAATGAGAATATATATTGCGCAGTGTTAAGACCTTATTTGCCGTTACCTCAAGTTTATCTACTGAATTATCAATAAGTAGTGTAGTGTCATCGGTGAAAATGGTGAATCTACAATATTCCGTAGAGAGAGGAAGATCATTTGGGACACCATCTTGACTATCTACTACAACTTTTTGTTTCCTGTTTGACAGACATGAGTTGAGCCATTTCCCTGCTGCATCACTTATACCAAGATGTGCAGCTTTTTGTAAAAGAATTTGGTGATTTACACAGTCAAATGCTTTTGTTAGGTCACAAACTATGCCAATCACTTTGTTTTTTGTTGATAGATTGCAAGAGTTTGCCAGTAAATGCAAATATTGCATCTACCACTGACAAACCTCTCTGAAATCCAAACTGACTTTTGCTGAAGCTATTGTGTTCACTGAGATGCTTAACTATCGTGGCATGTATTAGTTTCTCTAAAACCTTTGAAAAGCTTGTCAGTAGTGATACTGGCCTACAGTTAGCAGTATCCATCTTATCCCCCTTCTTATACAGCGGCCATACAACTGCATACTTAAGCCTCATAGGAACTATTCCTTGCTTAAGTGACATGTCAAAAATGTGGCAGAGAACTTTACTTACATGGCGTGAGCAGTATGCTGCTCTTCAGCCTACAGAATTTTTAAAACATAATAATAAGTAATAAAAGCAGGCATAAAAAATGGTGGCTTTTAAATTGTAAAATGGAGGAAAGTTGTGGAAGTTAAAATATAAAACAAAGAGTTGGTGATGCTAATTAAGTACACGGGAAGCAGACAAGTACAACAGTAGACAGACAATTAAGAAACACGGTGACAGTCTGGTTTCTGTACGCAAGAGATAAAAAAATCACTCAGTGACAGTATAGTTTCTACTCACAACACTTCGGAAAAGACGCACAACACTTAACACTCATTTCAAACACTGCGCTAAAAAGTTGGCATGGAAATGACACACCACAGCATAGGTCAGAGGAGGGGGGTGGGGGGGGGGGGTGGTGAAAAGGGGAGGCGAGGAAAAAGCAAAGTAAGGGAGAGGCCAATGGATGAAGAGGACTCATAAGGGTGGGGGGGAGGGTGGACAAGAGAGGGTGTGGGGAAAGGCATAAGTAATAAAAGCAGGCATAAAAAATGATGGCTTTTAAACAGTAAAATGGAGGAAAGTTGTGGAAGTTAAAATATAAAACAAAGAGTTGGTGATGCTAATTAAGTACACTGGAAGCAGACAAGTACAACAGTAGACAGACAATTAAGAAACACGGTGACAGTCTGGTTTCTGTACACTTCGGAAAAGACGCACAACACTTAACACTCATTTCAAACACTGCGCTAAAAGGTTGGCATGGAAATGACACACCACAGCCTTGGTCCGAGGGGGGGAAGAGGGGAGGCAAGGAAAAAGCAAAGTAAGGGAGAGGAGCCAATGGATGAAGAGCACTCATAAGGATGGGGGGGAGGGTGGACAAGAGAGGGTGTGGGAAAAGGCATAAGTCGAAAAGCAAAAGTACTCAGGGTAGAGAAGGGACTGAAAAGAGTGTAGCCGAGGAATAGGGAAAAACAGGATGGTCTGGGAGAGGGAAGGGGAGCCTGGGAAATAGGCAGCAGTAGGGAGGGGAGGTGAGGATCAAAGTTGAAAGGAGGGATAAATGGAGGGAGAGAGGGCATCATCTGGGAGTGAGGGTTGATGGAAGCCACCTTGGGAAAGCAGATGAAGGGTGTAGAGGTGCAGGGTAGGTGGGGCACAATGATGAAGGCACGGCTGTGGGTGTTGGTTCAAAAGGAGAGGACCATCCAGGGAATGGGGGGATCAAGTCTGTGGGAGGTGTACAGAATGCAGATATGTTCGAGGAAGAAGAGCAGATGGAAAGGAATCAGGTCATATAGGATCCGCATGGGGTGTGGGACGTGTATACGGAAGGCTACCACAACCTTTATTCGACCTTCACATTACTCAGCTGCCCCAATTCTCAACTGAGTATAAAATTTTTCTCAGAGAAAATCAGCTTCTTCTTTCATTTTTTCGACCATAAGCACGTAATCCACCCATATTGTGAGACACAATAACAAACAAAGTACGGATAGAGGATAACAGATCGCATACAGCATCTAATGTTAACTGGTGATTTTTAGTTGCTATTTGCGACTTCTACTTGCAACTTGTCACTGAAATCGCAACTAGACAAGAGGTTGAGAGAAATCTTGAGGGTCGGACTCCCTCATTTCCACACCCCAGGATTACGCCACAGCCACTGCCGCCCACTGCTCGCCGTTGCTGCCCGGTGCTCACCACCTCCGCCCTGGTGCGGCTCTGCCCCACACCAGTTCCTGCCCTCGCCGCTGTCCTTGTTGCCCTCATCATTCAACTGCTGCCCAGAGTAAGTCATTGGACCAACGGCACTGCCAGCAGAGGGCTGCTGCCCCACCCTGGTGGAGTTGCTGCTGCCCCCCACGTCGTCGAGGGCTATCTCGTCACTGCTGCTGCTGCCACTATTGCCGAGTTTTTCGCCGACGCCACCGTTTCTCGTCGCTTCTGCTGTGACCACTGCTGTCGCCATTACCACTGTCACCGTCTTCATCCCCCATTTGCTCACCACCACCATGGCCCACCCTACCACCTCCATCATTTTCACCTCCTCTTCCACTGCTTTGACCACCATCACATGGAGTTATTCAGCAGATCCCATCACCATTATCCCTTCCCTCCCTGTTCATCCTACTCCTGTGCTGTTTACACCCATCACTTCCCCGACTCTCCCGCACTTGTAGCTGCCACCCCATCGTCATCTCCGGACTTCCCACCACTCTCTGCGCCACCTACATCAGGCTCCCAGCCAGCACAAATCTCAGTATGCCGTGCCACAATCTCTGCCACACCCACGTCCCCACCCCCTCCATCACCTGACGCTTAGGGAGGAACTTTCCACCGACACCTAACCCTCGAACCCACCCCACAGCATACTTCTCAACCTGTCCTATCCAAGAAACCTACCAAATGCCCTAATGTTGACCTTGCCCCCACCCTATCCACAAAGAAAACCACTGATCCCCGTGACCCACCCATCCCCGTGGACACAACTCCATCCCTCACTTCTACACCTCCTTTGCCCCACTCCTTCATCCTCTCAAATCCTGACCCTCAACTCCCTGACACCCGCAGCCTCACCCTTGTCATCTGTTAATACCTCCCCAATGCCCCTATCTCCCTTCCCATTCCTCGCAAGGACTCCGCCCCCATGCATCCTTCCACATTGATTTCCTCTCAAAAATCCTATGCGTCCACTTTGGCCCACGAGCCACCCTTACCCGCTACCACACCCTCTCCTCTCCCCAACATCTTCAGCCTCCCCGATATCTGCCGACCTTCACCTCTGTGATCATGAAGCTTAGCCCTGTGGTCATGGAGGCTGAGGTGTTGGTGGAACTCAATTCCCACACTGACTTTGAAATATGCTTGGCCTGTCACACCTTTAATGATGACGAGGCGACATGCCTTATAATAATCTTCACTGAATCCTTCTTTTCCATTGACCGTCTCCTTACAGAGGGAGCCCTCATCTTTAATAGATGCCTTAAAGTTGACCCCTCCCGTTTCCTCCTTTAATCTTACCACTGCCAATGATGTCTTAAATATAACTTGCATGTCGTTGCCGATTGTAAGAGCCTCCAACCTGTCCCCATTGCAAAGATTCACACTTCCTCAAGAACTGCCCCCACCTTGCCGCTTCCCCCTCCTGTAATACGAGTACCTGTAACAAATCACATTCTACCTACTCATATAAATGTAAAGCAGAGCATCCTCCCATCACCCCAGAGCTCACCATCCCCGTCCATCCACTAGATGATCACATCCATCCCAACAACTCCCTCTGCCGTCCTCCTACTGCAGAGGACATCATCCACTTTATCACCATAGTCCTACAAAAAATCCACCCTTTCCAATGCCCCCACACCATTTCCCAAACTGCCCTCGCTGCCTGTTCTATCTTTCACCTCACCACCTATGCCACCTACTCCCACAAGCAGGCCCACTTCTCCTTCACCTCCCTCACCACCCTCTTCTAAATCTCCCCCACAATGGCACAACAACATTACAGTATCATTTACCAGAATACTCCTGCACACCCTAAATCAACACCGTGTGGATGCCTTCACACTCAATAGAACCTTCCTCCAGCCTCGTCTTTCCATCTCCACAGACTAATGTGTGGTAGGGTTGCCACCTTAAACACCTCCCTCTTTGGCTCAACCTCTTCTCAACAATCTCTCTGAGAATCTCACCCTCAGCCTCTTCTCCCCACCCTTACCATCACATGTGCCACCACCTACATCTGCCCTTGCACCCCCTTCCCGTACGATTTCCTGGCCCACATCTAACGCACCTTCTTCACATATGAGATTTCTGCAGACGTCAGTATCCACAGCTGTCCTCCTGCTGACCTCCAGTGGTGGCATTGGTTTATCACCAGCCTCCAGGGAGACCAGGTTTCTCCCACACAACACACCTGACCTGAATCAAATACCACTCCTCACACGATTTTGGCGTCTCCCAACCTCCTCGGACAATCACCGCCGAAAGCCTTGACATCATTGCTAGCGACCACACCCCCATCCTTCTCAGCATCGTTGACGGTCGCTATCCCCGCCCCTTCATCCTGATGTTCCTCCTAAACTTGTCCACGATTACTCCCACGCCAACCGGAATGCCTAACGAGACTCGATATACACCCAGGCCAAATGCCACAACCCTACCCTCCAATATCCGAACAACATCTCCCAAACTGCTACCTTCCTCCACCAGACCTTGACGAATGCCGTAGCTGCCCATATCAATACAAAAGCCGTACACCATCACCACCCAGCCCTCGCCCGCATACCGTCCTTCTCATTTGTGAATCCTGTCAACTATACCAATCCGTCCTCCACACCCATCACTGAGACACACTCACTCACCACCGGCACCACAATGACACATCCGGAAAGAGCTTAGTCCAAAGGAATGCAGAACCTGGAGACAGACATGCACTCAATGCTACTCTCCCAATAATCTCTTCAAAGCACTGGTCAGCTTTCCACTGCCTTACTGGAAACTATCCTACCCCACAATACCCTCTCCTCCATGAAGACCGTCGCTTTCCTGGTAACCTCAGTAAGGCCAACAACTTTGCCTCCCACCTATCCAAAGACTTCCAGATGATCCCCAATTTGCTTATTCCCTCCTCCCTAACGTCATCAAATGTATGGATACTCCTCCCCTTGCTCCTGGCTTCCAGTACTTAGGCCACAGACCGCCATTGGAGCTCAACACTCCCCTCAGTGCACAGGACATCATCCTCACACTCTGCACTAAACGCAACACTGTTCCTAGCCATGACTGCATTACCTACTGTCATCTCAAACACTGCCCTCCCTCCTTTCTTGCAGTCCTTGTGTGGCTTTCGACCTTCCTTCTCTGCCAACAACCATCTCCTACGCCTCACCCATCTCCTCTCCCTCCAGCTTAACTCCTGCCGCTCTACCATTTATGCCTCCCTAGACATGGAAAAGGCCTACAACCACGTATGGCATCCCTCGCTCCTACTGTTCAACGATCCAAATGCCTTCTCGAGAATCACCTTGATCTTTTTGCCACATGGTGCAACCAGTGGCTCCTGAAAAGCAATCCTTCCAAGGACAAGGCAATCATCGTAGCTCGTACCATCCACTCCTTCCATCTCCATGATTTTTCCCTTACCATCTGCTCCCGTCCTGTTCATCTCTTCCCCCACGCTCACCTACCTCGGACTCACCATTTTCCGTCACCTTACCTGGACCATTCATCTCTGTTCCATCCAGTCCGAAGTCCACAACTGCCTCCGTCTTCTTAAACTCGTCTCCGACCATCCTCCACAACTACAAACCCCTGATCCTTTCCATCATCTGCTTCACTAGTCACGCCTGGATTTCCACCATCCCCCCCACCCGAAATTCCTTGAGAGCCACACACTCCACCTCACCTTCCACATAGACCTCCAATGCCACACACAGATCCTCTATGACCTGATTCTATTCCTTCATCTGTTCCTTTTCCTCAAACATATCCGTGTCCTCTACACCTCCCCCCATTCCCTGGTTGCACCTCTCCTCTCCAACCCGCACCCACTGCCGTGCCTTCACCATTCTGTCCCACCTCCACACCATTCATCTCCTTTCACAAGGTGGCTTTCAACAGCTCCCTCTCCCAGATAATGCCCTCTCTCCCTCCATTTATCCCTCTTATCAACTACGATCCTCACCTCCCCGTCCCTACTTTTGTTCTTTCCCCAGGCTCCCTCTTGCCCCTCCTCCCATCCTGTTTTTCCCACTTCCCCACCTACCCTCTCTTTGACACCCTTCCCTCTGCAGAATACTTTTGCATTCCCCTTCTCTGCCTTTACCCACTCAGTCTCGCGTCTGCCCTGGCCTCTGTTATGGCTCCTCTCGCTCCGTTGGTTCGTTCCCTCCCTTTGGTTTTTCCTCTCCCACACTCTTTATTCCCATTATATATCTGGGTCCCTCCCCCCTCCCCCCCACACTCACATTTGTTTTATGCTGTGGTGTGTCATCTCCATGCCAACGTTTTACAGAAACCATACTGTCGCTGTGTGTGATTTTTTTATCTCTTGCGAACAGAAACCAGAATGTCGCCGTGTTTCTTAATTGTCTGTCTACTATTGTACCTGTCTGCTTAGGTGTGTTATACTTAGCATCACCAACTCTTGTTTCATATTTTAACTTCCACAAATTTCCACCATTTTACACTTTAGAAGTCATTATTCTTATCACCTGCTTTTATTACTTATTATCTTATTATTATCTTTTAAAAATTCTGTAGGCTGAACAGCGGAATACTAAACTACTGTCAGCCTGCCTACTTCATGTGGAATTGAAACTCAATAAAGGAAAAAAAAGACAGAGAGAGAGATAGAGAGAGAGAGAGAGAGAGAGAGAGAGAGAGAGAGAGAGAGAGAGAGAGAGAGAGAGAGAGAGTTTGAGACGAAGATGTACGAGAGTCGGCCAACAGATGCCACACGGCGCTGAATGTTAATGAGACGCCCACTACACCTGCAGGGCAGAACAGGTGATTAGGATTGTGGAGAGGGCCAAATAAGGTGTCCGTAGGGTTCACTAAATATTGTAATTTATTGTAATTTAATAGCACCATTAAACCAAAACAGCACATAGCCGAATCTTTAGAACTATGAGTTTCAAAAGGGCAATTATTTTATGGCTGAGGGCCTCCAAACAAGAAATCTTACAAGTCAATAAATTGAAAATGCAGTTAAAATAACAAATTAAATAATTAAAATATATATGGTATCACAGTTAAGCTGGAAAGCCTCAAGGCAAAAGCAGATAGAACAAACATATGCAAGGTGCAATACAAGTGGGTAAGAGCCACAATTAAATTTGAAATTTTTCAAATATATTACCATAATCCTTTAAGGCAGAAAAGGCCACAATGTTTTTGCTTAAATGGTAGTCTCAAGAATAAGGTTTTAAATGGCTTAAATCCCACAACTGGTTTTCAAAATTCAAAAATACATAAAGTCCAGTAAAAACAAGAATTTTTAAATAATTGGCTATGAAAGATTGTAAATGGACAATTAAACACCGGTGAGAAGGACAATGAAGAAAACGGCACTGAGAAGCCTCCAGGGAGGTCGGTCTGCCCTTGTTCACTTAGGTGAGACAGGTGGTGAGCCCAACTACACTTGATCCGACGGAACTCAACCAGGGAACAGCCTCGGACTGACCGACACAACGAATCCCTTGCCACCAATCAGTACATGAGAACTCAAACACAAAAGGTTACGAACGTGATTATCCACAATGAAATATGTATTAGCTGTCAAAACTACACACCATGTTGGACAGCAACAACAGATGAGGAAAGGACGCTGCCTGAAATTATGTTACTGGCCAGGACAGGTAACCGGACCACTAACGGCCACAAGGCAGAAAATTCTGCTGATACACTTGAATTTGAAATACAGTAATGTAGTTAACTTCACCCAAAAGGAACACTGTGTGAATTTACGTCAGTGGACAGGGCAAGTAACCAGAATACTAACGGCCACAAGGCAGAAAATTCCGATGGTAATCTGGAATTGTAGTCAACCAATATAGTTAATTGGACCACATGGTGACTAAATTTCACCAATAGAAACACTCGGTGTTGCTCACAGGGAAACCTCCCCAACAGCGAACCACCAAAATGAACCACACAACATGAATGGATGTGGCTTGGATAGTTGAAACCCCTACTCAACTTTAACACCCTCGGTCAGTGAACCACGAAGCTTGTAGCGATGGGACAGCTCCACACATGCTTCGACACTGCTCAGGGATGCGCAGCAGATCCAACCGATTGCACCGCTCGGAGATAACTTCCCTTGTCCTCAGCAACCGACCGACTCCTCTCAGAATGCCAACAACATCTAAAATAGTCTTCAGTGGAAATAATGCCAACTACACACACAACCTGACAAACACTTGCACGAAGACCTGAATGATACCCAACAGTACGTAAGCACACACAGTGACAAATCGGGAGTCGATGCACATAAACACACAGCTGACCCGGGAACAATCGGCGAGCCAAAACGCGTAGTCTGTTAGGACAACTGACCGACGCTCCATCGAGACCGTGGCCCGGCTCAAGTGATGCGAGGCAGCAATGGTCGGGCGAGCCGTGTCGACGCCGACCTCACCCTACTGTACCCTACTGCACCAGTGCCGCATCGCATTTCTCGACTGGCAGGTCCGGACTGCGCTCCAGACACGGTCCAACTGACTGGTGGCCTGAACTCGCGACCGGAACTCACTTACGACAGACAACGCCCGCGAACTAATAGAAGTCGAGCAAAGATACTACGAGATGGGATATATCAAAATGTGCTGCTAGTGCCAGTCACGGTCAGGCAAAGCAGCAACTTAGTGACAGTAGTAATTTAAATTAATGTAGTGAGGTGGAAGTACATTAAAAACAGGGTGAAAAATACATGATGGCAGGACCACGAGCCACACACGGCTCAGTTAACTGCACCGTTTATCTCGCTACTTGCGACTTATGCTTGCTACTTGTCTCTGGAATCGCAACTAGAGAAGAGGTTCACAGGACATGGTTACTGTGAAGGAATGCTTTGCCTGGTGATAGACACGCACACAACTCAACGCCACGCTCCCAATAAACTCTTCCAAGTTATTGGTCTGCTTTCCAAAGCCTTTTCTGGAAACCATCCTACCCTGAAAACCCTCTCCTGCTCGATGACCATCCCTTCCCAGACAACTTCAGTAAGGCCAACCACTTCACCTCCCACCTATCCAAAGTCTTTTCCATTCCAGATGATCCACAATTTCATTATTCCCTCTTCCCCGACGTTGTCAAATGTCTGGATACCACCGCTCCTCCCCTTGCTCCTAACTTCCAGTACTTGGGCCACACACCACCATGAGAACTGAAGACTCCCATCAGTACACAGGACATCAGCCTCACACTCTGCACTAAACGCAACACTGCTCCCACCCGTGACCACATTACCTACCGCCACCTCAAACACTGCCCTCCCTCATTTCTTGCAGCCCTTACCACCCTCTATAACGTAGTCTTTGCCAATGTAATCCTTGCCACCAGCTTCTACTTTGTCCTGTGGAAAACCTGCCATATCCCGATGTTCCCCAAACCTAACAAGCCTCTGTCTGATCCCTCTTCCTATTGCCCTATATGTCTCACTCCAGTGTTCAGCAAGCTCTTCGAATACATCCTTACCTGGCACATCCATCACCACCTCCACCGACACCACCACCTCCCCAACACCCAATGTGGCTTTCGACCTTCCTTCTCTGCCAACAATCAACTCCTATACCTCACCCATCTCCTCTCCCTCCAACTTAACTCCAACCGCTCCACCATTTTTGTCTCCCTTGACATGGAAAAGGCTTACGACCGCATATGGCATCCCAGTCTCCTGTTGAAACTCCAGATTTACGCCCTTCCTATCACCTATGTCCGTCTGATTGCCTCCTTCCTCTCCACCACCCCTCCTATGTCACCGTTCGTTACACCAATTCCTGCATCTTCTAGCCCTCTGTGGGTTTGCCCCGGACTCTGTCCCCTACCCTCTCCTCTGCCTCCTGTACACAGCAGATATGCCCCAAACCCCTCCCTCCAGTCCACTTCCTGCAGTATGCTGATAACAACGCCTCCCTTGCCCTCGCTCCTACTCTTCGACGGAACTAATGCCTTCTCCAGAATCACCTTGACCTGTTTGCCACATGGTGTAACCAGTGGCTCCTCAAATTCAATCCTTCCACGACCCAGGCAACCATCGTAAGTCGTACCACACCCTCCTTCCGACACCTTGATTTTTCCCTTAGCATCTGTGCCCATCCTGTCTGCCTCTCCCCCATCCTCACCTGCCTTAGACTTAACATTGACCGTCACCTTACCTGGACCCCTCATCTCCGCCCTATCAAACCCAAAGCCCACAACCACCTCCGTCTCCTAAAACTCCTCTCTGGCCGGACATAAGGGTTGAACCTCTCTACCATCATCCACACCTATATATCCTTGACCCATCCCATCCGCTGCTATGCCAGTCTCGCCTGGATCTCCGCCGCCACCAAATTCTATAAATCCCTCCAGATCCTCTAGCACCTTGCACTTCACCCTCCCTTCTGTATACGCCTCCCATCCCCCATGTGGAAATTCTATGACCTGATTCTTTTTCCCCATCTGCTCCTTTTCCTTGAATATATCAGAGTCCTATACACCATCTGCAGACTTGATGCCCCCATCCCCTGGTTGCTCCTCTCCTCTCAACCCCCGCCCCTGCTGCACCTTCACCATTGTGCCCCCCCCCACACTCCCACCCTCTACCTCTACACCCTTTATCTCCTTTCCCAAGGAGCCTTCTGTCAACTCCCCCTCTCTGAAGATGCCCTTTCTCCCTCCATTTATTCCTCCTATCAACTTTGATCCTCACCTCCCCCTTCCTACGTCTGTCTTTTTCCTAGGCTTCCTCTGGCCCCACCCTCTTCATGTTTTCCTTCTTCCTGCATACTCTGTCTTTGACTCCTTTCTCCCCTGAGTACTTTTGCATCCCCCTCCTCTGCCTTTACCCACTCCCTCTCATGTCCACCCTGCCCTTCCTTATGAGTCCTCACCCTACATCGGCTCCCCCCCCCACACGTTAGTTTATTCCTCAACTCCTCCCTTTTTTCCCCCTCATCTGTTCATGTCCCCCCACCCCCCTCACCTTCACCATTCTGTCCTAGGCTGTGGTGTGTCATCTCCATGCCAACTTTTTAGTGCAGTGTTTTAAGTGAGTGTTAAAGTGTTCTGTGTCTTTTCTGAAGTGTAGTGAACAGAAACCATACTGTTGCTAGGTCTAAGTTTTTATCTGTTGTGAACAGAGACCATACTGTTTCCATATTTCTTAATTGTCTGTCTACTATTGCACCTGTCTGTTTACTGAATGTTTTACTTTGCATTGCCAACTCTTGTTTTATATTTTAAATTTCACAATTTCCTGCCATTTTACAATTTAAGAGTCACCATTTTTAATGACTTCTTTTATTGTTTATTATCTTCTTACTATGTTTTAAAAACTTCTGTAGCCTGAAGAGTGGTGCACTAAGCTACTAAGAGCCCTTTGAAGAAGAACAAGAAGAAGAAGAAGCAGAAGATGAAGAAGTAGAAGAAGAAGAACATGAAAAAAAAGAAGAGGTTCACAGGAAGAAGTACAAAATTCAGCAAGATGGCACATAGCTTGAATGTTAAAGGCTACTTGCAACTCCTAGTTGTGGCTCAAATTGCAGCCAGATTGTATAAAGTTGTTATTGTGACATGTCTAACTTCTCAATCACTGTGATTTATAATTGATACACAATCTTGCCCACCCCCAATAAATATTTAATTGGTAGCTGAATCTAAGTGTTCATGTATATCACTAACAAATACCAAGAGACTAAGTGTGCTATCTCTGTGTATTTATTTTAAATTTTTTGTACTCTCTGTGGATTCATTTTTAAATGCTCTTACTACATTTCCGAATAGTGGCAGTGAGGATTTTCCTCTCGTCGAATGACCATACGATCTCCTTGGCTTTGTGTCATGCCTGAATACAAAAAATTCCAACTATAGCCGCAATTGTATCTGCAACTCCAGTTTGCACCCTAATCCTATGTGTATTTTCCTGTATACCCACAGAAACTTCCAACACACATTTTCAGCATTGCTGTCGGAAGATATCTCAGCTTTTGAATAGTTTTCATTCTGAAATGAAGTCCACGGGAAACCTCGTTACTAAAAGTCAAAGCTGGTAAACCTCATATTTCCAAACTTCCCCATTTGGACGGTTAGGAAGTTCAATGTTACAAACCCTACTGAGTTTACAGAAAAGCAGCCGAGGCTATTTTTACTCTTCTGTTTATTTACTTCCCTGACCACCCAAATATTATCTTCAATGTCCATAAATATAAAAACTCATTATAGCTTCTATGATATTTATCAATTTGTTGCTTGTGAATTTCTTTAGTCTTGTTGTATATTGAATCTTATGCCTAGTTTCAGACTTAATTTTTCATGGTATTTCATATCTCCATGAATTGGCAAAATCTCCTTGTGGAGAATGATGAAGTCCATTTTATTAGTAACTGAGGTAGAGTCTGTGCAGGATAAAGTGTCCAATGTGCAGTGACCAGTTTTTCACCTTCTGGCTGGCGGGCGATGATACCATCAAGACGTACGTGCTGCAGTATTTCTTAAGACGATTTTACAGAAACTATTTCGTAAAAAAAAATTGATTTCTGCATTACTTAGTCAGGCTCATGATGATGTGCACACCATTTCTTTAATGGTCATAGTTATTGTGATATTTACACTTAAGTAATACACGGCGCAAAATTCCAAAAACTTTGTAATGACAAACAGGGGTTGACATAATTTTGTGTTTGGGACATATTACATAATATGTTACTGCATATGAAATTTATCAAAGATACTGAATTTTTCATTAGACTTGGGTGAAGGTCTATCTGGCACCAATCTCGAGAAAATGTAGCACTCTCATTTGTGATCATATTGCACCAGCAATAAAGCCAGAGTGAAATATCCAAAACATTCTTCATATTTGATAAACAGGAGAAACATAGGGCTGGACAGCGATGCTAGAGGGTGGCAGCAGCTGCTGCACAATTGTAGTACGCAGCGTCGAATACAGAGGGCAGGGAGAGCTGCAGAGCAGACTGCATGCAGACTCCTGAGAGTACAAAAGTTATGAGAGTGCATTATATTTTGTTTCTATCCTTTCAAGTACACAAAATAAAAAAAAGAAAATGTTCACATTGAAGGCAAGTATCATCTGAATCAAAAGCATGGCTATATTGGAAAAAATTTCTCTGATACTAGTATATGCAGGCCCTACTTTGGTTAAATCTGGGATTGTATGAATGTATAGTGTGCTTTCTGACATGTCCCAAAGAGCAGAAACCTTGCTTACCAAAAAATGTTTTTGTTGGAGTGAAGACACTGAAGTGAGGGGTCAGTGATGCTGTTATTGCTTTTAATGATGGCAACACTGGTAGCGTGAGAGTGCTACAGCAGATGGGAATTAATCCTGGAGCAAACCGCATCAAAGAACTTAAACAGAAGGTCAAGGTCCGCATTGATAAAGCAGAGTATGCAGTACAGTTGGCCACTAAGAAGTCCAGAAAGGAGAAAAGAAGAAAACACTTGCATAAAGATCAAGAGGATGATATACAGTATGGTGCAGGCTGCTACTGAGTGACTAAAAATAAAAAATTAAGCATATATTAAGTGAGTCACAGTCTTTTGAAACTTCAGAAGCCGAGCCTGAAAACTTCCATTTCCTGTTGCGTTTTTCTCTAAATCTCAGAAACCACTTTGAGTAGAGTACTCAAATTTTCAGTGAGTAATATCATACATATCCTGAGTCTACTGAACTGAAAGGAGAACATAATGTTAAGTATAATTGAAATTATTTTTATCTACTAAACAGTACACAAAATTTTAATTGTGTAATTAAAAAATTGTATTTCCAAAAGCAGTGGCTGAAATGCAATTATTTTAGTTCAGTAGACTCAGAACATACAGTGTAATGTACTGTAAAACTTTCATGTCAATGTCTACAGTGCTTCCTGAAATACAGGGAAGCCGAGTCTCTAAATTTAGCGTTGTTGGGATAGTGCGTTCCAACTCCCATTAACGTTCTAAGTATCAAATAAAGGAACAGAGTAAAAAAAATTGCAATATTAACTTCTGTTTTGTTTCAAAGTGTAGCCACTCACCCAGGCTTACTAAATGGCTATATCGATGTCACCCATTATTTGTTCAACTATTGTAATACTTGCACAATTACAATTGGTCATACTCTCATAACAGCTACAGTTGCCACAGTGCCTGTTGCTTTGGACATGCACGGATGTCCAGAGAAACCCTACATCATAATTTGGAATAACGCAGGCACTACAATATCGTGTTTATCCACCAACAACAGCAAGTTACATACAAGCCAATTGTCTCGCCTGTACGGGAATATATATAAAGGATGTACAAGTACATGTTGTAGACACACTGTTGACAGAACATATGAAAGTTTGGGTCAGGCTGTGATGAATGCTCTGATAGCCTAATGGTTAGGCGACCGCTCACGGTAGATGGGAAATCTGCGTTTGAGTCCCAGTCTGGCACAAATTTTAATAGTTGTCATTCCATTATACATTTGATTTTTGTCCACATTCACAGCTCTAAATTTATTTTATATATTGACTACCACCAAGTTATTAGTTAGGATGAATGATTATGGATGAAAGGTGCATATAGGCAACACAGAACATCATGTTGCAGAGTGTGTTCTACGACATGACAGTCGTGACCTAGGTGCCTGTTTCACCACACGTACCATTTGGAATCTTACCCCAAACACCAGTTTCTTGGAACCTCACAGGTAGGAACTGGGATAACAACATGGCCTTGACTCTTGTCACCCACCTGGCCTCAATTTACGTTAATTTCTTTGGCCTCAGGATTTTTTTCACAGTATCTATTACTTTCTTCACTCCCTTTTGGTTTCCAACATCTTTCATTTTCTGACCCCTCTATTTTTTGACATCCCCCTCCCACCTCTTCCACAAACAATGCACTTAGCATGTTTCCCTTATTAACTCATGCACAATGTTTTAGCAGTAATCTCTGTCTTGTATATTACCCTATCTTTCACCTTTAAACTCTCGGGTTTTAAAATCTCGCCTGCTACTGTCCCCAACAATCAATCTTTTGTTCTCACCAAGTCTGGCAAACCTGCCCTGACCCGGGGACCTGTGTGACTTTTCCAAATTCTACCCTTTCCCATAAACCTCACCAGTACTTTTCCCTCACCCTTCTTCCTTCACCTTCAACCCTTTTACGAGAAGAAGGAGCTACTGGCCCCAAAAGCTAGAAAATTGTAATACCTTTTATAAGTGTGTTCTCTGGCTGCATCCTGTTGAGTGGATCTTTTTTATCTATCCAGTTAGCTTTTATGAATAAAGTTATATGACAAGCATTCCATTTTATTGATTACAAATACTGAAAGAAAAAATTATTTTTCATTCTGCATTATAGCGCTTTTAAATCTTTTTATTTGTGTTTGTGTCATTCTCTTACTTGTTCAGCAATATGTTGACCGAACAGCATACAATATGCTTGTACAAAAAGCTTATATAATTGTTTACATTTCATTTGACACGGTCTACAGGCGGTGCTGCTCCAGGATGCTTCTTTCATTACCTTTATTGTTACAGAAAAGGAATGAGTGTGAGCTACACATTCAGCATCAGTGGGAGAATAACGTTAGTCACCCAGTCAGTGGCACCTATAAATTTGCATTTAGCTCTCTTGATATAATTATATGCACTGTAACCACTGATCCAATGAAACAGATGCCACAAAGTTTCAATAGTTTTTTCATTCACATCTACTTTGAAGCTTGTGGATACTTCATTTCACGAGTTTAGAGAAAGTAACAGCATCGTTCAGTCATCCAGGAAATGTTAAATTCTTTATTCCAGTTATGGACCACAATATCTTACTTCAAATAATTAATTTATATTTTTTTGACCATCTACAAGACCCAGAAATGATAAGACAGGGGAATCTTGTTATACAAAGTGCACCAAACTTATAAAGTACTGCAATCAGCAATCAGATTGTGGATAAATAGCACATTCTCATATCAAAGTACAAACAAGTTCAGTCACATTGGGCCATTATACTTAGTTATGGTATAGCCTGTTGCAAGTGGTGCTTCTGAACACTGTAAGTGTCACATCTTGTGCCCATGTTGGCAATTTCTTAAATACCAATAATTGTAACCCAAGTGTTTGTAACTGGCTTGGATTTTTTGAAGTCTGGCAGCTGGGATGTCAGTCTGCCATTGTAGGTGTATCATATTGGTGAATAGACTGTCACAGTTTATGGTTGTGTTGGTTTTCATTTGTGTGCATTGACCAATTTAGAATAACAACAACAATAATAATAATAGTAATAATAATAATAATATACCCCGTGGAGACTCGGGAAAAGAATAGGCCTCCGGTATGTTCTGCCAGTCGTAAAAGGTGACGAAAAGAACAAACCACTAATATGGCTAACACCCCTTTTAGTGTGATTAGTTGGTTCAGGACAGAACTAATGAAGCCTCGGACAAGCGCTGTCATGGTCGGGGACGACGCTTGAACCCTATGCCCGTCCACAATGGTAACGACACTGCTAGCCACACGGAAAATGATTTAAATCCAAATAGAGGTGTTTTGCAGGACACGCTTCCTGCAACCACTCTAGAAGGAAAACAAAGACAGAGGATGAGATGACCAGATGAAGTTAACCGACACCTCACGTTCTGTTATTACCAAGTAACAAACTTAGGAACCAACACAACTGGATACAGATCACAAGTATACACAACATTTATTACCAGACACCCAGAATTAAAATTTTTAACAGAACAACGACTAGCTGATCAGATTCGTGTAATAATCAAAAATAACAGGATACCCCAGTCAGAATTAGAAAACATCAAACAACAAGTACAACAAGTACTGGAACATAATAATGTGCAATCAGAAGAAGAAGAAAATACAGTAATGGACTCAAACATCCCAGAGCAAACAAACAAAGAACAACACGCATCAATTAAATAATCAGAGGAAAATGAAATCTTAAGACAGCCACCAGAACAAGCACAAATAGAACATGAAGTGACACACATGTTAGATATAGAAGAAAAATTTCAGTTGACATATATAGAATAGAAAGACACAAATACAGACATTAGACCATTCTTGCATAGACCACCAAATAACCCACAAGTCGAAACAACAATAACAACCATCAACACAATCATACACAACAAAGTAAATGAAAATACAACTATGGAAGAGTTACAACTACTGGTTTATGTAGGAGCACTCACTACACTAAACATTCAGACCAGGCAGAGATCAGAAACAAACCAACACACGGAAGAAACCCACAAAACCAGCATGGCAACACAGGCTACAGATCAGAGTAGAAAAACTGAGAAAAGACATCGGACAGCTAACAAAATTTATAAGAAATGAAATATCAGGAAAAAAAATGAAAATGGTTAGGTAAAATCTCACAACAAGAAGCGATAGAGCAATTAGATGAAAAGAAGCAGAAATTACAAGCATTGGCCAAACGACTTAGAAGATACAAAAAAAGTGAAAATAGAAGGAAACAAAACCAAACATTCAACACAAACCAAAATAAATTTTACCGGACAATAGATAACACACACATTAAAATAGACAATCCACCAAACATAACAGACATGGAACACTTCTGGAGCAACATATGGCCAAACCCGGTACAACATAACAGACACGCACGGTTCATACAAGCAGAAACAGACTCATACAAGATGATACCACAAATGTCTGTAGTGATAATTTTGCAACATGAAGTCACCCGAGCAATTAATTATACGCACAATTGGAAAGCCCCTGGAAATGATAAAATAGCAAATTTCTGGTTAAAGAAGTTCACCTCAACACATTCACATCTAACTAAATTATTTAACAATTACATTGCAGATCCATACACAGTCTCTGATACACTTACACAAGGAGTAACTTATCTGAAACCTAAAGATCAAGCAGACACAGCAAACCCAGCTAAATATCACCCCATAACAAGCCTACCAACAATATACAAAATATTAACTTCAGTCATTGCACAAAAATTAATGACACATACAACACAGAACAAAATTATAAATGAAAAACAAAAATGCTGCAGCAAAGGAGCATGAGGATGTAAAGAGCAACTGATAATAGATGCAGAGGTGACATATCAAGCTAAAACTAAACAAAGGTCGCTACACTACGCATACATTGATTACCAAAAACTTTTCATAGTGTACTCCACTCACGGTTACTACCGATATTGTAAATATACAAAGTAGATCCTAAATTAATACAGTTCCTAAACATAGTAATGAAAAATGGGAAAACCACACTTCATATCCAAACAAATTCAAATAATATCACATCACAGCCAATACTGATTAAGCGTGGAATATACCAAGGAGACTCGTTAAGTCCTTTCTGGTTCTGCCTTGCTCTGAACCCACTATCCAACATGCTAAATAATACAAATTCTGGATATAATATTACTGGAACATACCCACACAAAATAACACATTTGCTATACATAGATGATCTAAAACTACTGGCAGAAACAAATCAACAACTCAACCAATTACTAAAGATAACAGAAGTATTCAGCAATGATATAAATATGGCTTCTGGAACAGACAAATGTAAGAAAAATAGCATAGTCAAGGGAAAACACACTAAACAAGAAGATTACATATTGGATAACCACAGTGACTGCATAGAAGCGATGGAAAAAACAGATGCCTATAAATATCTAGGATACAGACAAAAAATAGGAATAGATAATACAAATATTAAAGAAGAAGTAAAAGAAAAATATAGACAAAGACTGGCTCTGAGCACTATGGGACTCAACTGCTGAGGTCATTAGTCCCCTAGAACTTAGAACTACTTAAACCTAACTAACCTAAGGACAGCACACAACACCCAGCCATCACGAGGCAGAGAAAATCCCTGACCCCGCCGGGAATCGAACCCGGGAACCCGGGCAGACAAAGACTAACAAAAATACTGAGAACAGAATTGACAGCAAGAAACAAGACAAATGCTATAAATACTTATGCTATACCAATATTGACCTACTCATTTGGAGTAGTGAAATGGAGTAACACAGACCTAGAAGCACTCAATACACTTACACGATCACAATGCCACAAATATAGAATACATCACATACATTCAGCTACAGAAAGATTCACATTAATCAGAAAGGAAGGAGAAGAGGATTTATTGACATAAAAAACCTACAATATGAACAAAAGCGCTGGCAGGTCGATAGACACACAAACAAACACAAACATACACACAAAATTCAAGCTTTCGCAACAAACTGTTGCCTCATCAGGAAAGAGGGAAGGAGAGGGGAAGACGAAAGGAAGTGGGTATTAAGGGAGAGGGTAAGGAGTCATTCCAATCCCGGGAGCGGAAGGAGTTACCTTAGGGGGAAAAAAGGACAGGTATACACTCGCACACACGCACATATCCATCCACACATACAGACACAAGCAGACATATTTAAAGACAAAGAGTTTGCCCTATTCTGGAGTACTGCTGTGTGGTGTGGGATCCACATAAGGTGGGACTGATGGATGACATCGAAAAAGTACAAAGAAGGGCAGCTTGTTTTGTATTATCGCAAAGTAGGGGAGAGAGTGCCATAGACATGATACATGAAATGGAGTGGCAGTCATTAAAACAAAGGTGTTTTTCTTTGCAACAGGATCATCTCATGAAATTTCAATCACCAGTTTTCTCCTCCAATTGCGAAAACATTCTGCTGACACCCACCTACATACGGAGATATGATCATCATGATAAAATAACAGAAATCAGGGCTTGCACAGAAAAATTTAAGTGCTTGTTTTTCCCACACACTGTTCAAGAGTGGAACGATAGAGAGACAGCTTGAAGGTGGTCCATTGAACACTCTGCCAGCCACTTTATTAAGAATAGCAGAGTAATCATGTATATGTAGATGTATTATTATTATTATTATTTCTTTCCTTCCTCAGACATTATGTCTGGTTAAAAATGGAAAGTGACATGGACCTTGATCATGCGTGACTTCCTTTTAACTGAACGGTATATGTTACATTGCATTTAGGAACTTTCGGGTAGTTGAACATGTATCAATAATTACAGATTTCTGTAGTTGTATATATACATTTGCATGTAGCTGTATTGCGTTGATGTACTGGTGGATGTTGTGTGGTATGACTCCTGTAGTTGATAGTATAATTGGCTTGATGTCAACTTTATCCTGATGCCACATATCTTTGACCTCCTCAGCCAGTTGGATGTATTTTTCAATTTTTTCTCCTGTTTTTTTCTGTATATTTGTTGTATTGGGTATGGATATTGGAATTAGTTGTGTTAATTTCTTCTTTTTATTGGTGAGTATGATGTCAGGTTTGTTATGTGGTGTTGTTTTATCTGTTATAATGGTTCAGTTAGAGTATAATTTGCATTCATCATTCTCCAGTACATTTTGTGGTGCGTACTTGTATGTGAGAACATATTGTTTCATTAGTTTGTGTTGTATGACAAGTTGTTGATGTACTCTTTTTGCTACATTGTCATGTCTTCTGGGGTATTCTGTATTTGCTAGTATTGTACATCTGCTTGTGATGTGATCTACTGTGTCTATTTGTTGTTTGCAAAGTCTGCATTTATCTGTTGTGGTATTGGGATCTTTAATAATATGCTTGCTGTAATATCTGGTGTTTATTGTTTGATGCTGTATTGCAATCATGAATCCTTCCGTCTCACTGTATATATTGCCTTTTCTTAGCCATGTGTTGGATGCGTCTTGATCGATGTGTGGCTGTGTTAAGTGATACGGGTGCTTGCCATGTAGGGTTTTCTTTTTCAAATTTACTTTCTTCGTATCTGTTGATGTTATGTTATCTAAAGAGTTGTAGAAGTGGTTATGAAATTGCAATGGTGTAGCTGATGTATTTTTATGAGTGATTGCTTTGTGTATTTTGCTAGTTTCTGCTCATTGTAGAAAGAATTTTCTTAAATTGTCTACCTGTTCATATTGTAGGTTTTTTATGTCGATAAATCTTCTTTCTCCTTCCTTTCTGATTAATGTGAATCTATCTGTAGCTGAATGTATGTGATGTATTCTATATTTGTGGCATTGTGATCGTGTAAGTGTATTGAGTGCTTCTAGGTCTGTGTTACTCCATTTCACTACTCCAAATGAGTAGGTCAATATTGGTATAGCATAAGAATTTATAGCTTTTGTCTTGTTTCTTGCTGTCAGTTCTGTTCTCAGTATTTTTGTTAGTCTTTGTCTATATTTTTCTTTTACTTCTTCTTTAATATTTGTATTATCTATTCCTATTTTTTGTCTGTATCCTAGATATTTATAGGCATCCATTTTTTCCATCACTTCTATGCAGTCTCTGTGGTTATCCAATATGTAATCTTCTTGTTTAGTGTGTTTTCCCTTGACTATGCTATTTTTCTTACATTTGTCTGTTCCAGAAGCCATATTTATATCATTGCTGAATACTTCTATTACCTTTAGTAATTGGTTGAGTTGTTGATTTGTTGCTGCCAGTAGTTTTAGAACATCTATGTATAGCAAATGTGTTATTTTGTGTGGGTATGTTCCAGTAATATTATATCCAGAATTTGTATTATTTAGCATGTTGGATAGTGGGTTCAGAGCAAGGCAGAACCAGAAAGGACTTAATGAGTCTCCTTGGTATATTCCACGCTTAATCAGTATTGGCTGTGATGTGATATTATTTGAATTTGTTTGGATATGAAGTGTGGTTTTCCCATTTTTCATTACTATGTTTAGGAACTGTATTAATTTAGGATCTACTTTGTATATTTACAATATCGGTAGTAACCGTGAGTGGAGTACACTATCAAAAGCTTTTTGGTAATCAATGTATTGCGTAGTGTAGCAACCTTTGTTTAGTTTTACCTTGATATGTCACCTCTGCATCTATTATCAGTTGCTCTTTGCATCATCGTGCTCCTTTGCTGCAGCATTTTTGTTCTTCATTTATAATTTTGTTCTGTGTTGTATGTGTCACTAATTTCTGTGTAATGACTGAAGTTAATATTTTGTACATTGTTGGTAGGCATGTTATGGGGCGATATTTAGCTGGGTTTGCTGTGTCTGCTTGATCTTTAGGTTTCATATAAGTTATTCCTTGTGTAAGTGTATCAGGGACTGTGTATGGGTCTGCAATGTAATGGTTAAATAATTTATATCAAAAACAAAGATGATGTGACTTACCAAATGAAAGCGCTGGCAGGTCGATAGACACACAAACAAACACAAACATACACACAAAATTCTAGCTTTCACAACCCACGGTTGCTTCGCCAGGAAAGAGGGAAGGAGAGGGAAAGACGAAAGGATGTGGGTTTTAAGGGATAGGGTAAGGAGTCATTCCAATCCCGGGAGCGGAAAGACTTACCTTAGGAGGAAAAAAGGACGGGTATACACTCGCACACACACACATATCCATCCACACATATACAGACACAAGCAGACATATTCAAAGATGAAGAGTTTGGGCAGAGATGTCAGTCGAGGTGGAAGTGCAGAGGCAAAAATGTTGTTGAATGACAGGTGAGGTATGAGTGGCGGCAACTTGAAATTAGTGGAGATTGAGGCCTGGTGGGTAACGGGAAGAGAGGATGTATTGAAGAGCAAGTTCCTATCTCCGGAGTTCGGATAGGTTGGTGTTAGTGTGTGCAAAACCTTTCACCTGACTCCATCAACCTCCTGACCCCACCGACACCCCGCACCCCTACCTTCTTCCTAAAATTAACAAACCCAATCATTCCGGCCGCCCCATTGTAGCTGGTTACCAAGCCTATGTAGATCAACACCTTCAACCCATTACATGCAGTCTCCCATCCTTCGTCAAAGACGCCAACCACTTTCTCGAATGCCTGGAATCCTTACCCAATCTGTTACCCCCGGAAACCATCCTTGTAACCATTGATGCCACTTCCTTATACACAAATATTCTGCACGTCCAGGGCCTCGCTGTGATGGCGCACTTCCTTTCACGCCGATCACCTGCCACCCTACCTAAAACCTCTCTCCTCATTACCTTAGCCAGCTTCACCCTGACCCACAACTTCTTCACTTTTGAAGGCCAGACATACCAACAATTAAAGGGAACAGCCATGGGTACCAGGATGTCCCCCTCGTACGCTAACCTATTCATGGGTCGCTTAGAGGAAGCCTTCTTGGTTACCCAGGCCTGCCAACCCAAAGTATGGTACAGATTTATTGATGACATCTTCATGATCTGGACTCACAGTGAAGAAGAACTCCAGAATTTCCTCTCCAACCTCAACTCCTTTGGTTCCATCAGATTCACCTGGTCCTACTCCAAATCCCACGCCACTTTCCTTGACGTTGACCTCCATCTGTGCAATGGCCAGCTTCACACATCTGTTCACATCAAACCCACCAACAAGCAACGGTACCTCCATTATGACAGCTGCCACCCATTCCACATCAAACGGTCCATTCCCTACAGCCTAGGTCTTCGTGGCAAACGAATCTGCTCCAGTCTGGAATGCGTGAACCATTACACCAACAACCTGACAACAGCTTTTGCATCCCGCAACTACCCTCCCGATCTGGTACAGAAGCAAATAACCAGAGCCACTTCCTCATCCCCTCAAACCCAGAACCTCCCACAGAAGAACCACAAAAGTGCCTACTTGTGACAGGATACTTTCCGGGACTGGACCAGACTCTGAATGTGGCTCTCCAGCAGGGATACGACTTCCTCAAATCCTGCCCTGAAATGAGATCTATCCTTCATGAATCCTCCCCACTCCACCAAGAGTCTTTCCATCGTCCACCTAACCTTCGTAACCTGTTAGTTCATCCCTATGAAATACCCAAACCACCTTCCCTACCCTCTGGCTCCTACCCTGGCCCCGGTGTAAAACCTGTCCCATGCACCCTCCCACCACCACCTACTCTAGTCCTGTGACCCGGAAGGTGTACACGATCAAAGGCAGAGCCACGTGTGAAAGCACCCACGTGATTCACCAACTGACCTGCCTACACTGTGATGCATTCTAAGTGGGAATGACAAGCAACAAACTGTCCATTCACATGAATGGACACAGACAGACAGTGTTTGTTGGTAATGAGGATCACCCTGTGGCTAAACATGCCTTGGTGCACGGCCAGCACATCTTGGCACAGTGTTACACCATCCGGGTTATCTGGACACTTCCCACTAACACCAACCTATCTGAACTCCGGAGATGGGAACTTGCCCTTCAATATATCCTCTCTTCCTGTTACCCACCAGGCTCCAATCTCCGCTAATTTCAAGTTGCCGCCACTCATACCTCACCTGTCATTCAACAACATCTTTGCCTCTGCACTTCCGCCTCGACTGACACCTCTGCCCAAACTCTTCATCTTTGAATATGTCTGCTTGTGTCTGTATATGTGTGGATGGATATGTGTGTGTGTGCGAGTGTATACCCGTCCTTTTTTCCCCGTAAGGTAAGTCTTTCCGCTCCCGGGATTGGAATGACTCCTTACCCTATCCCTTAAAACCCTCTGGACTCGCATTCGGAAGGACAACGGTTCAATCCCGCGTCCGGCCATCCTGATTTAGGTTTTCCGTGATTTCCCTAAATCACTCCAGGCAAATGCCGGGATGGTTCCTCTGAAAGGGCACGGCCGACTTCCTTCCCCATCCTTCCCTAATCCGATGAGACCGATGACCACGCTGTCTGGTCTCCTTCCCCAAACCAACCTACCAACCTACCTTAAAACCCTCATCCTTACGTCTTTCCCTCTCCTTCCCTCTTTCCCGATGAAGCAACCGTGGGTTGCGAAAGCTAAAATTTTATGTGTATGTTTGTGTTTGTTTGTGTGTCTATCGACCTGCCAGTGCTTTCGTTTGGTAAGTCACATCATCTTTGTTTTTAGATATATTTTTCCCACGTGGAATGTTTCCCTCTATTATATTGTTAAATAATTTAGTTAGATGTGAATGTGTTGAGGTGAACTTCTTTAACCAGAAATTTGTTATTTTATCATTTCCACGGGCTTTCCAATTGTGCATAGAATTAATTGCTCGGGTGACTTCATGTTGCAAAATTATCACTACAGACATTTGTGGTATCATCTTGTATGAGTCTGTTTCTGCTTGTATCCACCGTGCGTGTCTGTTATGTTGTACCGGGTTTGACCATATGTTGCTCCAGAAGTGTTCCATGTCTGTTATGTTTGGTGGATTGTCTATTTTAATGTGTGTGTTATCTATTGTCCGGTAAAATTTCTTTTGGTTTGTGTTGAATGTTTGGTTTTGTTTCCTTCTATTTTCACTTTTTTTGTATCTTCTAAGTCGTTTGGCCAATGCTTGTAATTTCTGCTTCTTTTCATCTAATTGCTCTATCGCTTCTTGTTGTGAGATTTTACCTAACCATTTTCATTTTTTTTCCTGATATTTCATTTCTTATAAATTTTGTTAGCTGTCCGATGCCTTTTCTCAGTTTTTCTATTCTGATCTGTAGCCTGTGTTGCCATGCTGATTTTGTGGGTTTCTTCTGTGTGTTGGTTTGTTTCTGATCTCTGCCTGGTGTGAATGTTTAGTGTAGTGAGTGGTCCTACATAAACCAGTAGTTGTAACTCTTCCATAGTTGTATTTTCATTTACTTTGTTGTGTATGATTGTGTTGATGGTTGTTATTGTTGTTTCGACTTGTGGGTTATTTGGTGGTCCATGCAAGAATGGTCTAATGTCTGTATTTGTGTCTTTGTATTCTATATATGTCAACTGAAATTTTTCTTCTATATCTAACATGTGTGTCACTTCATGTTCTATTTGTGCTTGTTCTGGTGGCTGTCTTAAGATTTCATTTTCCTCTGATTGTTTAATTGATGCGTGTTGTTCTTTGTTTGTTTGCTCTGGGATGTTTGAGTCCATTACTATATTTTCTTCTTCTTCTGATTGCACATTATTATGTACCAGTACTTGTTGTACTTGTTGTTTGATGTTTTCTAATTCTGACTGGGGTATCCTGTTATTTTTGATTATTACACGAATCTGATCAGCTAGTCGTTGTTCTGTTAAAAATTTTAATTCTGGGTATCTGGTAATAAATGTTGTGTATACTTGTGATCTGTATCCAGTTGTGTTGGTTCCTAAGTTTGATACTTGGTAATAACAGAACGTGAGGTGTCGATTAACTTCATCTGGTCATCTCGTCCTCTGTCTTTGTTTTCCTTCTAGAGTGGTTGCAGGAAGCATGGCCTGCAAAACACCTCTATTTGGATTTAAATCATTTTCCGTGTGGCTAGCAGTGTCGTTACCATTGTGGACGGGCATAGGGTTCAAGCGTCGTCCCCGACCATGACAGCGCTTGTCCGAGGCTTCATTAGTTCTGTCCTGAACCAACTAATCACACTAAAAGGGGTGTTAGCCATATTAGTGGTTTGTTCTTTTCGTCACCTTTTACGACTGGCAGAACATACCGGAGGCCTATTCTTTTCCCGAGTCTCCACGGGGTATATTATTATTATTATTACTATTATTATTATTGTTGTTGTTATTCTAAATTGGTCAATGCACACAAATGAAAACCAACACAACCATAAACTGTGACAGTCTATTCACCAATATGATACACCTACAATGGCAGACTGACATCCCAGCTGCCAGACTTCAAAAAATCCAAGCCAGTTACAAACACTTGGGTTACAATTATTGGTATTTAAGAAATTGCCAACATGGGCACAAGATGTGACACTTACAGTGTTCAGAAGCACCACTTGCAACAGGCTATACCATAACTAAGTATAATGGCCCAATGTGACTGAACTTGTTTGTACTTTGATATGAGAATGTGCTATTTATCCACAATCTGATTGCTGATTGCAGTACTTTATAAGTTTGGTGCACTTTGTATAACAAGATTCCCCTGTCTTATCATTTCTGGGTCTTGTAGATGGTCAAAAAAATATAAATTAATTATTTGAAGTAAGATATTGTGGTCCATAACTGGAATAAAGAATTTAACATTTCCTGGATGACTGAACGATGCTGTTACTTTCTCTAAACTCGTGAAATGAAGTATCCACAAGCTTCAAAGTAGATGTGAATGAAAAAACTATTGAAACTTTGTGGCATCTGTTTCATTGGATCAGTGGTTACAGTGCATATAATTATATCAAGAGAGCTAAATGCAAATTTATAGGTGCCACTGACTGGGTGACTAACGTTATTCTCCCACTGATGCTGAATGTGTAGCTCACACTCATTCCTTTTCTGTAACAATAAAGGTAATGAAAGAAGCATCCTGGAGCAGCACCGCCTGTAGACCGTGTCAAATGAAATGTAAACAATTATATAAGCTTTTTGTACAAGCATATTGTATGCTGTTCGGTCAACATATTGCTGAACAAGTAAGAGAATGACACAAACACAAATAAAAAGATTTAAAAGCGCTATAATGCAGAATGAAAAATAATTTTTTCTTTCAGTATTTGTAATCAATAAAATGGAATGCTTGTCATATAACTTTATTCATAAAAGCTAACTGGATAGATAAAAAAGATCCACTCAACAGGATGCAGCCAGAGAACACACTTATAAAAGGTATTACAATTTTCTAGCTTTTGGGGCCAGTAGCTCCTTCTTCTCGTAAAAGGGTTGAAGGTGAAGGAAGAAGGGTGAGGGAAAAGTACTGGTGAGGTTTATGGGAAAGGGTAGAATTTGGAAAAGTCACACAGGTCCCCGGGTCAGGGCAGGTTTGCCAGACTTGGTGAGAACAAAAGATTGATTGTTGGGGACAGTAGCAGGCGAGATTTTAAAACCCGAGAGTTTAAAGGTGAAAGATAGGGTAATATACAAGACAGAGATTACTGCTAAAACATTGTGCATGAGTTAATAAGGGAAACATGCTAAGTGCATTGTTTGTGGAAGAGGTGGGAGGGGGATGTCAAAAAATAGAGGGGTCAGAAAATGAAAGATGTTGGAAACCAAAAGGGAGTGAAGAAAGTAATAGATACTGTGAAAAAAATCCTGAGGCCAAAGAAATTAACGTAAATTGAGGCCAGGTGGGTGACAAGAGTCAAGGCCATGTTGTTATCCCAGTTCCTACCTGTGAGGTTCCAAGAAACTGGTGTTTGGGGTAAGATTCCAAATGGTACGTGTGGTGAAACAGGCACCTAGGTCACGACTGTCATGTCGTAGAACACACTCTGCAACATGATGTTCTGTGTTGCCTATATGCACCTTTCATCCATAATCATTCATCCTAACTAATAACTTGGTGGTAGTCAATATATAAAATAAATTTAGAGCTGTGAATGTGGACAAAAATCAAATGTATAATGGAATGACAACTATTAAAATTTGTGCCAGACTGGGACTCAAACGCAGATTTCCCATCTACCGTGAGCGGTCGCCTAACCATTAGGCTATCAGAGCATTCATCACAGCCTGACCCAAACTTTCATATGTTCTGTCAACAGTGTGTCTACAACATGTACTTGTACATCCTTTATATATATTCCCGTACAGGCGAGACAATTGGCTTGTATGTAACTTGCTGTTGTTGGTGGATAAACACGATATTGTAGTGCCTGCGTTATTCCAAATTATGATGTAGGGTTTCTCTGGACATCCGTGCATGTCCAAAGCAACAGGCACTGTGGCAACTGTAGCTGTTATGAGAGTATGACCAATTGTAATTGTGCAAGTATTACAATAGTTGAACAAATAATGGGTGACATCGATATAGCCATTTAGTAAGCCTGGGTGAGTGGCTACACTTTGAAACAAAACAGAAGTTAATATTGCAATTTTTTTTACTCTGTTCCTTTATTTGATACTTAGAACGTTAATGGGAGTTGGAACGCACTATCCCAACAACGCTAAATTTAGAGACTCGGCTTCCCTGTATTTCAGGAAGCACTGTAGACATTGACATGAAAGTTTTACAGTACATTACACTGTATGTTCTGAGTCTACTGAACTAAAATAATTGCATTTCAGCCACTGCTTTTGGAAATACAATTTTTTAATTACACAATTAAAATTTTGTGTACTGTTTAGTAGATAAAAATAATTTCAATTATACTTAACATTATGTTCTCCTTTCAGTTCAGTAGACTCAGGATATGTATGATATTACTCACTGAAAATTTGAGTACTCTACTCAAAGTGGTTTCTGAGATTTAGAGAAAAACGCAACAGGAAATGGAAGTTTTCAGGCTCGGCTTCTGAAGTTTCAAAAGACTGTGACTCACTTAATATATGCTTAATTTTTTATTTTTAGTCACTCAGTAGCAGCCTGCACCATACTGTATATCATCCTCTTGATCTTTATGCAAGTGTTTTCTTCTTTTCTCCTTTCTGGACTTCTTAGTGGCCAACTGTACTGCATACTCTGCTTTATCAATGCGGACCTTGACCTTCTGTTTAAGTTCTTTGATGCGGTTTGCTCCAGGATTAATTCCCATCTGCTGTAGCACTCTCACGCTACCAGTGTTGCCATCATTAAAAGCAATAACAGCATCACTGACCCCTCACTTCAGTGTCTTCACTCCAACAAAAACATTTTTTGGTAAGCAAGGTTTCTGCTCTTTGGGACATGTCAGAAAGCACACTATACATTCATACAATCCCAGATTTAACCAAAGTAGGGCCTGCATATACTAGTATCAGAGAAATTTTTTCCAATATAGCCATGCTTTTGATTCAGATGATACTTGCCTTCAATGTGAACATTTTCTTTTTTTTATTTTGTGTACTTGAAAGGATAGAAACAAAATATAATGCACTCTCATAACTTTTGTACTCTCAGGAGTCTGCATGCAGTCTGCTCTGCAGCTCTCCCTGCCCTCTGTATTCGACGCTGCGTACTACAATTGTGCAGCAGCTGCTGCCACCCTCTAGCATCGCTGTCCAGCCCTATGTTTCTCCTGTTTATCAAATATGAAGAATGTTTTGGATATTTCACTCTGGCTTTATTGCTGGTGCAATATGATCACAAATGAGAGTGCTACATTTTCTCGAGATTGGTGCCAGATAGACCTTCACCCAAGTCTAATGAAAAATTCAGTATCTTTGATAAATTTCATATGCAGTAACATATTATGTAATATGTCCCAAACACAAAATTATGTCAACCCCTGTTTGTCATTACAAAGTTTTTGGAATTTTGCGCCGTGTATTACTTAAGTGTAAATATCACAATAACTATGACCATTAAAGAAATGGTGTGCACATCATCATGAGCCTGACTAAGTAATGCAGAAATCAATTTTTTTTTACGAAATAGTTTCTGTAAAATCGTCTTAAGAAATACTGCAGCACGTACGTCTTGATGGTATCATCGCCCGCCAGCCAGAAGGTGAAAAACTGGTCACTGCACATTGGACACTTTATCCTGCACAGACTCTACCTCAGTTACTAATAAAATGGACTTCATCATTCTCCACAAGGAGATTTTGCCAATTCATGGAGATATGAAATACCATGAAAAATTAAGTCTGAAACTAGGCATAAGATTCAATATACAACAAGACTAAAGAAATTCACAAGCAACAAATTGATAAATATCATAGAAGCTATAATGAGTTTTTATATTTATGGACATTGAAGACAATATTTGGGTGGTCAGGGAAGTAAATAAACAGAAGAGTAAAAATAGCCTCGGCTGCTTTTCTGTAAACTCAGTAGGGTTTGTAACATTGAACTTCCTAACTGTCCAAATGGGGAAGTTTGGAAATATGAGGTTTACCAGCTTTGACTTTTAGTAACGAGGTTTCCCGTGGACTTCATTTCAGAATGAAAACTATTCAAAAGCTGAGATATCTTCCGACAGCAATGCTGAAAATGTGTGTTGGAAGTTTCTGTGGGTATACAGGAAAATACACATAGGATTAGGGTGCAAACTGGAGTTGCAGATACAATTGCGGCTATAGTTGGAATTTTTTGTATTCAGGCATGACACAAAGCCAAGGAGATCGTATGGTCATTCGACGGAGGAAAATCCTCGTTGCCACTATTCGGAAATGTAGTAAGAGCATTTAAAAATGAATCCACAGAGAGTACGAAAAATTAAAAAAAAAATACACAGAGATAACACACTTAGTCTCTTGGTATTTCTTAGTGATATACATGAACAGTTAGATTGAGCTACCAATTAAATATTTATTGGGGGTGGGCAAGAAATTGTGTATCAATTATAAATCACAGTGACTGAGAAGTTAGACATGTCACAATAACAACTTTATACAATCTGGCTGCGATTTGAGTCACACCTAGGAGTTGCAAGTAGCCTTTAACATTCAAGCTATGTGCCATCTTGCTGAATTTTGTACTTCTTCCTGTGAACCTCTTCTTTTTTTTCATGTTCTTCTTCTTCTACTTCTTCATCTTCTGCTTCTTCTTCGTCTTTTTCTTCTTCAAAGGGCTCTTAGTAGCTTAGTGCACCACTCTTCAGGCTACAAAAGTTTTTAAAACATAGTAAGAAGATAATAAACAATAAAAGAAGTCATTAAAAATGGTGACTCTTAAATTGTAAAATGGCAGGAAATTGTGGAATTTAAAATATAAAACAAGAGTTGGCAATGCAAAGTAAAACATTCAGTAAACAGACAGGTGCAATAGTAGACAGACAATTAAGAAATACGGAAACAGTATGGTCTCTGTTCACAACAGATGAAAACTTAGACCTAGCAACAGTATGGTTTCTGTTCACTACACTTCAGAAAAGACACAGAACACTTTAACACTCACTTAAAACACTGCACTAAAAAGTTGGCATGGAGATGACACACCACAGCCTAGGACAGAATGGTGAAGGTGAGGGGGGTGGGGGGACATGAGCAGATGATGGGAAAAAAGGGAGGAGGTGAGGAATAAACTAACATGCGGGGGGGGGGGGGGGGGGGGAGCCGGTGTAGGGTGAGAACTTATAAGGGAGGGCAGGGTGGACATGAGAGGGAGTGGGTAAAGGCAGAGGAGGGGGATGCAAAAGTACTCAGGGGAGAAAGGAGTCAAAGACAGAGTATGAAGGAAGAAGGAAAACATGAAGAGGGTGGGGCCAGAGGAAGCCTAGGAAAAAGACAGACGTAAGAAGGGGGAGGTGAGGATCAAAGTTGATAGGAGGAATAAATGGAGGGAGAAAGGGCATGTTCAGAGAGGGGGAGTTGACAGAAGGCTCCTTGGGAAAGGAGATGAAGTGTGTAGAGGAAGAGGGGGGAGGGGGGGCACAATGGTGAAGGCACAGCAGAGGGCAGGGGTGGAGAGGAGAGGAGCAACCAGGGGATGGGGGCATCAAGTCTGCAGATGGTGTATAGGACTCTGATATATTCAAGGAAAAGTAGCAGATGGGGGAAAGGAATCAGGTCATAGAATTTCTACATGGGGGATGGGAGGCTCTTCTTCCTCGAAGATATCTGCATCCTCTACACCTCCCACTGACTTGATCCCCCCATTCCCTGGATGTTCCTCTCCTTTTGAATCCACACCCACAGCCGTGAATTTATCAATGTGCCCCACCTACCCTGCACCTCTACACCCTTCATCTCCTTTCCCAAGGTCGCTTCCATCAACTCCCACTCCCAGAAGATGCCCTCTCTCCCTCCATTTATCCCTCCTTTCAACTTTGATCCTCACCTACCCCTCCCTACTGCTGTCTATTTCCCAGGCTCCCCTTCCCTCTCCCAGCCCATCCTGTTTTCCCCTCTTCCACGGCTACACTCTTTTGAGTCCCTATTCTCCCCTGAGTACTTTTGCTTTTCATCCTATGCCTTTCCCCACACCCTCTCTTGTCCACCCTGCCCCCCCCCCCCAACCCTTATGAGTCCTCTCCATCCATTGGCTCCTCTCCCTTACTTTGCTTTTTCCTCGCCTTCCCTCTTCCCCCCCACCCCCACCCCCCACCACCCACTCACTCTGACCTAGGCTGTGGTGTGTCATATCCATGACAACTTTATAGTGCAGCGTTTTAAGTGAGTGTTAAGTGTTGTGCGTCTTTTCCGAAGTGTTGTGAGCAGAAACTATACTGTCACTGAGTGTGATTTTTTTATCTCTTGCGAACAGAAACCAGACTGTCACCATGTTTCTTAATTGTCTGTCTACTGTTGTACTTGTCTGCTTCCCGTGTACTTAATTAGCATCACCAACTCTTTGTTTTATATTTTAACTTCCACAACTTTCCGCCATTTTACAATTTAAAAGCCACCATTTTTATTGCCTGCTTTTATTACTGCTCCAGCCATGTAAGTAAAGTCCTCTGCCACATTTTTGATGTGTTACTTAAGCAAGGAATAGTTCCTAAGGGGCTTAAGTATGCAGTTGTATAACCACTGTATAAGAAGGGGGATAAGACGGATACTGCTAACTATAGACCAATATCACTACCGACAAGCTTTTCAAAGGATTTAGAGAAACTAATGCATGCCAGGATAGTTAAGCATCTCAGTGAACACAATAGCTTCAGCAAAAGTCAGTTTGGATTTCAGAAAGGTTTGTCAGTGGTAGATGCAATATTTGCATTTACTGGCAAACTCTTGGAATCTATCAACAAAAAACAAAGTGATTGGCATAGTTTGTGACCTAACAAAAGCATTTGACTGTGTAAATCACCAAATTCTTTTACAAAAAGCTGCACATCTCGGTATAAGTGGTGCAGCAGGGAAATGGCTCAACTCATGTCTGTCAAACAGGAAACAAAAAGTTGTAGTAGATAGTCAAGATGGTGTCCCAAATGATCTTCCTCTCTCTACGGAATATTGTAGATTCACCATTTTCGCCGATGGCACTACACTACTTATTGATAATTCAGTAGATAAACTTGAGGTAACGGCAAATAAGGTCTTAACACTGCGCAATATATATTCTCATTGATGTGCTTCATAAGGTAAGAAAAATCCATCTTTAAGCTGAATAGTGCATATCACAGTCACAATACTAGAAGGAAACATGATATCCACTATGAACAGCCAAATCTAAGTATGGTGCAGAAAGGAGTCCATTTCAGTGGCTGTAAGATTTTTAATGCCCTTCCTTTAAGAATTAAGTGTTTGGTAGATGATGATCTCCTATTTAAAAAAACCTGAAGGCAGTTCCTATTGCAAGGATCATTTTATACATTAGAAGAGTTCCTGAACTACAGTGTTTAACATTTCTTGTATTGTAAATTGCAAATGTTTGCCCAAATTTGTATTTGTAAAACGAAATATTTTTATTGTAAACATATATTTTGCACTGTTTATTTCTCTGTAACACTTATTATTTTGTAATCTTTATCTTTCTCTAAAATGTACTTTTGTATTGGGACCTAAGTTACTGTTTACTGTTTTTTGTTTTGTAATCTCTATCTATCTCTAAAATATATTTTTTTTTTTGTAGTGGGACCTAAGTTACTGTTTACTGTTTTTGTTTTATGTATTACCATAAATTCTGGCCAAAAGCGTGTAAAATTCACACATTCCATATCCTGTGATAATGTCACAACATGGATCACCGGAACAAGAGATAAATAAATAAATAAAAATACTAAGCTGCTGCCAGCCCAACCCCTTCCAGAGGGAATCGAAACTCAATAAAGGAAAAAGTAGTTAAAATTCCATGGTGATTTTAAAACCAGATAATGGCTAAGTCTGTGATGAGTATTTTGATGCATATTACACACATATATTGTACATAAACTACAAAAAATTCAATCTGGTGTCTACTAGGTAACTTTTACCAAACATTAAACAGCTGTATTCACAAGACTGATATTATTTCCAACAGTACAATACACAGCTATACCTTTGTCTGTATTTTAAAATATTGCATTAATAATATTCCCAATTTCAGCTTGTATCTGTAAGATCAGTGCTTTCCAATGTTTGACGTGCACATCATCAATCTTAAAACACGCAACCTTCTGTCCTAACCTAGAGATTGGGCTACGCTACAGGTCAGTCCGTCATCACAATCAGCATTCAAGGATGAACGGATCAGTGTCACACTCTAGCAAGTCGTTATCATTAAATACGTGGCAGAAAATGTGGGGGAATGGAATGTGAATGCAATTGTCGTTATTCAGTCTCAGTATGGTTCACATCTATTTATCATTCCTTTCTAATCACATAATAACTTCAGGTACGCACTGTACCAATACTCATTTTGCACACTTTATTATCAACTATGGCTCCTTTACGGTGCGAATTCTTCAAGAGTCATTTTGAATCTTCATGACTATCTCCTCTAAATGTGGTTGGGTCCATAGAGCATCCAGTAATCGCGTCTGACAAAATCACGAGGATTATTAAAATTTTATATTGCTACTAATTACTAGCAATATAATTCACATTATACAACTGCTAATACTTCTGGTAATGAAAGCACTTGAGTGGGGGGAGGTTTCACACTTTGCACAAACGATGCCCCCAGATTCATTTACAAACATAGAAACTAACCTTACTTCTGACAAAGACGATGTGGTAACTTTTCCAGTTTTGCTGTCACTGATATTTTGAATTATCGATAAATCAAGTGATTTACAATGAATGTAGTTCAGATACTTGTGAAGGCGTAACAACGTGGTTAGAACCCGTATTCAAAATATGAGCTCCAATGGTACTGTGTGGTAATTTGTGATATGATTCTCAATATCGCACTATCAATACTTTCACAGTTGTTCCATTACTTTAAACTAAAGCCAAATGAAGAACATAGGTAAACAAAACTTAATGCTGATTGCGTCGTTCAAACGAAATTTAGTCTGTGAGCTAGCATATGTTATGTAACAACTCAGCATCAAGCGTTGAAAACATTAACATTACAATTAATTATATAGAGATAGGATGCTTTACGTTCAACAGCCATGCCTTTCAAAAATTAACTACTTATTTAGGAGAACAAATCCCTGATGCTCAACTCAGCATCAAGCGTTGACAGCATTAACATTACAATTATATAGAGATAGGATGCTTTACGTTCATTTAACTTGTGGGCATGATTAACAACAGCCACGCCTTGCAAAAATTAGGATGCTTTGCGTTCATTTAACTAGTGAGCATGATCAACAACAGCCATGCCTTTCAACAATAAACTACATATTTAGGAAAACAAATCCATTGTACCACAAATATTGCTAGGTATGAATCATTCTCTTCATAATTAATTGGAAGATACATGCGATTATAGCAGCAGAGTAAAAACAGTTAAAGCGAGGGACTTCTTTATTGCATCCATCATCTGCCTGCAGAACCTATAATTGCAAACTGAAATGAAATATGAAGGATTTAAAACGTTTGGAGTGAAGCTCCGAACCGCAGTGTTGCTAGATGTTACCGACAGATGGCACCCTAATACGCTGGGTGAGAAAGTGTGGCGGGTCTCTCATTCGCTTTGCTAACTCCACTCAGCAATCGGCAGTTACCGAATATTTGTAGCCACACCAGTCTTATACATTGCTTGTTTAAAATGGGAGATGTGATGCATTTTGATAAGTTTTATGAACATTTTACACTCGTGTTGCACTACTATTTGCGTTTGACACATTTTACTGTAATATAAATACAGCTCTAAAATGCCGAGAAATTAAAAAAATCGTTTATATTATTCGTATTACATTTGCATATCTGTTATAGCTTTCATGTCTTGTTACAATTCCACGTGTCTTACATTTTAGTATCATTCCAACAAGTTTTCGCTATCAAATGTGACGATTCATCGCATATTAGTTCAAGCTAAAATACTGTAAGTGATGTGGCTTCTTTTCTCTGTTCCCCAAATTCCCGTTTTTTGTCCCACTTTACCAAGATTTGATTCCCCCTCAGAGGGGGAGGCGGGCTGGCAGCAGCGTAATATGCCGCTCTGCAGCCTACAAAATAGTTTAAAAACATAATGAGTGAAGAATAAACGATATAACCAAGAGCTAAAACGGTGACGGGTTAAAACCGTAATAGGGCGTAAAGTTGCGTAACTTAAAATAAAAATAAAATAAAAAACCAAAGGGTCGGCGATGCCGATTAAAATACATTGTAATTAGACAGGCACAATTAAAGAAACATGGCGACAGTTTGGTTTCTGTTCGCAAAAACACACCCAGTGACAGGATGCGGTCTGTTCACAACACGTAAAAACAGGATGCACAATGCTGTCACATCACTGAAACACCGCACTATGAAGAAGACAAGAAAGCAGATCTAGAAAGGGGGGTGGGGGCAGGCAGACAGCAGAGGGGGTAAAGGGGGAGAGGAGAGGAAAAGCAAAAGGGGGAGCCGATGGAGGAAGAGGACACAGAAAAAAAGGGGGCAGGGCAAAGGCGACAAGGAGTGGGGAAGGCAGTGGAGGGAAAAGCAAAAGGATTTGAGGGGCGAGAAAAGGAATCAAAAAGAGGGTAGGTGGGAGAAAACAAACAGGATAGAAGGGGGGAGTAGGAGCTCGGGAAAAGGACAGAGGGAGGGATGGGGAAGCGAGGATCAGAGTTGACAGGGATAAATTGAGGGAGAGAGGGCATCATCTGGGAGGGGGAGTTGACAAGCCACCTTGGGAAAGGAGATGAAGGGTGTAGAGGTGGAGGGTAAGAGGGACACAACAGTGAAGGCAAGGCAGCGAGCGGGCATCAGAAAGGAGAGGAGCAGTGAGGGGGGGGGGGGGGGGATCGAGTCGGCCGGAGGTTTAGAGGACTCAGATATGCTTGAGGAAAAGGAGCAGATTGGGGATAGGATTCAGGTCATAGAGGATCTACTGGGGTAAAGGAGGAATAAACGAAAGGCAAGGTAGACTGCATGGCACTCAAGGATCAGCGGGGACATATAAAATTTGGGGGGGAGGGGGGGGGGCGCAGATATCCAGGTGGGACTGGCATAACAGAGAATGGGCCAGAACGAGGATTTGTAAGTGTGTAATATGGTAGAGAGAGGCAACCCCAACGTCTGGCCCAAGAGGAGTTTATGCAGATGGAGGCAGTTGTGCTCTCTGGATTGGATAAAGCAGAGATGAGGGATCCAGGTGAGGTGATGGTCAATGGTGAGTCCATGGTAGGTGAGTGTGGGAGAGAGGCAAACAAGATGTTCACAAATGCTCACAGAAAAATCATGGAGCCAGAAGGAGCTAGTGGTACAATCTACGATGATTGCCTGGGTCTTGGAAGAATTGATTCTGAGGACCCACTGGTTACACCATGTGGCAAAAAGTTCAAGGTGATTATGGAGAAGCCATTCATTCCATTGCAGGGTAGGAGGGAGGGCAAGGAAGGCGGTGTTATCGGCATATGCACGAGGTGGACTGGAGGGGAGGGTTTGGGCATATCTACTGTGTACAGGAGATAGAGGAGGGGGGTGTTGGGGGAGGGGAACCTGGTCTGCGTGGAGGGTGGTGATAGACTAATGCCACTGCTGGGGTTCAGCAGGAGCACGGCTGTAGACATTGAGGTCTGCGACAATCACACAGGTGGAGAAGGTGTACTCAGTGTGGGCCAGAATATTATATGGGATGGGGGTATGAGGGTGGATGTAGATGGTGGCAAATGTGACGGAAATGGTGGGTGAGATGCTCAGCTGAGAAGAGTTTGCGGCCAAACAGGGAAGTGCTTGAGGTGAGGAAGGTTTCATTTAGGATGAAGTGATGCACATTGCGTCAATTGAGGGTGTGGAGGAAGAGGAGTTTGTGTGTGGTCAGGGAGCGGATATTATGGTAAACGATACTGTACTGTTGTCACGCCATGGTAGGGGAGATTTAGACGAGGGTAGTCAGACAGGTGATGGTGAAGTGGGACTGGTTGTGAGAGTAGGTGCCATAGGTGGTGAGGTGGAAGACAGAATGGGCAGCGAGGGTGATTTGGGAAAGGGTGTGGGGGCTCTGGAAGGCATGGTAGTTTTGGGAGACAATGGTGACAAAACGGATGATGTCTTCTGCAGTAGGAGGAGGGCGGAGCGAGTTGTTGGGGTGGATGGGGTCGTCGACGGGGCAGACAGGGATGGTGAGCTCTGAGATGGCGGGAGGAGGTTTTGCTTTACATTTAGAGGAGTAGGTAGGATGGGGTTCATTACAGGTGTTACAGGAGGGGAGAGAGGGGAGGTTGGAGTTCTTCGAGTAGTGGGAATCTTTGCAGTGGGGACAGGGAGAGGGGATTTTGCAGGCAACAGTGACGTGGTCATTGTACTTAAGGCAGCGTTAGCAGAGGTAGGACTGGAGAGGGAATGGGAGGGGTCAACTTTGTGACATATATTGTAGATGAGGGCTTCCTCTGTAAGGAGACCGTCAATAGAGGAGGATTCTGTAAATAGGTGCATAAGGTAAGTCTGACTGGGATCATGAAAGATGTGACAGGCTGAGTGGATTTCAATGTCGGGATGGGAATTTAGTTCTGCCAACATCTCAGCCTCCATGATCACGGGGCTAAGCTTCATGATTATGGCGGTGAAGGTCAGTGGATGTTGGGGAGTTTGAGGCTGAGAGGAGACAACTGGGTGTGGCAGGGGGTAAGGGTTGCTCATGGGCCAAATTGGATTCATGGGATTTTGGAGGGGAGATCGGTGTGGAAGGAAGCATTGGGGGATTTAATAAGAATAGAGTGTTTTCAAGGAATGAGAATGGAGATAGGGGCATTTGGGAAGTATTTACAGATTGCAAGGGTGAGGGTGTGGGTGTCGAGGAATTGAGGATCAAGATTGCAGAGGATGAAGGTGTGGATGGAAAGGTTTGTCAGGGGTGGGGCCAGAGTCGCGTGCATGGGGGTGGGTGGGTCGCAGTGATCAGGGGTTTTCTTTGTGGATAGGGTGGGTACAGGGTCAACATTAGGGCATTTAGTAGGTTTCTTGGACAGGACAGGGTAGGAAGAGGGCTGAGGGATCAGTTGCAGGGGAAGGTGGCAGGGTGCAAGTCCTCACTGAGGGGCAGGTGATGCAGGGGTCGATGGCACAGGCATCGCAGAGACTGCGGCACTGTGGGTGGAAATCCGTGCAGGCTGGGAACTGTCATAGCTGATGCAGTGAGTGGTGGGAAGTCTGAAGTTGGCGATGGGGCGACAGCTAAAGGTGAGGGAGAGTCGTGGGAAGTGACAGCCAAAAACGGCACAGGAGTGGGGGGGACGGAGGGAAGGGAGGACGGTGATGGAGTCTGTGGATGAGTTTCATGTGATGGTGGTTGGATTAGCTTAGGGGGAGGTGAAAATGATGGAGTTTGACACATGGTTGTGGTCTGCTAGTGAGGGGTGAAGATGGTGAAGGTGCTGACGGCAATGGCAGCAGTGACGAGAAACAGCAGTGGCAGCAAGGACAGTGGTGGTGGCGAAGGACTGCAGCAATGGTGGCAGGAGCAGCGGCGGTGGCGACAAGGGTTCCAAGGCGGGGGGGGGGGGGGAGGCAGTGATGACTCTAACAGGCAGTGAAGGTGGTCCAGCAAATCCCTCCAGGCAGCGGCTGGACAACAGTGGCAAATGTGGTAGCACAGTATCCTCAGCTGGGGGGCAGTACCAGTGTCGGCGGCAAGCACCGGGTGGTGGCGGTTGACGGACGGACAGACGGACGGCGGCGGCAGCAGTAACTGCCAGCACACGGACAGCGGCAGCAGCCGGGGCAGGGGGCTCTTCCAAATGCTTGATTCCCCCACGAGTGTAGCCCTGGCAGCATAATCTTCTCACTCGGACTCGAGGGGATCCATCCTCAAGAATCCGTATTTCTGTTGGGCAGACTGTTACTTACAGCATCTATCACTTCGGGAGAGCTGAGGAACATAGTGTTAAAAGCACATCACTTTTGGTTTAGCGAACACAAAATTTACCAAAATACATCACAGCTCCGATTTTTAAATGAGCAAAGTATAAGACTCGTGTGGCTACAAATATTCTGGTACTACCAATTGCCAAGTGCTGTAAGCAAAGAGAAGGAGAGAGCCACTACACTTCCTCAGCCAGCATGTCAGGCTGCCATCTGTTGGCTCTGGGGCTTCACACTAAACAATTCGATTTCGCTTTGCAATTAGTTGGAAGTAATAAACACCTCCTTTGCTCCAACTATTTTTAGTCTGCTGCTATAAACGCATATATCTTCCAGTTATTTACAACGATGATACTTAACAGCTAGCAATGTTTGTGGTAGAGTCTTCTATATGTACGACTACTTATCACATTTCCTTTCAACTCCGAATGGCCCAGATTCGAGGGTTGGATCCCCTCAGGTCCAAGTTGAAGAATTATGTTGCCTGGGCTGCACTCAGGGTGTAATTGTCACTTTGGAAGAGCCCCCAGCCATTGCCATCTGTCTGTCTGCCTGCCACTGCCATCCTTCTGTTCGTCTGCTCACCGTTGCTGCTGCTCACCGCCCGGTGCTCGCCACTGCCACCACCACTGCCACCACCACCTGGTCGTCGCCAAGATCACCTCCCGGTGCTCACTGCATCCCAGTGCTTGCCACCACCATCTCCGTCGCCGCCTGATGCTCGCTGTCGCCACCGCCACCCAGTGCCTGCCACCGCCGCTGCCATCCAGTGCCCAACATTGCCACCACTACCCAGTGCCTGTTGTCACCGATGCTATCCAGTGCTTTCCAGCGCCGCACCTCCCAGTGCTCGCTGTCACAACCGCCACCTGGTGCTCGCTGCTGCCGCCTGATGCTCGCCACCTGCATCACCGCATCACTGCTCATCGCTGCAGCCACTGCCGCCAATGCTGCCCCCCGGAGATCGCCACTTCCCAGTGCTCACCGCCGTCGGCCCCTGATTTAGTTCCTTTCCCTCTTCGGCAACTCCTGTCACCAGTGGACACCGCATTCAATAATTGATGCCCTTACTACCACCGTCACCAACACTTCCACTTCCCTTTCACTCACTGTGCCCTCGTGGAGTGCTTCCTCTGAGCTTAACCCATCTACTCCACCTCCCCTCCTCACAGTCTCCTCCCCTTTCATCTCCTCCTCATCCCTGTCGTCCCACCTCTATGTTGCTCCTTCCCCTACTTCTTCCCCTGCTCCTATTCCTCTTCCTTCTCCTGTCCGTTCTCTTGGCCCCCCAACTACAATTGCCCGACAAGATGACTTTGCCCCCCTTCCCACCTGCCCCACTACAACTCTTCCTACTTCACCCACCAAAGGCAATGCCTGCCATGCCACAGTTGCCAACACAGAGAGCCCCACTTCCATTCCTAGTGCCGCCGCCTTTCAAGAGGGGCCTGCCTCCCACCACCTCCTCATCCACTCAGTCCCTCACCCCTCTTCCCAGGCCACACCCACAAAAAAACTCCCAAGCGCCCTAATGCCGACATCATCTCTAACCCCTCCTCCAAAAGAACACTGCTTGCCCCACTTCCCTCTGATCCCGCCATGGATACTAGCCCTTCACCCATTTCCCCAGCCCCAACCCTGTACACTTTCATCGTTGCCAACCCTGATCCGAAATTCCTAGATGTCCGCACATTCACTCTTGAAATCCGAAAATACATCCCCAGTGCCCCATTACCCAACTTACCCCTGGCATAGACTCTGTTCTCATCAAGTACTCCTGTCCCTCTTTCCATACTTATCTTCCCAGTATCATCTTGGCTCCCCATGCGTCTCTCATCCCTCTCATTACATCCTCCTCTCCTCGTCAGCTCCAACCCCCTCGTCGTCTTCCAACCCTCACCACCGTGATCACCAAACTCAGCCCTGTGATCACGGAGGCGGAGGTGTTGGCGGAGCTGAATGCCCATCCTGTCCTGGAAATCCGCTCGGCCCGCCATATTTACAACTCCTCTGGCCCTTCCATCCTCATGCACATCTTTACTGTGTCCGCCTCCTCCATCAATCACCTCCTCATACAGGGAGCCCTGATTTTCAACTGCTGCCACCCTGTTGACCAGTCCCATTCCTCTCATCAATCCTACTGTTGCGAGTGCTGTCTCCTGTACAACAACAACCTCACCCAAAACTGCAAGAATCCTCCCACCTGCCCCCATTGTAAAGCCTCCCACTTCCTTAAACAGTGTCCTAATCTCGCCTCTCTCCCTGTTGACAGATTATCATCGTGCTGTCACGTTCAGTTTGGTGGATCTGCTTACCGCTTAGTACTTGAAGACCCTACTGTGTTAAAAGCACTTGGCTCAGTGATTAGACGGTGTGGTTACTCAAAAGTGGATTAATATTGCAGTAAAGAGATTTGTTTAATTTCGGCCAACCTGCAATGAACCCCACCCCACCTACTCCTCCAAATGCAAAGCCAAATCCTCTCCAACCAACCCTGAGCTCACTGTGCCCATTCACCCCACTGAAGAGCACACCCACCCAACAATTCCATCTGTCCTCCCCTTATGGCTGAAGACATCATATGGTTACTGACCATTTTCCTGCAGAACTTCCACCCCTTCCAACACCCCCACGCCCTCCAGCAGATTTCCCTTTCCGCCTGCTCTGTTTTCCATTTAAATACCTGTGCCACCTACTGCCACAACCAGGCCCACTTTACCATCACCCACCAAGACACCATCGTTTAAGCCCCTCTCTCCTCGTCCCACTTCCTTCCCCACTCCCACCTCCTGGGATGTCAACTGTATCGTCTCCTCTACCTAAACATCCACTCCCTCCCTGCCAACAAATACCTCTTCATGCATACCCTATCCCAGCACCAGATCGACTCCTTCATCCTTAATGAAACCTTCCTCCAGCCTCACCATGTTGTCCACACCTCTCCCTATCTCCTTCATTGCACTGACAATCCCCTACCCCTCCCCTGAGGCAGGGTCACTATTGGCCACCTCAAGCATTTCCCTTCCCAGCCACATCCCCTCCTCAATGACCTGACTGAAGACCTTCTCATCAGGTTTTTTCCCTCCCTCACAATCACCTGTGCCACTATCTATGTTCATCCCGCAGCTCCTCTCCCCTACGACTTCATTTCCCAAGTTGACCGTACCTTCTCCACCTATGTGATCACTACTGACCTCAACATCCACACCCTGCCACCCTTTAGCAGTGGCATTAGTACCTTGCCATCCTTCCTGGTGATCTCGTTCCTCTCCCACAACACACACGTCCTGAAAGTAACCCTACCCTGGATGTTATCCTCGCTTCCCCCAACCGCTTTGGTCATATCATGGTGGATGTCCTCGATCCTATTGGCAGTGACCACCTCCCCGTCCTTATCGCCCTCTCCTCTGCCCATGGACCCCTGCAGCCTTCCGAGCACCTGCCCCTCCAAAGTCCATCCACCTCTTCCCTGACAACCTCAGTAAAGCTAACCATTTAGCTTCCCACCTATCCAAGGTCTTCTACATTCTTGACGATCCCCATTTTGATTAATCCCTCTGCCCACCATCCTTGACAGTATTCATACCTCTGTCCTGCCACTTGCCCCTAGTTTCCAGTATTTGGATCAATTACCCCCTCTGACACCAACACTCCCATCACCGCACACATCACCACACTCATCCAGCTCCTTAACCTTACCCATCTACCCAACATTACTCCCGCCACTTTGGTATCTTTGTTTTCATTGACCTCCAGAACACTTACGACCATGTCTGGCATCTTAGGCTCCCCTTCAAACTCCAGACCTATGATCTCCCCATCAATTTCGTCCATTTCATTGCTTCCTTCTCCTCCCGTCATCCCTCTTATGTCACTATCCACAATTCCAACTCCCATACTTTCTATCCGTCTGCTGGCGTGCCCCAAGGCTCCATCCTTTCCCCTCTCCTCTGTCTCCCCCTCCTCGCCTTCCATATCCACCTTCTGTCACCCACACACATACTCTATGACCTCACCACCTTCCCACACCTTCTCCTTTTCCTTGAATACATCCGCATCCTGTATATCGTTTGCCAACTCGATGCCCCTCACCCCCTGGTGTCCCCCTTCCTCTCCATCCCCAGCCTGTTGCTGCACATTTACTATTGGGCCCCGCCCTCTCTTCATCTTCACACCCTCCATCTCCTACCCCAACGCAACTTCGAGCACCTACCCCTCCCAGATGATGAGCTTTGAACTGACATCTACCCCACCTACCAACTCTAGCCCAACCTTCCTCCCCTATTCCTCAGGGCTCTCTCTCCCCTCCCTTCCCCTTCGCCTGTGCAGTTTTCCACCTCCCCCACCATCTCCCTCTCCCATGCCCTCCAACCCCCCTTCTGTGTCTCTGTGCTCCCTCCTGCATTATCTTCCCTCTTCATTTGCCACACCACCCATCTCCTGCCTCTTGGTGCACCTCCTGCCCACCCTTTATTTCCTCTTCCTCCTGCCCCACCCCAGCCCCCCTCCCCCCCCACACACACACCTTCCTACTCTCCTAGTCCCTCAGCAGTCCCTACCAGCGGTATTTATTCTTCATAAGTGCTCTATCATTTCCAGTGGTTTTTTTATGTGTTCTACACTAAGTGATTTTAATCATGTGGCTGACTTTTAACTTGTGTTTGCCTCCAGAGTTTTTTAAGTGCACTTTGAATTTCCACCTATGTTCTTTTAAATTTATGTTGACTTTTTAACTGTCCCCCAGTACATGTCCCTGTATTAGTGTATATTTTACCTCCCATCATCTCCATTTACTGTGTTTTTTATGTCCCCCTTTCTCTCCCCCTTCTTACGCAAGAGTCTTCATTTCTGAATTTATTGTAAAGCCATTTGGCTGAAGAGCAGTGGACTGTACCACTGCCAGCCCTCTCCTGCCCATATGGGGCAAAGGACTGAAATTACAATAAAGAAAAAATTTTAAAAAACTGCATATGGCATTCCAGTACTCTCTTTAAACTCCTCACTTACACTGCATATATGCCCAAGCCAGCCCAACTTGTCCACCTCCTGCAATATGCTGATGACATCACCTTCCTGGCTCTCTATCTTAACCTTTAACGGTCCCAACGCACCGTCCAAGCGCACCTTGACAATTTCACCACTTAGTGCAACCAGTGTTTCTTTTGTATCGACCCCTCCAAAACCCTTGAAATCCATAAATACATCCCCAGTGCCACCATCACCCAGCGTATCCCCTGCAGAGACTCTGTTCTCATCAAATCTCCCTCTCCCTCTGTGACATGCCGGGGTGAAGAAGAGTTTGTACCTCTTTAATTCTGGCGAATTTTGCATCAGAACAGGACACACACTCAACCCCCTCCTTACCTACCACCTAATCGATTATGTGCACAACAGTAAAGAAAGGAACTGATAGTGAACCCTGCTAGTTGGTAAAGTAAGAAGTGTACACTCACAATAATTCAATAAAAATAATTATCCACTCAGTAAAGAAAATGGGAATTTTATCATAACGGATGACAGGAAATGGGATTCTACATCTATCTATGAAATGGTATGTGGATTAAATATTACAATGTGATTTATTATAAATCAGAACACAAAGGTACTTGATTGTCAATACAAACTGTACGCTAAAGGTTAGGTCATACTGAACTATTATGAGAATAAGAGTTGGCACGAGAACAAAGGGCCCCTACTCTCTGTGATGTAATAGATTGACAATAATGACTAGAGGTCCTAATGAATCAAATATTACTTCCCCAACTATGTTGCAGTATCACGATTAGTAGTGAGAGCTCAAATGGGATCACATGGAGAAACAAGCAAGGTGGACTTGTAGCAAATCAGGCGCACGTGCTGTTGAGGACTTCAGTATAAAATTGATAGGTCCTACAATGCCAGAGCAGCAAAATACTTTACCAGTCCTGAAATCTGCAGCATGTCATTGGTATGCAGTGTTCTGATGATGTAGGCACTGACTACTGCTGTGCAGCAACTCTGTTTCAAATCCTGGCCTCAAACGCTGTCCGAGAATTCTAAGTTCTGCCGAAAAAGTGTGACTATGTCGCAAGGCCGTCTGACTCCAATGAAGATCAGATCCTAAGAGCCCTGTGCCCACACAATGCAAGAGCGAAGCCAATGTTACTCAACTCCCCACTACCCTCGAAGAACTGCGAATCAGCATTCACTGCTCACTATCTCACACTATCTCAGGATATCATTCACACCAATAGCAACCATTCCGTCCAATTTATGGCTGTGTGCGCCGCCATATTGGCTGTTGACCTTGAACGAGTTTCGCTCTGCCGCCGCTAGGGCTCGGCGGATCGCGCTCTAGTTCTAACTTAGCGTGATCCGCACGAAAAAGGCGCTTCCGGCGCCGCCATTGCGGTTTATCATTGCGCTACTTCCTGCCGCGCCCATTCTTATCAGTGTGTTAATGCGGTATACAGGCAGCTGCACACTCATTTCACTCGAGGCAGCCGCACTAAGCACACAGCCATGCCGTACAGGAGGAGGAGATATACAAGAAGATCAAGAATGCCTGTCTACAAGACTGTTGATACTTTTTCTATGACACCTAAAAATGTTGCCCAAGAAGAACTACTCTCTGGCCCAATTACTTTTTTTGGAGCGAAGATTAATTTTTCTTGTACTACAACAGAAGTTGTTACTGGTAATGGTTGGTTAACTATTGCCATTGTAAGAGGTAGTGATAAACCATTAGAGGGCTTGGAGGCTTATTATGACAGAGACATTGTTGCCTATCGTACCTTCTCTATTGGAGTTAAGGGTGATAGGAATTATGGTACAGCTGTTGTATTAATAGACAAGCCATAAAGGTACTTGATTGTCAATACAAACTGTGCGCTAAAGATTAGGTCATACTGAACTATTATGAGAATAAGAGTTGGCTTGAGAACAAAGGGCTCCTACTCTCTGTGATGTAAGAGATTGACAATAATGACTAGAGGTCCTGCTGAATCAAATATTACTTCCCCGACTATATTGCAGTATCGCAATTAGTAGTGAGAGCTCAAATGGGATCACATGGGGAAACAAGCAAGGTGGACTTGTAGCAAATCAGGCTACCATTATTAGAGCACGCCTTCATCCTCCGGCACCTCTTCTGCATTGGAATCCCCATTTCTGCATCACCGCTGAGCAGTGCCGTGCTGTCTCCTCAGCCAGCCACTAACAGCTTCGCCCATCTCGGTGGCATTCCAAGTGTTGTGTCTGCCCTCAGCTGATCCAGAGCTGTCCACCAGCTGTGCTGCCGCCTTACTTTCACTGCACTGAACAGGTAGGCGGCACACACCTCTGAGTCCTCTGGTGGAGGGAGGATGTTTTGTGACTGACAATTGCCTCCCTCAGGCTTATCCCTGCTGCTCAGGCCCATTTACTCCACACTGACCTCCCTGTAGCATCAGTTCTCGTCCAGCAGTCACTGGTTGTTCCCAGCACCTGCAGAATTAATCAGATGTGGAACAATTGGGAGTTCCCATCTCAGTGACGAGAAACTGGGTAAGAATCCCCTAACAGTGGACATTTACTGTCCAGTGAGACTTACCGGCGTTCTTTGTAAGTTCCTTGAATGAATCGTGAGCAAATGGCTGTGTTAGCCCATTGAGTCTTGGGGCCATTTGGTTGATCTCAGGGCTGTTTTCGCAAAGGCCATTCCACTGTCGATTTGGTTCCTCTGGAGGTCATTGTCCAGATGGCCTTTGTAGGTCACCAGTATCTATCTCATTGTTGTCTTTTTTGACCTACAGAAGGCTTATAACATGACATGGCATCACCACATCCTTACTACGTTACAAAAGTGGTGTCTCCAGGGTCCACTCTCAATTTTTCTCAAGAACTTGTTGTCACGTACATTCTGTGTTCCAGAAGGTGCTTCAGTCAGTACCCCTCCATATCCAAGAAAACAGGGTCATACAGGCCTCTGTCCTGAGCTCCCCCTCTTTCTGGTGGCCATCAGTGCTCTAGCAGTGGCTGTGGGATCTTTGGTGTTGCCCTCCTTATATGCTGTATATACTGATGATTTTTGTTTTTTATTGTTGCTCCTCTAGTATGGGTATTGCTGAGCATCATTTGTAGGTCAACTGCCAAGACTTGTATCATGCTCTCTTGTCACTGACCACCCACACCCAGATCTTTGCCTAACTGAGATGCATTGCTTTTTGGAACTGGTCTTTGATCACTGGCTGATGTGGCTTCCCCACCCAACTTAATTGAAAGTCCTAGCAACAACTCAATACACTTCACTGCCTCAGTAACACTAGCTGGTGTGCAGATCGCTCTACCCTTTTGCATCTCTACAAAGCCCCGATTCTGTCCCGTCTCGACTGTAGGAGTCTTACAGTCTTGCATATAATTCAGGATCACCCTCAGCATTGCCAATACTGGATCCCATTCATCACTGTGCAGTCTGACTTGTGACACGAGCCTTCCAAACTAGCCCTGGGGACAGCTTATAAGTTGAGGCTGGAGTTCCTCCATTACTCATCAGGTGCCAACAACAGCTGCTGAATTACACTATATGTATTTGCAGCTTCCCCGAACATCTCAGCTACTGAGTCCTTTTCCCTGGAAGGAATCTCCATATCCCACAACAAGGAGAACTGAGTTTACAACTGCTGCATGCCTCCAGTGTCTCTGTTCAAACTTCAACTTCCTCCACTGTCACGTGGGGTCTGGGAGACACCGCATCTGGCCCACGGCTTGGGCCCCAACCTAAGATTTGTCTCAGAGTCTCCTTTGGTCCAAAACACTCTGCTGACCCCATGATTTTTCACCAACTGTTCCTGGCTGTCCTTGAGATGTATCCAGGTTCAGAAGTGATAGTCACCAATGGCTCAACACCTGATGGGCGAACAGACTTTGCATACACACATGCATGGTGCAGTGAACTCCACTCACTGCCAAACAGCTGCAGTGTCTTCACTGATGAATTGATGGCCATTAAACTAGTCCTTAGCCATGTTTGTTCTTGGACTGGTAAAAGTATCCTAATCTGCAGTGACTCCCTTAGTAGCCTTCAGCTAATAGACCAGTGCTACTCTCCTCATCCACTGTTTATGGCTGTCCAGCATCTCACCTCTGACCTACATCAAGCTGGATGGTAAGTCATTTTCACTTGGACTCCCATTCATGTTAGGATTTCGGGAAAAAGAGAGTCCCAGAACCAGACCTTTGTTTATTTATATGTCATCAGTTGTTGGAAGTCTGGAACTCAGAATAGTCTGCATTGGTCCCCCTCCAAAAATTGAGGACACTTAAGAAGTCATGACCATGTGGCAGTCTTCCCCAGCGCGCTTCTTGCAGGGAATCCACCGTCCTCTGTTGACTTCACATTGGCCACACTGAGCTGACCTGTGGGTACATTCCACTTACTTATTGACTGCCCTAATTTGGCTGTTTTGAGGTGGCCTCTTAATCTTCCTGACACACTAGCTTTGGTGTTAGCAAATGACACCAAAGCAGCTGACCTGGTGTTACGATTTGCCCCGTGAAGGTGGTTTCTATTCATCCCTGTAAGATGGGGCTTTTTGGCCTCATTGATTGCCTGAGGGTCAATGGTCCCCTGGGAGTTCTTGCTTGGTGGCCCAGGCTGGCCTTTACCCTTCCCACCTTTCTTTTCTCTTTATTATTTCTCATTTCTCGGTTTTAATGCCTTGTATTAACTGATCATTTAATGAATTGTCTGTGCTGTTTTTCTCTGGGCTTTTATCTTTTTATTTTTATGTATTTATTTTTTGAGCTAGTTCCACTAAGGCTGCCCAGGATTTGCATTTCACCTTGTTTAGCACTTAACTGATGAAAGGACTGATGGTCTAGCAATTTAGTCCCTTTCACTCCAAACCACCCAGCCACATTGTGTGATGAAAATTGGTTTTGCACTAACAGGGGTGACCACCATTGCTGAGTATGGTGGGACCTAGGCAGAACCCATTCCTCCAATGCTTAGGAGAGCCACAGCATTTAGCTGAGCCACAGCAGTGTTACACTTCGAATAATATAGTGGGAAGCCATCGGTTCTGACTTCAGGCCGAGGCTAGTAGTGACTGACAGAACTCTGATGGCACAACAGACATCCTGCATCCACATGTGTCATCTCTCATGTAACAGTATAGTAGTGCCATTTATCAACAGGATATGTTCACCCACACATGGCACATGCCTCTGTAACCTGTTTTCTCAATGTTGAGGTACTTCTGTGGACAGCAAAATCCCGAGATCTGTTTGTGAAAGAACATGTATGGGACCAGCTTGGACATCAACTCCACCCCAGTGCCAGTATCCGTGATAATGAGTACTGTTTCCACATTTGTGTGTCATGATGCCTCAGGAGAGGATAAAACACCTGTATGACACACTTCCCAACTGTATCACTGCAGGCATCCAGGCCTGAGGGAGTGCAAATGATCCATGGAACAAGAACCCAACAAACAAATAATTTCCATATACACACTACTGGCCATTAAAATTGCTACACCAAGAAGAAATGCAGATGATAAATGGGTATTGATTGGACAAATATATTATACTAGAACTGACATGTGATTACATTTTTGCACAATTTGGGTGCATAGATCCTCAGAAATCACTACCCAGAACAACCACCTCTGGCCATAATAATGGCCTTGATACGCCTGGGCATTGAGTCAAACAGAGCTTGGATGGCGTGTACAGGTACAGCTGCCCATGCAGCTTCAACATGATACCACAGTTCATCAAGAGTATTGACTGGTGTAATGTGACGAGCCAGTTGCTCGCCCACCATTGACCAGACATTTTCAATTGGTGAGAGATCTGGAGAATGTGCTGGCCAGGGCAGCAGTCGAACATTTTCTGAACCCAGAAAGGCGCGAACAGGACCTCCAACATGTGGTCGTGCATTATCCTGCTGAAATGTAGGGTTTCGCAGGGATCGAATGAAGGGTAGAGCCACGTGTCGTAACACATCTGAAATGTAATGTCCACTGTTCAAAGTGCCGTCAATGCAAACAGAAGGTGACCAAGACGTGTAAACAATGGCACCCCATACCATCACGCTGGGTGATACGCCAGTATGGCGAAGACGATTACACGCTTTCAATGTGCGTTCACCAAGATGCCGCCAAACACGGATGTGACCATCACGATGCTGTAAACAGAACCTGAACTCATCCAAAAAAATTACGTTTTGCCATTCGTGCACCAAGGTTAGTCATGGAGTACACCATCGCAGGCGCTCCTGTCTGTGATGCAGCGTCAAGGGTAACCGCAGCCACGGTCTCTGAGCTTATAGTCCGTGCTGCTTCAGATGTCATCGAACTGTTCATGCAGATGGTTGTTGTCTTGCAAATGTTCCCATCTGTTGACTCGAGATCAAGACGTGGCTGTACAATCCGTTACAGCCATGCGGTTAAGATACCTGTCATCTGGACTGCTAGTAATACGAGGTCGTCGGGATCCAGCACGGCATTCCGTATTACCCTCCTGAACCCACCGATTCCATATTCTGCTGACAGTCATCGGATCTCGACCAACACGAGCAGCAATGTCATGATACGATAAACCAAAATCGTGATAGGCTACAATTTGACCTTTATCAAAGTCAGAAATGTGATGGTACGCACTTCTCCTCCTAGCACGAGGCATCACAACAACGTTTCACCAGCCAACGCCAGTCAACTGCTGTTTGTGTATGAGGAATCGGTTGGAAACTTTCCTCGTGTCAGCACGTTGTAGGTGTTGCCACCAGCGCCAACCTTGTGTGAATGCTCTGAAAAGCTAATCATTTGTATATCACAGCATCTTATTCCTGTCGGTTAAATTTCACACCTGTAGCACGTCATCTTCGTGGTGTAGTATTTTTAATGGCCAGTAGCGTATTATAAAATCAACTTAAAATACACATCTGTTTTAGTTATTAGCAAAAATTTCTTGGCAGTACATGTAGTTTTGGAGGAAATACCTATTTATGATTCCTAATCAACAAATTTCTGCTTGGTATCATTTGGGAGGAGTTGTAGGGGGAGAGTATTTCCTTCTCATCCTGTCCGGTAGGTCTCCCCTGGCCCGGGGTTATTTTCTGAACTGCACCCCTTCCCCTAAACCTCTGCAATCCTCATCCTTCACCCCTCTTCCTTCACTTTCAACTCTTCTGCAAGAAGAAGGAGCCACAGGCTCCAAAAGCTTGTAAAAGTTGAACCCTTTTGTGTGCATTTTCCCCTGTGGCCAGTTGGTGAGTAGACTTTTTTATCCATCCGTTTATATTACGTTATCAATAATTGATTATTTTCGTTGTTACACTAAATAGTTAGGTGCTTATTAATTACATTTGCAATAGAAGTACCTCAAAGTGGTGGAGTGTTATAATTTTTTAAATAATATTCTGTTTTTTTTTTTTAGGAAAGAATGTTTTTTAAAGTTGAAATGGTCATTGCAACTGTTCACTTGAGAACACTACGATAAACCAAAATCGCAGTTGTTAATAAATGCTGTGCAGACAGAATTGTTGACATTTCTAAAGTTGACCGATGACCACGCTGTCTGGTCTCCTTCCCCAAACCAACCAACCAACCAACCTATTTCTAAAGTTAAGAGGTTAATAGGTTAATTGCAGCAATCAGTATATTGTTTGGAAACTGTGACAATAATTTAGGTAATCTGGGTAAGTAGTATTTCCGTAAGGAACTGTGATGTTAAACTGTATCATGGAACAAGTCATACTTGCCATTATCCCTTAGCTGATGAGATGGCTTCATGACCAGTGTGCAGAAGTTGGAGACTATTGTTTCCTGTATACACTTCATCCAAGTCTGGTTTGCCAATACCCATGAAATAGTATGTATTTATATGTTTTGAGAAGATTCTTTTGCAGGCTTGCAGTTTTGTGTTATTTCTGAAGCCAGAGTTTAGCTCCATTATCTGAAAGTAACGACGTGATGGCCGAGATCATTTATTAATTTTCAATTTTATTAGTTTATTTATTTATTGCTTCTTTCCTTGTGGACTCCAGCTAGCTGAGAGTAAGGGCATCACAAGATGTTTCACAGTTTGTTGCTAAGATAAGTAACTGATTATATTTTCCCCATTAGTATGTTTGATGTATGTGCATTACTTTCTATTCACCATGTGTAACTGCATAACATGACAGCATTTCCTTTGACTCCCATGGTAATAAGGTGTCTTCCATTAGGTCATAATGACTCATGCAGTCAGGCACCTTTGACAGGTCCTTCAATATCCCACACAAATTCTATTGCTGTCAAGGGAGCTCAGAACTAAGGCCCGGCAATTCTATTCTTTGTTATCAATCCAGAGTGTTTTGTAGAAGTGATAATAAATGATATTGGCCTGCATTTTCTTTAAGTCACATCTGTTGATTTCCTTAAATTACTTGATTTTACTGATTCTGAAAAAATGCTTTTCTCTATTGTAGCATTCAATAAAGATGTTGAGTCTTTTGGTAGACTTTCCTGCATTCCTTTATGAGAAATGGTGTAACACCACCTAAGCCAGAAAAATGTTTGGCTTTTAGTTGGTTTATTGTGTTCGAAACCTCTGTGTCAATGTTATTAATGCAATGGTAGAATTTTTGCCTCTGTATTCTCTCTGTCTGTTATATGTGGTCTTATTTTATCTGTTACAGTTACAATATATATGTTGAAGGTGTCTGCTATTTCAGGAGGCTCTATTTCACTTTCATTACCTTTCAGTGGGCAGATGTCCTCTGTCCTATTTCTTCTCTCCTCATTTTTATTTACCCTGTTAATTTCAGTAAGTAACACATGTGATGTAAGACTGATACTGAATCTTTGGTTTGGTACCCTTGTGGAAGAATCCTCCAGTGGATGTATGCCTGACTACCTATAACCTGACTCAACCTACATGGTTAAATGTGCTCTCTCATGATGGGGTTTGGGGGACATAATGTGTGGGGCATCAAACTGTAACAGATTTTCAGTCAGTTCTCACTATTTCTCCAGCGTCACATGCTTAATTTGAAGTGCACTATTCATTTCATTCTCAAGTACCTACATTGGTGTTGCATCTTTCACAATATTTACCTCAAAATCAGCATTCTTTCAACAGTCAGTCTGAGTTATCATCATTCGAACCTAACCTAACAAATTTGTTTTCTTTGAAACCAATTTATGATAGTGCATCTGAACTGTGACACTGCAGGTAAGTTAATTAAGAATGTGTACATATTGTAATATTTGTACCATTAGAAATGTATCCATTCAACATGGTGCTGGACTGTTTCAGTGAGTCATCTTTTATTGTACACCTACTGTCTTGGACCTAGAAGTAATCTGTGCAACTGTTTTTATTCTTTCCTCATTTAATGCCCTCAAGATGATTATTGCCCCATTCTCTCAGAGTTTAATTTTCTATGTTTAGTGTAGACTGCACAGTTCCATGTCACCATGCTGGGAGCTCCACAGTATTGCTGCTCCTGATGACAGCCTGACCTCAAACTGTGTTTTGTGGAGACATTGTCTAGTTTCTGTTCAGTCCTCCCTGCACAGGGGGCTTGTGAGGATGTACCGGGCATCATTCATGTGCCCCTAAAGGAGTTCCCACTTGTTATTTGAGTGAGTTTCCTTACTGTAACACTGTTCTGGACCAGACCTGATGGAGGAAAACATCAGAATTCCACAGACATGTAGTAACATTATTTCACCTTTGCTTTGAGTTGCTACCTACGTCTGTTCACTGGTTGATGTAAGATCCATTTTTACAACTTTCCCTTTTTTTCAGAACACTGACAATTTGTATCATTGTTTAGACTTCACAGTGAAACTATGCCCCCAGTCACTACCAGTACATTGATCCTGTGGCTTTTGATCTCTTACAACAGTGGAGACAGCAAAGAAATCCTTTACTTTTAATTTTTTCCGCAGTGCCAATAGTCTTGGAAATCTAAAATTCAGAGATTTTGTAAGTGTCATTAAAAATGGGCAATTTTGTTAACCAGGAGAACAACGACTCTGTCCCTAGAAAAGGATGCAGTTGGCATTATTTGAAACTGATTTGTATCATTTGCTGTTTATTTTAAATAAATTAAGCTTGCTGATGTGCGCTGAAATCAAATTTTACTCAAAGAAGGAAAGAAGATTATGGTTTAACACCTTGGAGATAATGAAGTCATTAGAGATATAATGCAAACTCTGATTGCACAAGGAGAATTGCCATGTGCTGTTCTTGGGAGTGGTCTCGGTGTTTGCTCCAACTCACTTGAGGAAACTGTGGGAAACCTCAACCCGCATGATCAGACACTTTTCCTGGTCCAGATGCCTCTGCGTGGCAGTCATCTGCCAACTCTACAAATTATTCTCATTGTTTATTTGCGTGCATTAAAAACTGAGATACTAATACATGTGAGGAGGTATTTTTTGTACTTAACAGCACTCAGAAATCTGCAAAATTGTCTTTTTTTGGGATGGGACGGGGGAGGGGGTGTTGACTGCTTTAGGAGTTTTGTGTTCAGGAACTCAACTCTAGACCCTGTAAGTATGGAGATTACCTGAGAGGACCAGTCAGTAGGGAGTTCTTGTTCAGTTGCTCTCATACTGTACTACAAGGTTGTGTAAGCCTCTTTTGTTGCCATAAATGCTTCATCTTACTTTATCATTTAAGTTTGCATGAGCAAGTCACCAAGCAGAGTGTACCATAAATGAAGATGCTCTTAATACCTTCACTCTCTAAACACTGTGAATGTGGCACAAGCATGAGACCCAATGTCTCTATGTTAAGATATACATCTTGACATGTCAGATACCTAACAAACCTGTCCACATGATTTACTGTGTTAGAGGTAGTGAAATCGTTGCAGTAACTGTTTCTTAAACAGATGTAGAGGAATGTTTGATGAGTCGTCGCCTTTGACCTGTGACATAAGAAGCACGCAATGAACACCATTAACAATGTGGTGACTATAACATGATGTTATTGGCAATTTTTTCAAAAACTACAATCAGGATTTTTTAGTGTCACATTCACTGTCTTTGCCAATGCACAACCAAATTTTCACCTTCCAACCCAACTGACACATTGGACACAGCTATAGATCAATCTGTCACCATAGCCACATATTTTTATTATCAAATTCATTAACTTCACCTGCTCACAAGCTACAGATCATTGTGCCACCAATACCAGTTATTTTTCTTTTTTCCCAAATTAGTTGACTTTGCCAACAAACAACGAAAGTGTGAATTCATACACCAAAAGGTGGCATGACAGCAGCCATTAACAGTACATCACTGGCCAGAGCTGATGACTCATATCGAACATTCTTCTTGACGCTCTTAAACACCCAGTGCTGGCTGTCGAGAGAGCAATGTCTGTTTCTTTCAATGAGTATCATAGCAGTATATTGCCAGGTGATCTTTCACAGAACTAAAAGGAATTCTGGTTGTATGTAAATGCTGTTAGTGGCACCAAGGCTAGTGTCCAGTACCTAGTGAATGAGACAGGAACTGAAGCTGAGGGTAGAAAGCAAAAGCTGAAATGTGTAACTCTGTTTTCAAATGTTGCTTTACAACAGAAAACCCAGAACTGCCCCAATTTAATCCTTGTACCACTCAAAAGATGAATGAAATAAGTATCAGTATCAATGGTATTGAGAAACAGTTGAAATCATTAAAGCTGAACAAAGCTCTTGGGCATGAAAGTATTTCTGTCAGATTCTATACTGAATTTGTGACTGTGTTAGACCCTCTTCTTACTATAACCTATCATACACCCCTTGAACAAAAAACAGTGCCCAATTCTTGGAAAAAGACACAGATCACACTCATTTACAACAAGGGTAGAAGTTATGATCCACAAAACTGCCATCCAATATCCTTGACATTAATTTGTTGCAGAATCTTAGCACATATTCTGAGTTCAAACATAATGAATTATCTTGAACAGAATGACCCCTAAATGCCAACCAGTATGATTTTTTGAAACATCAATCATGTGAAACCCAACTTGCACTTTTCTCACGAAATATTGAAAGCCTGTATTAGTTGATTTCCAAAAAACATTTGACTCAGTACCATGCACACGCTTATTGTCAACATTATGATCATAAGGGTATCAAGTGAAATTTGTGACTGGGTTGATGACTTTTTGGTAGGGATGACACAACATGTTATCGTTGTTGGAGAGTCATGGTCAGATGTACCAGTAACTTCAGGTATACCTCAGGAAAGTGTGTTGGGTCCATTGCTGTTCATGTTGTACATCAATGACCTTGCAGACGACATTAATACTGACAGCAGACTTTTTACAGATGATGCACCAATCTATAGTGAAGAACTATCTGAAAGAAGCTGCATAAATATTCAGTCAGATCTTGATAAGATTTCAAAGTGGTGCAGAGATTGGCAACTTGCTTTAAATGTTCAGCAATGTAAGACACTGCACTTCAAAAAATTAATATCCTATGACTATAATATCCATGAGTCACTGTTGGAAGCAGCCAACTCATACAAATACCTGGTTGATTGGTTGATTTGGGGGAGTGGACCAAACAGCAAGGCCTTTGGTCCTATAAGATTAGAGAAGGAAGTCGCCTGCACCCCTTCAAAGGAACCATACTGGCATTTGTTTAAAGTGACTTGGGGAAATGAGGTAAAATCTATAGCAGGATAGCTGTATGCTAATTTGAACCACCATCCTCCCAAATGCGAGTCCAGTGTGCTAATAACTGCGCCACCTCACTCGGTACAAATACACTTTGTAGGGATATTTATTTATTTATCTTCTGTCCATATAACAAAAAGTTTTCGGAGATTGTCAGGGAAATTTAGACTACATTACACATATACAGTAAAATATTTACATTCTTTCATAACAACATATGGATCAGACACATGTCTGCACACATTATTTTTCAAAAGGGCACTACAAGTAGATTCCTCTATAGTGTAACACAATTTAGCTTATATTTATGATAGTACAGTGCACATTATACAGTGTATAATTACATTCTTTCATACCACTGATAGATTGGAGACATTGTCTATATACATTGTTTTCCAAGATGGCACTACAACTTAAAGTCCTCTATAGAGTAACAACACTTCTCTATTCATAATTGCTTCGGTCTACTCATTAGCATATTTAGATTATAAAATGGCATGATCACATCGGTTCAGTCATGGGCAAAGCAGGTGGTATATTAGAGTTTATTGGAAGAATACTGGGGAAGTGCAGTCTATCTACAAAGGAGATTGCTCACAAATCACTCATGCAGCCCATTCCAGAATATGCTGAAGTGTGTGGGACCCGTACCACATGGGCCTAACGGGGGTTTACTGAACGTATACAGAGAAGGCAGCATGAATGATCACGCATTTGTTTAATCCATGGGTGAGTGTCACAGATATACTGAAGGAACTGAACTGGAAGACTCTTGAAGATTGAAGTAAACTATTCCTAGTCTATTAACAATGTTTCAATAACTAGTCTTAAATGACTGCTCTAGGAATATCCTATAGCCCCTACGTATTGCTCACACAGATGTCATGAAGATAAGGTTAGAATAATTACTGCACGCATAGAGGCATTCAGTCAATCATTCTTGCTGTGCTTCAGATGTGAATGGAACTGGAAGAAACCCTTGTAATTGGTATAATGGGACATACCCTCTCACATGAATCTCACAGTGGTTTGCTGAGTATTAATGTAGATAATATTTCACTCTTTGGATGTTATAGATCGTCATAAAGAATCTCCACACTGGAAAGTGGTTCCAAAAGGGCACGTGTACTTTGTTTCCTAAGTGTCATAAAACAATCCTACAGTGTTCTTCTAGTCTTGGAAAGATAAAATCATAAGTGTGCGAAGTACACTTGATTGTTAATAACTGGCAATACTTGCTACATTGTGTTGTCATGCCTACCTTGTATGTCGTTTGTCACTGGTAGAAATTATGGAGACATCGGTAGCTACAATTAAGTCGTGCGACTGTAATTTACGAATAATTGATGTATTTTTGCCCATGTTGTATAATAAATAACACACTACAGACTTATTACATGAAGTTCAACGAAGAATTTATGCTGAATAATGTACGTAAAAAACATATATTTTTGCTAAAGATTTATCTAATTTTCCTTGAATAAAGCATTCTCAGATGTTTTCTTTGCCATCAAAAGGCCACATTTTACATTATCCAACATTTTTCTGTAATTCCAAACGATACATTTTCAGACTAAATCTTGCACATCTGTCCATTAATTAGAATCGTACGTTATGGCTGCTTAGGAAATACACTTGAGACTTTATTAGTAACCAATATTATTTATTTAATACTGAAACCAATTCAACTCTTCACAACTTTCCAGTGTAGGGGCCAATTGGTGGAAGAACATAGCCATTATTACAAAAATTTTATAACACTTCTCGGACGCTTACAATAAACTACCTTTGTCCTGCATATATTGCTTCCGATTTACAGACGTGCAAGCTCTCTAACCTTTCTCGTTCATTGTAGATCGTCGTTTCACACACTCTTTAAAAGAATGGAGCGAACCATGTTAACTAGGCAGTCTAACCTTCACGATAGTATCAGCAGGGATAAAATTGAAACAATAAAGTTGATGTGTGCCAGACGCGAAATACTTTATAAAACAGCCATAAAAACATTAATGCAGAAAATTAACAGCATTAAGCAAAGAAAAGCTAAAACAAAACTCTCGGAAAATATTATGTTATTTACAACGTGTATCATAAACATTAATAGTAATAATAAATTGCAAACTAATGTCTCCACCGTTTTTCAACAGATAGGCGAGAGTAGAAGTTTAAATCGAAAGCTTTATTTAGTTCCTAAAATTACTGTGCACAACTCCAGCTGCGGCCAAAAAACAAATGAGTACTGAACTAGTGGCAGTTTCGCACGATAGTAAACTGCCAACATCGAAACATCAAAAAGTTTCAGAGACGCTATAAAAATGGAATTTTCCACATTGGCATCTAATAATTAGGACTCTGGATGTTTGAGGTGATAAACTCGTTTTATATCCGGTTAATATCAATTGATGTTATAATATAATGACGATAAGTTATTATTATTTTTAATTAGGTGGGACGTATGTGTGAATGCCTTTCTCCATATGAATTAAATTTCTCCGATATAAGTTTCTCTAGCTACTATTTTGTATAATAATCATTACGTGATTGTGTACACTGAAAATATTTTACGGACTTTTCATTTTCAAATGCTTCTTTGTTGGCAATGGAATGGTGGTGTACTGTGGTGTGTTAACATGTTTGGCGCGTTAATTTTAGTGTTTGAATTGGATTTGGTTATTAAAACAAATAATACTGTAGCTCTCTTTAATAACAGTAATACAACAAGTTTTTGGTTGTCATAATAAAGTAATCGGTGTGCTGCAAGAACAAATATTGTTACGTAACGTGCAGTTGTTCGACATCCGTCTATCGTTTCAGAAGTGCGCCGAAGATATATAAATCTGTGTTAGAATTTTATTTATATTTATAAGAAGCCCCAGGTAAGAATGAGGAACTATGAAATTTCGCATATCCATAACTGTTTGAAGCTGTTGGAAGACAGTAATAATTTCAAATTGCTGCATATTTTTTATGTTGAGAGAATAAGTAGTGATGTTGCCAAATTAATTTTGGTAACTACTTTGTTATAAACACGAGTTCTTCGAGTGCAGGGGGTTATTTGCTAACAGTTTAATGATGCAAATATTCTTTCCTTTTGTTTTAAGCTCTACGGACAGGAAAGTTATCCCAGCGCTCGATAATTGTGTTTACGTGTATATAATATTATACAACAATTAATGAAAATTTCGGGAACTTCTTCTTGTTGAGTATTTGACAAGTTTTTCGGTGCATGTTGCAGTGTTGTTCTTCTTAGTTAAAACGACGTTAGATGGGACGAAAATAGTCTGTTTAATTTTGCCGTTATTTGAATCTTACTCCCAGCACTCCTCCCAAATGACACCAAGGAGATATTTGTTGCTTAGGAGTCATAAATAGGTGTTTGCTCTAAAACTACCCGTACTGCCAAGAGGTGTATGTGCATTTTAAGTTGATTTTATAATATATATGCATGTTATTTGTTTGCTTGCTGGGTTCCTGCTCCATGGTTCCTTTGTACCATAAATCATAATGATGTGGAACGATTAATTTTACAAGCGCACCATAACTTAATTTTTAAAGAGCTGTTTTTCTCTTTTTTTTTAAATATATTGAGATTGAGTTATTAACTCCTAGCCACCACCCTTTACAAATTATGTTGGCAGAGATAGTTATACACAGTAGCAGGAGGTGTCAAGGAGAAACGGTTTGTTATCGAGAATTAAAATATATTGGTGCCATGGCCATTGCCCTTTTTTAAATTGTATTGGGCTAAAGAATTTCATGGTTCTCTCATCTGTGTAACTATCAGTAGGAATTAGTCCAGAAAGAAGAAAGTTGGGGACTCTGTCTAGTGGCAGCCTGCATTTATTTATATTTCCACCTGACTGTTATTTTCCAACTAACGTAAACCCCAGGCCATATGACAGACCTGTCAGTCATCAGAGCCAAGGTTTTGAGGTAGAACACTATCATACTCAAGCCATTATGCATTTTCTTGTGCAATGTTTGTTAATGATATTACAATATAGGCTAGTTGCACTTTTAAGGTGTCCAGATGTGTCTAAAAAAATGTGCTGACTGTCTTAGAATTTCTGGTATGAGGATACATGGATCTGCTCAGGATTGGACAGCACTTCTGCTACTGCTGTAGGCCCTAAGTGGAATATGTTGGCTGTGAAGCCTTTGATCCCTGTAGTGGCTGTCTGAGTGAGAGTTGTACTCAGCAGAGTTGGGACAAGAGATCTCAGGCACTTTGATCTCGGGTGGGTTGCTGGAGTAGAACACACTTATATTCTCTTTCGGAGTAATCCTTTATGTTACTCATAGACCACAGATCCTGTGGAGAGGTGTCTCAAGAGCTGTGGAAAGAAGTCAAAGGTGCATGTATTATCTAAGTTAAATGCAAAATATTGTTAAGACATTATGTTAGAAATGACTGTAGTTTTGCAATGCCAATTCTCGAATGATCAAAAATATTGTATTCGGTATTTTCTGTGACAAATATCTTCAGTGGAGTATAAGGAGTTGCCCAACAGAAACTTCTTTAAATCAGTTTAAACTCAATCACCTTATCGACCCGACATTTAATGTGCCTTGGTAGGTTTTTTAATACTTGAAAACCTGTGTGTGTGTGTGTGTGTGTGTGTGTGTGTGTGTGTGTGTGTGTGTGTGTGTGTGGGCGCGCACGCTATTTGTATGCAGTGTCAAGGGTTTGCATTAAATTTGTTTAAATCTGTCACTGCCATAGGTGACACCTCATACCATTTGTTGCTCACATGACAGCTGGTAGGTGCTCCCATTTCTTAGCCAGCTGTGACATTCTACTCTCTGCCTCTGTTGTAAATGTGAAAACGTGTAGAATGTAGTGACAAATCAAAGATTTTTGTACTGGAGGCGCATCAAATTACTTAAAAAAAAAAAGCTAATAATAATTAACATATTTAAGCAGACATTTCTGAATTTTCAGACATGAACATTTTAACAAGAACATATATAACACTTATGGTCATTTTGCAGCTTGCAATACAATAAATACGATATATTAACAATTTATTATACAATACGTAATCTTTATTGTTTCTTTTATTTTCAAATTGTCAAAGTGTCCTGCATTAATTCTTCGATTGAATAACAACATTTTTCCATTAGTGTATTAAATAACAATGTTTTTAGTGGGTCCAACTCCATATTTAACAGATTTGTGTTATTTAGTTTATTGTAAATTTTTAAGCCCTTGTACAGTGGTCTTTGAGTGTAAAGTTGTAAATTATGAGAGGGAAGGGTGATACTGTGTCTGTGACGAGTACTGTAATTGTGGTTAAAATGAAAATTGTCAAGTGAGTTTTGATTTTTATGTATGAAAATAAAAATTTCGTATATGTACAGAGAAGGAATGTTGAATATTTTTAATTTTTTAAATAATGGGCGATACAATGTTCTTTTTTGAACTAAACCCATGTTTCTTATAATTCTCTTATGAAGTGTAATGGAGAACAGCTCTCATCCACCCTATCCACAAGAAAGGTTTGAAGACAGACCCCAACAATTACAGACTATCACTGCTGGATATAACGTACAAGATTCTTTCTAAAGTCCTTTTGAACAGGGCAGAGCCGCAATTGGATCCACAAATCGGGGAATACCAGGGAGGTTTTAGAAAGGGTAGATCATGTTCGGAACAAATACTAAACCTCAAAAACATCATGGCTTACCAAAAATCAAGGGCAAAGACATACGTAATCTCCTTCATTGATTTCAAAAAAGCATATGATTCGATTGATAGAGAATCTCTGTTATCAGTCCTGGAAGAAATGGGTTTGGATAAGAAAACAACTAATATTATAAAAGCGACCCTTACAAATACATTTTCGAAAGTTAAATTTATGGGCGAACTATCGGAACCCTTTGAAATAAAAACGGGAGTGCGACAGGGTGATGGGCTCTCACCGTTGCTGTTCAATTGTGCTCTTGAGAAAGTAGTCAGAGAATGGAACACAAATATTGAGAGTGGTATAAGACTGGGTTGCAAAAAGAAGAACCTTAAAGTAAATTGCATTGCTTTTGCAGATGATATGGCCCTGTTTGCTGAAACAATGGAAGAAGCACGGGAGCAAATCCTTGAACTAAAGAAACAAGCAGCTAAAATTGGTCTTCACATCTCCTCTGAAAAAACTAAGATATTGACAAACATCAAGCACTCATGTAAATACATCAAAGCTCAAGAACAGAAGATTGAAATAGTAAAAGAATTCAAATATCTCGGAGAATGGATTACTTGGAATGCTGGGGAAAGCAAAGCAATGGAATCCAGAAAAAATAAACATGAATTGGCCTTCCAACTAACAAAAAATACATACAACAAAAAATCCCTTTCATGGGGGTCCAAAATTACACATTACAAGACAGTGATTAAGCCAGAAGCACTGTATGCAGCAGAAACACTTAACATGAATTTCAAAGGCCAAATGGAGAAACTTGAGATAAAGGAAAGAAAAATTTTAAGAAAAATCATTGGGCCAAAATTTCAAGACAATAAGATTATATACATTAAAAATGAAACTCTCTACAAGAAAATTGAAAAACTTTCAGATTCTATGCGAAAAAGGAGAATAAATTTTTATGGTCATCTTCTCAGAATGAATTCCAACAGATTAACTAAACAAATCTTTGACTTCTTCCGTAACCGAAAAACGAAGCCCAACTGGTTTAAAGAAACTGAGAAAGACCTAGTGGAATTAAATATTTCAGAAAATTCACTTATTGATCGAACTGCTAAATTAATTACTAAAGATGAAAACATAAGGTTCCAAGACAAATCCACACAAAAGTCCAAATCCTTCATCTCGGAAGAAGAGAGGAGAAGAAGATCAGAAAGAATGAAGAAATACTGGGCCCTAAGAAAAGAACAACGCACAAAGAAATGATTGATCCAGCGTACCCCAAAGAGGGTGAAACGAAAGAAGAAGAAGTAGTGTAATTAATCTTGGGCTGTTCGCAGACTTCCTCAGAAAATTATTCCATATCGAATTATATCCGTACTCTTAAAGTAGCTGTGGTAGACTATGTTCCTGGTATCCATAAGGGTGGAACCAGATAAAATGTTCATCGCATTAGGTAGGCTGTTTAGTTTGTTTGCTAAGAAGTCTGCATGTGCTGTCCAGTTTAAATTTTTGTCAAGATTTGGACCTAGAAATTTTACATAACTTGCTTCAGTCATTTCCTGATTGCTGTGCACTTTTTTCATGGGAGATGCTGATGATGCTTTAGCACTGAACTGCACTGATTGTGTTTTTGTGACTTAAGTTTTAATCCATTTTACTGAAACCATCGGTCTAGGTTTCCCATTATTTTATCCCCAGTATCGTGAATTTGTTCAAAATTGTTATTTTCTATTAAAACTGAGGTATCATCTGTGAATAAACCGGAGTGAACATCAATGCTTAAAGGTAAATCATTTATGTACAGCAGAAAAAGATAAGGCTAAAAAATTAAGGCCTTTGAGACCACTGTACAAATCTTTTTCCAGTCCGAGACCGAGCGAGGTGGCGCAGTGGTTAGCACACTGGACTCGCATTCGGGAGGACGACGGTTCAATCCCGTCTCCAGCCATCCTGATTTAGGTTTTCCGTGATTTCCCTAAATCGTTTCAGGCAAATGCCGGGATGGTTCCTTTCAAAGGGCATGGCCGATTTCCTTCCCCATCCTTCCCTAACCCGAGCTAGCGCTCCATCTCTAATGACCTTGTTGTCGACGGGATGTTAAACAACACTAACCTAACCTAACCCAGTCTGAGAATGATATTTTCCTATTTGAATTTAGTATAAGTCCCTGGTTTTTTTTTCTGACCAATAAGATTTGAACCACTGTAATGCCCTGTCCACGGTCCCATCTCTCTCTAACTTGTGTAGAAATAGCAAGTAACTGACAGAGTCAAAACCTTTGGTCAAATCACAAAAAATATCTGTGACCTTTTTACCCTTGTCTAAAGCAGAGCTTGTCTTTTCAGTGATTTCCCTGATAGTGTTTATTGTATTTTTCCCTTTTGGAAATCCAAATTGATTTTTAAGTATAACGTCATTTTATATAAGAAAGTTTTCAAGATGTTTTGCAATAATCCTTTCTATCACCTTAGCAGAAACTGGCATCAGGGAAATAGTGCAGCAGTTTCCCATGTCATCTGTTGAGCCTTTCTTGAACAATGGTCTTATTTCAGCATATTTTAACACATCTGGGAAATATCCTGCCTCAAATGTCTGATTAATAATTTCAGCCAATGGATAAGAAATGATGTTATAAACAGCCTTGACTACAGTGGTTGGAATTTCATCCCACCCAGCTGATTTCTTGTTTTTTAAAGGCACTGCAGCATCTTCTACATCTTTTGGGATAATTCTTTTGAATGTTTTAACAGATTTGACAACATCTGAAATAGGCCTTGATTTATTTTCATGTTTACTAATAAACAGGTTGTTATCCAATTTTCTTGCTGCCTGTACAACTTTTTTGAATGTATTCTTATATCTCTTTAGTCAGAATTTTTGTCATGTTTTAACTCATTGTGAAGTTGTCTTTTCCTGGCACTAGAAACTTTTATTCCTTGTGTAATCCAGTTTATTTTGTTGGCCACTCTTTGTTGCCAGGCTTGAGGGGGAAAGTTTAGTTGAAAAATCTAGGAAACCATTTAGGAATGTTTTGAAATTTTTTTCACTTGACACACTATTATCTAGAAGCCTGTTTATAGTTTTTTAGAAAATATATTTACATTCTCTTTCCTTTCAAAACATGTTTTCACACGGTTTGGTTTTCCTATTTTTGGAAACTGATAATATGTGTTTCAGAGTGGCTATTTCTTCTAGTACTTTAAGTGAAATTTAAATTAAAAGCATGTTTCTGAATTAAGTGACAAAGATTTACAATGTCATTATTCTGATTTAATACATTTATATTAAAGTTGGCTGCAATTACTATTTTTTTCTTTCTTTCTGGTTTTCGGAAGTCTTTCTAATAGACATTGAAATTTAGATAAAAAGAATTTTGTTACAGCATTTCCAGGAATTCTGTAAAGAGATACAGTATTTAAATCAATTCGTTCCACAGCACAACTTTCAAAATTACCTTCCTCATTCAAACAATTGAACTCACTGTCTTTAAAATTTATTGAGTCATTTAGAAGCATGCAGCAGCCCCCATGAGACCTTTTACCTCCACAAAAACTACTGACAAGTGTAAAATGTTCAATTTTGTTTAGAATTTCTATACTGCCTTTGTCAGCCAATGTTTAAATTTGAACATTCTGAAAGTAAAACTTGGAAGTTCATCAGTTTTAGAATACTTGGGTTACAACAAATCTGAGGCTATACCATTTATATTTGAATACATTAGAAAATGTTTATCACTGTTTTGAAAGCTTTTAAGTAAATCATATGTTCGAATATATCTACATTTTTTATTTGCAGTTGATTCTTTTGTTTTTAACATCCATTCCACACACTGTCAGTTTCCCTGATAATTGATGATTTTGCAAATGTCGAAAAACATTTTACTCAGTCACTGAGAATAGCCTATTTAGATGTACACAATCTACACCCAGACATTTGTTACTTACAAATTTCTTTGGGTTTATAAATACCACGCCAAGCTGATCACACTGGTCCCATCTACGTAAGAGACAGAGTGCCAATAATAATGGGACAGGAATAATGTGTAATCCACACATTGAGAAGTTAACGGTACAAATTGAAAATGAAGTCACACTTTCTGTCTGTGATGTTCTGTAGTTAATGAAAGTTTGACAGTGAAAGAAGTAAATGGAATAGTGAACATATTCTGTTGTGCTTTCACTGAACTAAATATGGTTTTTGAAACTAAGCTTCTGGTGCATCCGAAATGAAAAGTTTGCATTGGTTGGTCACATTCTGCAGATCTTGTCGAGAAAGAGAATCTTTAGGACAGAAACATGTCGAGGCATACCGGTAAATTTTACCAAAATGGAGGTGAGTCAAAGAAACTTAATGTGTATACTTTGCTAACAATAAACTATCCCTATACTAAACACTGTTCATATTAATACCACCTGACTTTAATCCAAGGCACTGGAACGAAAGCTGCTATTTTGGAAGAAGCTGCTACTTCCTAATTTTTAATATGTAGCTTTGGCTTTCGGCAGCTTACTATTCATTATTATCATTACTATTACAAAGCATTTTTCAAAGAAAATATTTTTACATCCATAAATACTGAGTGTTATTTATAGTACAGTATTACTTGTCATACAGCTTTATCACAAACACTAATATTTACTATATGGCTAACATATCACTGAACCTAGATATTCAGATAGTTGAAAGAGTAGTTAATGAGGTATGTTTTTAATTTTCTTTTGAATTGGCAGGGATTTCCAGTTTCTTTCTTTATGTTAGATTGGAATTTGTTGAATATCTTCCATCATAGTACACAACCAGGCAAAGTCTAGATGAAAATTGTTGTCATGTCTTTATTGTGACTGTGTAAGAAACATTTCAGCTAAATCTGATTTTTATTGTCAGCAACAACAACCATTTGGGAGTAAACGTATTGGGAATTGAGTGTCAAGCCTTGTGTAAGATGTACAGTTATCTAATTTATTCAGTAGTTATACTACTTGCTGTTGTACAAACATTTTGCTTAATTACTGTAGGTGCACTCCCCCAGTGTATATAGTAAGTCCACAAGACAACAGGTAGTGACAGTGGGAAAATGAGAAAACACTCTTGTCTTCAGAACAACACAGTGAGAGATGAGAGATGCTTCTAATGATGAAACGCTTTGAACTGAGCTGCTTAATTAGTTTATCTGTGTTTCTTTTTTCTTTTCTGTAATATTTAGCCTGCCTAGTATGGGGTCCACTTTTTCAGGGTTTGGCAAATTTTACTTTGACAAATTTTATTTCCATGTGCTTTATCTTGTAGACAAGAAAAAAAATCATTCTTATTTAGATGTACCAAACATATTTTGCCTATTCATGCTGGACGTCCTCAATGGTATTCATTTTTATGTCCTTGTCACATATCCATACATTCTTTTGCATGTGCTAGGTGCACATAGTAGAGATTTCTTCCTTTTTTTTTTAGGCTGCATTTAAACACTGCACTGCCCATAATATATACTTTGGCACACTGAAAGTGCTCTTACTTATTTAGTACACACAAATAAAACATTCAGTTGCAAAAGACTGATTTTTCATATGTATACAGGGTGTTACAAAAAGGTACGGCCAGACTTTCAGGAAACATTCCTCACACACAAATAAAGAAAAGATGTTATGTGGACTTGTGTCCGGAAATGCTTAATTTCCGTGTTAGAGCTCATTTTAGTTTGTTCTCCCACCTACGCTCAATGGAGCACGTTATCATGATTTAATACAGGATACTCTACCTGTGCTGCTAGAACATGTGCCTTTACAAGTATGACACAACACGTGGTTCGTGCACGATGGAGCTCCTGCACATTTCAGTCGAAGTGTTCGTACGCTTCTCAACAACAGATTCGGTGACCGACCGATTGGTAGAGGCGGACCAATTCCGTGGCCTGCACGCTCTCCTGACCTCAACCCTCTTGACTTTCATTTATGGGGGCATTTGAAAGCTCTTGACTACGCAAACCCGGTACCAAATGTAGAGACTCTTCGTGCTCGTATTGTGGACGGCTGTGATACAATACGCCATTCTTGAGGGCTGCATCAGCGCATCAGGGATTCTGTGCGACGCAGGGTGGATGCACGTATCCTCGCTAATGGAGGACATTTTGAACATTTCCTGTAACAAAGTGTTTGAAGTCACGCTGGTACATTCTGTTGCTGTGTGTTTCCATTCCATGATTAATGTGATTTGAAGAGAACTAATAAAATGAGCTGTAACATGGAAAGTAAGCATTTCCGGACACATGTCCACATAACATATTTTCTTTCTTTGTGTGTGAGGAATGTTTCCTGAAAGTTTGGCCGTACCTTTTTGTAACAGCCTGTATAATGAAGCATAACTGAAGTAGCAACTGAGAAAAAATGGCTGCAGATATAAAGAATATTTTATCTCTGTAGGGGTAAGGGAGACAACTCACTGAAGAAGAACAGCCTTGAGTCATTGACAGACAAACCGAAAATGAAGGAAAACATGCTAGCTTTTGGAATAAATCCTTTTGTTCAGCTGTATTGCACCACCACTCCCCCTCCTCCCGTTCTGTCCCCACGCCCCACCCCTCCCTCCCCCAGTTGCAAGGCTTTGTGAGAGCCACAGTATGCACCAACAGCCTAATTTTTCTTGCTTAGCTCTGCCAGCTCTTCACTTTTGAGGCCTCGTGTTGATTTCTCTGTGGAAAGCTGTTTATGATAGCCATAGTGAGAGGCAGTTAAATAAGTCAGTATTCATCATAGGCCAGTTCTGGAATTGTTAATCTCTGCATTGCACATTCATATCTTGAAACTGGTGGAATAAGATTGTTGTTTTATTTCAAGGTGAGACCAGGATCATTGAAGTTATTTTAGTCATGATTTTCATTTTTTGTAGTTCTTAATTTACTTTTTACAATATTCTAAGTAAGTATCAGTATGTTTTTACTGCATATACTGATAGTGCTAAATGAGGCAACTCGCTCGGTTATTGAACTGTTTATTTGTGGGGGAGAGGTAGGGAGAGGTGCATGCATACACAAGTGCAGGAGAATTGTGTGTTCTACCTGGCACAGATTCAGTTTCTAGAATTGTAATTAAAATTACTGGCCTTTGTCTCTAATGTGTCCCTTTCCTTACAGGCACTAATATGGATGACAAACTGCTTCCGAGAGAAGTGCCAGAGCCGACAAGGTTTCCAAGTGTAAGTAAGTCATAATATTTTTTTTAATTATTAATTTTTTATATCTCTTTATGGAGATAATTAGTTTGGATCATTATTGTCCCATACTTACCAGTGGAGTAGCTTTTAAAACTGTTACACACAGACTGTGGTTTCGAATGTCAACATTGAGTGTTCCAAGTTCAGCTTGCTGCTGAAAACTCAGAAACAATGTAACTTGTGCGTATGGCATGTGTTCCTCGATGTGATATATGCGATTGCAGTGCGCTCCAGTGGCTGTTGTTGGCTGCGTCTCGCTCGCACATCATATTGATTATTAAAGGGATGAGCATAGATTTGCTATGTTAGCTCTGTTAAAATGGACAGTTACTCCCTTGTCCATAGGCTAGTCTTGTTTTGTCTGTAGTATACATAAATAAAAACTTTAATATCCATGAAAATGTTGTAAGGCAAAAAGGAATGTACCATGTTCAGTCAGTAAGAATGGTGGTGTACAAAAGTTCCATTACAAGTAGTGTGATACAAATTTACAATAATTCTCCATGTAAGATAAAAATGATTTTGTTATTCTTACTGTTTAGTAAAATCCTAAGGCCATTCGTACTTGATCACTGTTTCTTCAGCAAGAATCACTACAATATGTGGAATACACTTAAAACAAGAACGTGTAAGTAGTGCATGCTGTTTTGTAGCTAAAACCAAACAAGCAAACAAACTGACTTCCCAGAAAGTGCATGACATGGGATATTGGAGAACATACTTTTATTAATTTAACAAGAAAGTATCAGAACCTGCTAAGAAACGCCACTGTCAGTAAAAAAAAAATTGGCTCCAGGGAGGCGCAGACCAGTGACACATTGACATACACCTTAGAATTCTGTGACGCTACCCATTGTGGTATACCAGCCGTGAGTGTTACATGATCTTAATTTGCATCTTAGCATCTCCTGAAAGTGTTAAACATAGGTGTGTTATTAACTGACAATTGTAACAAATTGTACCAAGAACATTGTGGATTCTCAGTGTGCCATTGCCTTGGCATACTTTAATAATATTCAAGCTACAATAATTTTTTAACCACCAATGTGATGTTTCCAGTCATTTTATCATAACTAATCATACAGTTAACAACAGGTGTTTGGGACAGGACAATATTGCAGGGTAGCAACATCAAGGTGTGGATAATCATGTGACATTGTTGTAGAGTCTGACTGTTAAGTTACAGAGGCGACCAGAGCGATGGATGCCAACACTGGGTGGAGTAGGTGGGATACAAAAGGGAGGGTATCCAATTTCAGGGCTCAATCGGAGTGTGTGTGGTATGTTCAGTGGAGGCATATCAGATCCTAGGTGATGAGGGTGCTTCTGACAGGAGGGCATTAGTTTGTGAATAATGCCTGTAGGGGTAGTTGTGGGACAGCTTGCCAGTCTGGGGGGGGGGGGGGGGGGGGCATTTGATGTGGATATGGTGATAACTTTTAAAGTGTAGGTGTTGCTACTTGTCATTTGGTTTTGGGGGACAAGGTTTGAATGAGGGCTTCAGTGCAACAGGGGTTTGACGATCTTAGATTCTCGCACATCAAGGTATTTGCCATTGTTTGTAACGTTTGTTCATAAATGTATCGATCTACTTCATTGCAGAGTGTGTGTGTTCCAGCTACCTCTTGTTTAGCTGAGGTAAGAATTCCACAATAATCACTTCCTGCTGGCTATGAGTGTGATTTTTGTTGCTGGGCACTAGTGCTTGGCATGGTGCAACAGTTAGTCCGAGCATAGCAGTTGGATTGAGATGATGCTCTTGTCAGCATGGGTCGCACGTGCTTGCTAACTGTGTTCACGTGAGACATGCCCTTTCGTAAGAAAGAATTCACTGTAATTATTCACACTGCATTATTTATGTGATAGTGAGTGGGAATAAGTTGAGTTGAGTTCAGACAATGTGCTTACTGACATTGCTCGGTTGTATTTGCTGATTTTCTTTTGTTATTCGTATCGCATTTTGTTTGCTTTGAGAATTGCAAAATGATCAGTGTTGTACGGTGACATGCACAATAGCACTAAAGCCAAGTATCTTAAAAAATGTTTGAAATTACTAATAATTGTGGTAATAAACCATGCTATTGATGATTTGCTAACAATCACTGTTCTTAATCGAACTCATCTTAATTGACTAACTCAAACCGTCAGAAATTGAAATAAACATTTTGTAACTTCTTCGAGTGGAGAGAGGCAGCATTATCGTAATGTGACACACCCTCGTCGAGGAAGGTGGCTTTGAATCTGAAAAAGGACAGGGTTACTTATGTTGGGAAATGAATTTTCCTTTAAATAATTTTTCATTCTCACAGAACTTAGAATTATGTAAAAGATAGTCTACTCCATCCAAAAACAAATAAATATTCTTAAATTGTGCAATGTGGACAACATGGTCTTGTATAGTATGTATTTACAGAATGAGCAATACAAACCTCAGGACTTTATCTGTAAACCTCACCGTGAAACTCAGCACCACTCTTGCAGCACCCACTACTGGAGTTTGTTGAGCATATGTGTAATCTAAAAATGCACTTCTTTGCATCTTCTCTGTTTACTATCAATTTTAGGTGTAAGGATCACAGACAGATGAGCAGTATTCGGGTATTGGTGGAAGGAAGGTTTTGTAAGGCACTTCACTTCTGGGTGGCCCATACATCCTGAGGATTCATCCAGTGAATCTCATTCTGACATCTGCCTTACGTGCAGTTAGTTTTGTGTGGTCATTTCACTTGAAATTCCTCCATCCGCATTCTCTTAGGTATTTAATGGGTGTAATTGCTCTGTAATCATGCAGTCATACAATAATGGGTCTATCTGTCTGTTTAGATACAGTACATTACTTTATTTTTTGTTGAGGGTCAAACAGATGTACATCATCATCATCATGTTTTCAGCTAATAGACCTAGTTGTCTGTTATGACATCCTTGCATCTCGTGTAACAGACGTGGCAGGGAAACAGGCAGTTTTGAAACCTCTGCTAGTGATACAAATTTATTCGCAAAGATATAAAATAAATACAGCATGGATTCACAATGCTTGCAATTTAAAATGCCTATCACTTGAAAATGATATCACTCATGTGGCCACCATTTTCCTTCACAAACATTTCAAGTTGAGGAAGAACCAGTTACTTAATTTACCGTACAGACTAATGAACCTGGCAAAAGAAGATTGGGCATCAAGTTAATGAGAAGTCTGTCCAAAAACTTACAAGCAGAGGTGTGTGACAGCAGAGTCTCTGGTGGACAGTATTAAAGATAACCTAATAGATTAAATCTGTAAATAATGTTCTGTGTAGTCACTAATCAACTGTATTGAGGATTTTTCGGTAGAGAGGATGGAGCACATGGTTGTAGATATAGATTTGTCCACAGATATAGATGTAACTTGAGGTATGCCCCATCAAAATGTTTAAGGATCCTTACTATCCATATTGTGTATAAATGACCTTACAGACAAAATTAATAACCTCACACTTGTTGCAGGCAATGTAGTTATCTATCTGAAAAATAGGCGGAGACATATTCAGTCATATCTTGATAAGGTTTCAAATTGGAGCTAAGATTTGCATCTTGCTTTGAATGTTCAGAAATTTAAAACTGTGCAGTTCATAACTTGCAAAAACATAGTATACTGCAACTAAAATACCAGCAAGTCACGATTTCAGTCAGTAAACTTGTTCGAATACCTAGATGTAACAGTTTGTAGGCATATCAAATGGAACTCCACTTAAAATGGCGCAGTGATCAGCTTAAAAAGACTGCTGATGGACAAAGCTTCTGGATATTGTGTAACTGGTTGTGGACCCAGAGAACAATAAGGATCCTGAAATATGGGTAACCAGTAGCCCAGCCAATCTCATACTATATGGAGGGGTCAGCCCGTCGTGAGTACCACCTTCCGGTTTCTTCACCCAGTGCAGTCTCCAAGGTCGCCTCTCAGCATCTGTCGTCCTGCACCGGCCCATCTCATCTGTTCTGATTTGTGTACAGGTTGATTGGAGAAAGCGTCTCATATTTTTACAGGGGGCACTGCTAGTCAAAACAGCAAAAATTTTGCCATCAACATGACTGCAACACACACAGATCACATGAAACCCATGTCACACTTCTGTTACATGACATTCTGAAAGCTTTGGATCAAGGCAGGCAGGTAATGCAGTATCTCTTAATTTCTGAAAAGCATTTGACTCAGTACCACATCTATTTTTATTGTCAAAAGTACGATTATATAGGATATCAAGTGAAATTTGTGACTAGATTGAAGACTTTTGGTACATAGGATGCAGGTTATTATCTTGGTTGTAGAGTCATCGTCAGATGTAGAAATAACTTTGGGTATGCTCCAGGGTGGTGTGTGAGGACCGTTGCTGTTCATGTTGCATATTTGCAGTTCTCTATAATGGAGTGCTACATGAAAGATACTGAATAAACATCAGTCAGATCTTGATAAGATGTCAAAGTACTGCAAAGGTTGGCAACTTGCTTTAAAGATGATGGCTTTGAAGATGGCATAGTGGAATGCTGAAACTGGTTGTTGTCAAAATAAAAAAAAAATTTTAAAAAATCATCATCTTAGTTACACAGCTGTTGGAGTATTTCATTGATATTGACAATTGCTTAACCAGCTGATGTCCCCTGTCCATGAGGGACCAATAGAGACTTGCTTTAAATGTTCAAAAATGTAAAGTTATACACTTCGTATAGTGAAAAAAATGTAATATCCTACGACTATTATGTCAGTGAGTCACTATTGGAATCGGCCAACTCATACAAATACCTGGGTGTGACACTCTGTAGGAATATGAAATGAAATAATCACATAGGATCAGTCGTGGGTGAAACAGGAAGTAGATTTCGGTTTATTGGTAGAATACTGGGGAAGTGCAGTCAGTCTACAAAGGGGACTGCTTACAAATCACTCGTACAACCAGTTCTGGAATATTGCTGATGTGTGTGAAACCCTTACCAATAGGACTAAATGGGAATGTTGAATATATACGCAGAAGGGCAACACGAATGGTCACAGGTTTGTTTGACATGTGGGATAGAGTCACAGAGCTACTGAAGGAACTGAACTGGCAGACCTTTGAAGGTAGACGTAAAATACCCAAGAAAGTCTACTAACGAAGTTTCAAGAACTGGTTTTAAACAATGATCTTAGCAATGTGCTACAACCCCGTATGTATTGCTCACACAGGGCTTGTGGGGATAAGATTAGAACAATTACAGTCTGCACAGAGACATTAAAATTATATTTATTCCTGTGCTTCATACGTAAGTGGAACAGAAAGAAACCCTGATTACTGTTAATATGGAACATACCCTCTGCCATGCACTTTGCAGTGGTTTGCAGAGTATAGTTGTATATGTAGATTAATCTAGTTACACCCCAGGCTGTCGTACAACAGGCACCTGTACTTCCAACATTCCTTGTGGTTTCCATTTGTTGTCACACACCCTTCAGCTCTCCTCCTCACAGAGTCACAAATTTGTGTAGACACATGCTCAGATTTGGTGTTACACATGTGCACATTGTTGATGGCTGCAGAATACACCAATATCTTTAAAACTTTGAAGAAGAGCAACGTAGCTTGTACATCGCATAGATTTTGCTTGAAAAAGACGAGCAACGTATCTCCGCTGGCTGTTTCTCAGCTCTGTTAATATATTCCAAATTTTGTGTTGCATCTGTCGGGTGTATAAAGGTACCCTATGATGCCTGTACTATAATGAAAAAACATAGATGGCAGCACCTGTCACTTGTATTGACTGGTGAGGAATCCAGACATTGTGTATCACTTGCTTTGCAGCTTTTACGTTCATCGTGTTGCAACGCGCCGTGTCTCATGATATTACATGTATTGGAAAAATGCATCAATTGTAGTCTGCTAAAAGCTTTGTATTTATTTTCAAAATGATCTTATAGTACACTACTGGAAAATGGAAAAGGGCTAGCTAACAGTCCAGTTGTCCAAAAGCTGGTAGCAACATTAGGAATAACAGAAAAATCTGTATTTTGCATTGTAATAAAAACAATGCAGTGACCAGCTAATGGGCTGCTACCCTTTTGAGATGAAGTAAATAAAGTGGTGGAATAAAGCTTTTTTCACATTTTCATGATAACAATTGTAACTTCATTTGCCTATTAGTAGACATCATCTTGAATTCATTACTAAATTGAAGTGGCTTTGATACACAAAGGAGGCTTTCCCACAAGGTGGTTCACTTGTAAACAGACTCAATGGAAGATATTTTCCTATACTGAAGCTGGTTACAGAAATGTCACAGAGGCCCCAGAGAAGATGTTACGTTTGTGCAGAATGAATCGAGGCATGATCTGGAAAAGTGACAAGAAAATGTACCAGGTTCTATTGAGAAGTACGTGAGGTGGGACTTTGCTTTCCAAAATCCTTCAAAAGTTTTAATGCTAAGTAGTTTTCAATAAAAACTATATTTTCAAAAAGATTTATTTTTAGTACCACCAGTTTCTAATTCTGTCTGCAATAAGGAAAGAAAAGATGAAAAAAAATGTTTTGTTTTATTAAAACAACACATTATTTTTATTTCAGTATAAAAAATGATCACTGTGTAGGTCTTATGTTTCTTTGCAGTATCTCAGAGAAAAGATCTTCTTTCAAATGCAATAACCTGACATAATTTTTCCGCAGTAGAATCTACTAAACAAAATTCTAAAAAGGCTTTGAAAAAGCACAGTACGAGTTTGTTGAATGACGCCAAAGGTGCCCAGTCCTCAAAATGTTAAATGTCCGCACAGCTGGAAATTCAAAGGATTGAAGGCAGTTGAACCTCTACCAATCTGTTGCTTACCAAATGTCGACGATAGGTACTTTTGCACGTGGCATAGAATGTGCAGCGGTGCCCTGTAGTGCTTAAATCCTGTCCGTCATCTTTTGGTGAGAATGCTGTGGGTAGTTTATTATTGCAGTTTGGCGATAAAGGGCAGCTGTTAATATGTCTGGCAAAGTATGATAAATGAATCGTACAACAATGCCGAAGGTGTGAGTTTGACGTTAAACAAACTGTACTACTCAGTGTGCATGGGTGTACAGATGTGATACTGCTAGTTACATAAGCCCAGCCACCACGGCAAGGTCATATCATATTGGATGGTAAAAATCGGTTTTTAATTTTCCTGAGGCCAAAAACCTCATAAAAAGCATCACTCAGATCAGTTTTTAACCGTCCTGAGGCTAAAACCGCAATCAAAATCAAATCGCATTATTAATTTCCGTGTGACTTTAACAAAACATGTTCGGTATGCTGTCCACTGTTTTCTGTAACAAGTTGAAATCGAAAAACAGCATGTTCCATAACTGATCGAAGTGTTTCCAGGGTCACGTTCAGAATGTGTTGGGCAATGCGTGCCTTCAATGCAACTAAGTCTTCAATCAAAACATTGAACACAACATCTTTCAGATAGCTCCACAGCCAGAAGTCACACAGATTAAGATCAGGTGACTGGGATGGCCAGCCTGTAGGGAAATGATGGCTGATAATTCTAGCATTTCTGAAATGGCGCTTGAGCAGCAGCTTAACTGGATTTGCAATGTGCGGAGGTGAACCATCTTGCTTAAAATGATCCCATTCACACATCCATGCTGTTGGAGAGCTGGAATGACGTGGTTGTGCGAAAGACACTCGTAGCATTTACCAGTGACGGTACAGGTAACAGGACCGGAAACACATCTCTTCGAAATAATATGGCCCTATGATAAATGATGCCATAAACCCGCACCACACAGTGACCTTTTCAGGATGAAGTGGTACTGGTTGATTTGCCTATGGATTTTCTGTTGCCCATATTCGACAATTCTGTGTATTGACATATCCTGTTAGATGAAAGTGGGCTTCGTCTGCCCACAAAATCTTTCACGGCCAATCATTGTCTACCTCCATGCGAGCAAGAAATTCTAAAGCAAAGGTCTGTCTTGCTGACAGGTCAATAGGAAGCAACTTGTGCACATGGGTAATTTTTAATGGATCGCAAAGAAGGAGGTTTTTTAGGATTTTACGCACCATGCTCACAGGTATGTCCAATGTTCAGGCAATTCTCCGTGCACTACGCGTTTGCACATCACTACTTGTCTCCTCCTGCATTGCTGTGGCCACTGCTTCCACTGACGTCAGATTAATTCGTTTTCTCCATCTACCAGGTTTCACACCAAAAGAACCTGTCTTTTTGAATTTCCGAATAATTTTCTCCAGACCCATGGTAGTCATCGGACCAACGCCTTTCTTCAAATCCTTCAGTGTCTGGAACTTCTGCAGAACAAGGTGTGCACAGTCATCATTTGTGTAATACAGCTTTACAAGCAGAGCAAAATCCTGCATTGAGACAGTCATGGCGAACATTGCAGGCGCGAAAGGAGGAAAAGCCGTGTACCTGGTGTGTTTATACCAACTTCAGTGGGTCGTGCGCATGACAGGTGTATTCATTTACATATTCTGATACATACAGTGCCATCTATTGATCAATTTTCACATTATTTCTTTTTTCTGCCATACATTTTCCCCCTTCTCCAATAATATTGTGTTGCAATTTGACGTCATTCTGACCAACGGTGTTATGTGTGCAGTGTTTTGAAAGTTTAACTTTAATTACAATCACCCTGTATTATACTTCTCTATGTGAGTGGTACCTTATCTGTAAATAAAATGAGAGTTTTGAAGTGTAGCTCTTCTAATGTAACATGAGGGTATTGTAGCCCGAGAACTCGTGCACGCTGCAAGTGGAATGGAAAGAGTGATTTCCCAGGCAAGTGTGACCCCACAAGACCACTGTTACAGTTCCCTGCACATTTCACATTTGTTTCGAGGTGTAAAATGCCCTTCCAATAACTTACATCGATAATGACATATCCACTATGTGGGTGTTCGTCATTTTTGAGTGAAGTTGAAATGCGTACCCACTTTGATGAGTTTAGAATTTTGCTACTTAGCTCATTCTTTTACTAATCTCATTCACTTTTCTCCAGGATATCAATTTTTCAATGAGTTTCATCAGTACAAAGAAATTGTACTACTTCATCTGGGAGACTCTATGTACAAGTTATAAAGATCATTTCACTTTAACTCGTGTGTCTTTTGAAACAACTCTTTAACAGTGAAGTATAACATGTCTCTTCATTACAATTCAGTTTCCAAGACTTTCTGCCTTTGTTTTACAACAATTAAAATATAATGTCTTCTCACACGCTAAGACACAACTTATCTTAAGACAACTAAAATGTCACTGTTCTGTCTCTTCCCACATTGCATGAGCAGGCCAGACAGAGATACCGTAATAATGTACATGTAGGCTGAAGAGTTTAGTCATTTGCAAAGATATTCAACAAAGGTGTTTAAATTGTTCTTACATAAATTGACACGTAAACATTACAAAAGGTAGCATCAACATGTATGCTGTTGACTTTACTAAAATGGGCATATTTGTATCTTTGTTAATGTAACTGCACAGATGTTAAATTTGTGTCTAGTGAAATGGTAGTTCACAAGCCATAAAGATTGTATAAAAATCAAAGTTTCTATTTTCTTTTTCTAAATTTTTTTATTTTTTTCACACACAAAGTTACTGGTACGCACCAGTATCAGAGATTTCATACTACATATTAGGCTCGATTACAAGACAGGTTTCAATCTTCTGTTCGTCACAGTATCCCCTCCTGCGTATCTGGTGTATGAATTGTGTTATGTCTGTCACGATCCTTAGTCCTCGTGGTATATCGTTCCATGATTGGGAGTTGCTGAAATAACTTGCAGAAAACTTTTTTCAGTAAGAATGTGATGCTGAGGATCTTGTGCTGCTACAGTTTAGCTGACGGTGTATTCACCAGGCGGGTATTACGTACACTGAACAAGATCCTTAGCATCACATTCTGGGTGAAAAAAAGTTTTCTGCAAGTTATTTCGGCAACTCCCAGACATGGAACAGTATGCTACGAGGACTAAGGATCATGACAGACGTCACACAGTTTATACACCAGATATGCGGGAGGGGATACTGTGACAAATAGAAGACTGAATCCTGTCATGTAATTGAGCCTAATACTTAGTATTAAATCTCTGATACTGGTGTGTATCAGTAACTTTGTGTATGTGTGGGGGGGGGGGGGGGGGGGAGGGATTAAAAATTTAAAATAAAAAAAAAAAACAAAACAAAACAAAACACTGTGCAGTTACATTAACAAAGATATAAATATGCCTATTTGAGTAAAGTCGACTGCATACATGTTTATGCAAACTTTTGTAATATTTTCGTGTCAATTTATTTAAGAACGATATAAACACTTTTGTTGAATATCTTTGCAAATGATTAAACTCTTTGGTCTACATGTACATTATTACGGTATCTCTGTTTAGCCTGCTTGCGTGATGTGGGAAGAGAGAGAGCAGCCACATTTTAGTTGTCTTAAGAAGTTGTGTCCTAGTGAAAGAAGACATTATATTTTAATTGTTGTAAAACAAAGGCAGAAAGTCTTGGAAATTGAATTGTAATGAAGAGATTTGTTATGCTTCATTGTTAAAGAGTGGTTTCAAAAGACACATGAGTTAAAGTGAGATGTTTTTTATAACTTGAACATAGAGTCCCCCAGAGGAAGATGTACAATTTCTTTGTACTGATGAAACTAATTGAAAAACTAATACCCCAGAGAAAAGGGAATGAGACCAGTAAAAGAATAAGCTAAGTAGAAAAAATTTTAATTCATCAAAAGATGACGAACATCCACATAGTGGATATCTCATTATTGATGTAAGTTATTGGAAGAGCATTTTACATCTCAAAACAAATGTGCATGGAACTGAAACTGCCAATGGCATTGACAATGGTCTTCTGGGATCACACTTGCATGAGCAATCACTCTCTCCATATCACTTGCAGCGTGCACGAGCTCTCGGGCTAAAATGCCGTCATGCCACCTTAGAAGATCTACACTTCAAAGCTCGTATTTTATTTACAGATAAGGTACCATGGACATTGCCGTTGGTGGGGAGGCTTGCGTGCCTCAGCGATACAGATAGCCGTACCGTAAGAGCAACCGCAATGGAGGGGTATCTGTTGAGAGGCCAGACAAACGTATGGTTCCTGAAGAGGGGCAGCAGCCTTTTCAGTAGTTGCAGGGGCAACAGTCTGGATGATTGACTGATCTGGCCTTGTAACACTAACCAAAACAGCCTTGCTGTGCTGGTACTGTGAACAGTTGAAAGCAAGGGGAAACTACAGCCGTAATTTTTCCCGAGGGCATGCAACTTTACTGTATGGTGAAATGATGATGGCATCCTTTTGGATAAAATATTCCGGAGGTAAAATAGTCCCCCATTCGGATCTCCGGGCGGAGACTAATCAAGAGGACTTCGTTATCAGGAGAAAGAAAACTAGCATTCTACGGATTGAAGCGTGGAATGTCAGATCCCTTAATCGGGCAGGTAGGTTAGAAAATTTAAAAAGGGAAATGGATAGGTTAAAGTTAGTTATAGTGGGAATTAGTGAAGTTCGGTGGTGGGAGGAACAAGACTTTTGGTCAGGTGAATACAGGGTTATAAATACAAAATCAAATAGGGGTAATGCAGGAGTAGGTTTAATAATGAATAAAAAAATAGGAATGCGGGTAAGCTACTACAAACAGCATAGTGAACGCATTATTGTGGCCAAGATAGACACGAAGCCCATGCCTACTACAGTAGTACAAGTTTATATGCCAACTAGCTCTGCAGATGATGAAGAAATTGATGATATGTATGATGAAATAAAACAACTTATTCAGATAGTGAAGGGTGACAAAAGTTTAATAGTCATGGGTGACTGGAATTCGGTAGTAGGAAAAAGGAGAGAAGGAAACGTAGTAGGTGACTATGGATGGGGGGGGGGGGGGGGGGTAAGAAATGAAAGAGGAAGCCGCCTGGTAGAATTTTGCACAGAGCACAACTTAATCATAGCTAACACTTGGTTGAAGAATCATGAAAGAAGGTTGTATACATGGAAGAAGCCTGGAGATACTGACAGGTTTCAGATAGATTATATAATGGTAAGACAGAGATTTAGAAACCAGGTTTTAAATTGTAAGACATTTCCAGAGGCAGATGTGGACTCTGACCACAATCTGTTAGTTATGAACTGTAGATTAAAACTGAGGAAACTGCAAAAAGGTGGGAATTTAAGGAGATGGGACCTGGATAAACTGACTAAACCAGAGGTTGTACAGAGTTTCGGGAAGAGCATAGGAGAACAATTGACAGGAATGGGGGAAAGAAATACGGTAGTAGAAGAATGGGTAGCTCTGACGGATGAAGTAGTGAAGTCAGCAGAGGATCAAGTAGGTAAAAAGACGAGGGCTAGTAGAAATCCTTGGAACAGAAGAAATATTGAATTTAATTGATGAAACGAGAAAATATAAAAATGCAGTAAATGAATACAAACGTCTCAAAAATGATATCGACAGGAAGTGCAAAATGGCTAAGCAGGGATGGCTAGAGGACAAATGTAAGGATGTAGAGGCTGATCTCACTGGGGGTAAGATAGATGCTGCCTACAGGAAAATTAGAGACCTTTGGAGAAAAGAGAACCACTTGTATGAATATCAAGAGCTCAGATGGAAACCCAGTTCCAAACAAAGAAGGGAAAGCAGAAAGGTGGAAGGAGTATGTAGAGGGTCTATACAAGGGCGATGTTCTTGAGGACAATATTATGGAAATGGAAGAGAATTTAGATGAAGATGAAATGGGAGATACGATACTGCGTGAAGAGTTTGACAGAACACTGAAAGACCTGAGTCGAAACAAGGCCCCGTGAGTAGACAACATTCCATTGTAACTACTGACAGCCTTGGGAGAGCCTCTCCTGACAAAACTCTACCATCTGTTGAGCAAGATGTATGAGACAGGCGAAATACCCTCAGACTTCAAGAAGAATATAATAATTCCAATCCCAAAGAAAGCAGGTGTTGACAGATGTGAAAATTACCGAACTATCAATTTAATAAGTCACAGCTGAGAAATACTAACTCGTATTCTTTACAGATGAATGGAAAAACTGGTAGAAGCCGACCTCGGGGAAGATCAGTTTGGATTCTGTAGAAATGTTGGAACACGTGAGGCAATAATTACCCTTAGACTTATCTTAGAATAAAGATTAAGGAAAGGCATACCTACGTTTCTAACATTTGTAGACTTAGAGAAAGCTTTTGACAGTGTTGACTGGAATACTCTCTTTCAAATTCTGAAGGTGGCAGGGGTAAAATACAGGGAGCAAAAGGCAATTTACAATTTGTACAGAAACCAGATGGCAGTTATAAGAGTCGAGGGACATGAAAGGGAAGCTGTGGTTGGGAAGGAAGTGAGACAGGGTTGTAGCCTCTCCCCGATGTTATTCAATCTGTATATTGAGCAAGCAGTAAAGGAAACAGAAGAAAAATTTGGAGTAGGTATTAAAACCCATGGAGAAGAAGTGAAAACTTCGAGGTTCGCCGATGACATTGTAATTCTGTCAGAGACAGCAAAGGACCTGGAAGAGCAGCTGAACGGAATGGACAGTGTCTTGAAAGGAGGGTATAAGATGAACATCAACAAAAGCAAAACGAGGATAATGGAATGTAGTTGAATTAAGTCGGGCGATGCTGAGGGAATTAGATTAGGAAATGGGACACTTAAAGTAGTAAAGGAGTTTTGCTATTTGGGGAGCAAAATAACTGATGATGGTCGAAGTAGAGAGGATATAAAATGTAGACTGGCAATGGCAAGGACAGCGTTTCTGAAGAAGAGAAATTTGTTAACATCGAGTATAGATTTAAGTGTCAGGAAGTCGTTTCTGAAAGTATTTGTATGGAGAGTAGCCATGTGTGGAAGTGAAACATGGACGATAAATAGCTTGTACAAGAAGAGAATAGAAGCTTTCGAAATGTGGTGCTACAGAAGAATGCTGAAGATTAGATGGGTAGATCACATAACTAATGAGGAGGTATTGAATAGGATTGGGGAGAAGAGAAGTTTGTGGCACAACTTGACTAGAAGAAGGGATCGGTTGGTAGGACATGTTCTGAGGCATCAAGGGATCACCAATTTAGTATTGGAGGGCAGCGTGGAGGGTAAAAATTGTAGAGGGAGACCAAGAGATGAATACACTAAGCAGATTCAGAAGGATGTAGGTTGCAGTAGGTACTGGGAAATGAAGAAGCTTGCCCAGGATAGAGTAGCATGGAGAGCTGCATCAAACCAGTCTCAGGACTGAAGGCCACAACAACAACAAGGTACCATTCACATAGAGAAGTATAATACGGGGTGATTATAATTAAAGTTAAACTTTCGAAGCACTAGAAATAAGACCACTGGTCAGAATGACGTCAGATTGCAGTGGAATATTATCGGAGAAGGGGGAAAACGTATGGAAGAAGAAAAAAAATATTGTGAAAATTGATAATAGATGGCGCTGTACATGTCAGGATACGTAAATGAAAACACCTGTCATGCGCACGAGCTTTTGAAGTTGGTATACACACACCGGGTACACAGCTTGTCATCGTTTCATGGCTGTGATGTTCACCATGACTGTCTCAATGCAGGATTGTGCTCTGCTTCTAAAGCTGTATTGTTTTCCATCATTGCGTGGAACAGTAGGACTCCATATTACTATCTACGTTTTTCACTAACTGCAGCAACATTGGTCTTCTGCTCAGGCCTGCACAACTTGAAATGATGCATATGGAATGACTCTTGTTGGAGACAGTTGCAAATGCCAAGTCTGACAAGAATATCATAGTCGGAGGGCCAGAAACAGAGTTGAACCCAGCCAACATAGCTTACACCACTGATTGCTGACTGCTCACCACACAAGCAGTATGGCCTGTATCTCAACGAGTATTAGTTCATAGGTATAAGTTTATAGGACACTACTTTTTTTCCAATTTGTAGTCATTATTGTCTTCTCTCTCTCTCTCTCTCTCTCTCTCTCTCTCTCTCTCTCTGTGTGTGTGTGTGTGTGTGTGTGTGTGTGTGTGTGTGTGTGTGTGTGTGTGTGTGTGTGTGTCCGTTCCCTCCCAGTTATTTTTGATGTGTTTTGTGACCTCACAGGTTTCCTCAGCCTTCCTGAATAGCAGTGTACTTCTGGGTGGCTCAGCTGAATTCTGTCCATTTTATACCCAATATTTTGACGACTGACCCACTTGTCTTCTTCAGGTGCTGCGAATTGTGCCGCCTTGTGTAATTGCTGCCCGAGCTCCAACCACACTATGAACTGTATTTGGTCTCATGTCGCTATTCGTACCCGATTGTGAGTCGACTCTTGATGCCCACTGTGTCTTTTGACTTTCCCGAGTTTTTCAAACTGTGCGCTGTTAGGTTAAGTTCACATTCTTGCAGCTTTTCGTAGAAATGATAGATGATAGCCAGCAAGATCTCACTGAATTGAGTGTCTAGCCCCAAACCTTGTTAAAATTAAGGTATCCATACCCATTTATTAGTTTGTCTGACGTCTTTGTTTCAGTAGTCTCCTTAATTACATTGCCTCAGAAGCTTGGTGTTTGCACCACGATACTCGTCTGGTGATGAGTGTATTTGAGACAGTGCTTGGCAACCATCGATTTGTACAGTTGTTTTAGTCTGGTGTATCCGTGACGTTCCTCGAACCTCTCATCAACTGTTCTAATAGCTTGCACCGTGTAAGACATTTGTGTGGAATGCAGTACACACTTGGCTCTGAGACCTAGAGCGTCTTTAACATTACAAAGAAGACTTTTTATCTTTGTTGACGATAGTGAAAGACACTGAAATCCATATTTCTGTAGGAGTCCCCAGTCACTCCAGATACTGGGCCAGTGCGAGGTAGATAAGTGATTCTTAGTTCTCTTTTTCTGTGTGTCTCAACCTCTTTCTTTTGCAATCTTGATTTTGACTGCAAAGCCTGTTGAATGAGTCTGCATCCCTTAGGGAGACTGTTCGAGGGTGTGTAATACTTTCATAAGCCACTCCTTGTCTGCTAGTGTAAAGAACTTCATAGACCAGAGTCTTCAGCATCAATTTTGTCTGTGAGGAGTGGTGACAGCTTGAGGTGTAGAGATATAAAAAATTGTGTGCATGTTTACTATGTACACTGTGACCCAGGGATTTTGCCCAGTTTTGTCTTAACCAACAAATTAAGGATAGATAGCCAGCCTCTTTTTTCTAAGCTCTGTCATAAATTTTATATAAGAATGGATATAGTTAAGATATTCCAAACACTCTTAAAGGTTTTCCTTTCCATGCGGTCACATGACAAACATGTCATGCATGTAAGAACAGATTCATTGGTTTGAACTTTGCAGATTCTAGTGCCTTTGCTTCAAAATGTTCCATGTGTGGATTTGTGACTTCAGGCATAAGGGCTAACTGCTGCAACACCAACAGTATGTTAATAATAATTTGTGGCATAAAGGAAAGAAGTTGATGTCAGAATATGCCTAAAAAGTTATGTGAAACAATTGATTGCTTCCAAGGATTTACAAAGTGGGACTATTGTGAAGAGGGAAACTACGATGGGGCTGAGTTTCCAGAAGTACACCATTAATTCTATGAGTGTTACTAGCAATGTACGCTGTCTTGTCTTTTCTGTTCACTTGACCTACACTCCTTTTTCTGTTTAGATTTTAATGTGATTTTTCTGACAAGAATTGAGAAGAGGTGGTGATGTAACCTCGTTGTGACCTTGCTATCTATGACAGTCTTTACAGCTCAGCATACAAAAACTCAGTCATGTTGAGCATAAACTGTACCTTGTTCACTTACAAACATTTGTTTCTTTTAGATCCTCTTCGAGCCATGTGTGCCAGACGCATCTCTAGTTTTTGGATGTGGGCTGTTCGAAGCACCAAAGGCATCTGCCAAAGTGATGAAAACTCCACACGAAACTTCGAACACAGAAGATATTTTACGCTATGGCATACAAGAGAAAGCTGTCCCTTCATGGATAAAGGCATACAAAGTGGAGACAAATACAGTTGTCGATCCCAGCAACTTTGAGCAGAGTGATCACCAGCGCATATCAGCTGACTTCAGTGAGAGGAGACCAGATTTCGAGGAGTTTGAAGAGCGAAGTGCTGAGAATTTTTCAGGAAGGACCAGTTCAGGGCCCGTTGGGGCAGGGAATATGTGTGTGGGACAGAAGACGGGGGACGGAACTCGTAAAGCCGATCGACTCGGGTATAAGAACTCGGTTGCAGTGCAGGAAATGAGAGAAAGAGGTGAGTCATTTGGAAAAAGTACCACCGATAATTTCCTCGATTCTGACACAGACCCGTTTGCAAAAAAATACCAATATGGTCTCAAAAGGAGCAAAGTGACAAATTCTCAGACTCGTGTTGAGATGTCGGATCGGCACTATGCTGAGCTGCAGGAAGGCACTGCTGCAGTGCCACATAAGCGTCTCGGGGATGTTGTGGACTGTACGGGACGTCCCACACAGGATTTGCCCGACATTACGGGCGTCCAGTGTGACAGTACCGTTTCGGCGACAGTCACTGCACCTGGAGGAGAGATACAGGGTGTGGAGGAGGAGCGTGGCAGCTTTCCACCGGGTCACTCGGACCGACAGGGAGGAGTCGCTCGCTACGTCGATTCGTCCGATCGGGTCGCACTCGGAGGGGCGGGGTACGTCGCCTCGGATGTAAGTGGCCTGCGGGTACCCCAGGCTTTCGGCTTTCAGAAGGAAAGAGAAAAATCTACAGGGCCACACAAAGGTTTTATTTCGTCAGACTGCAGCCTAAGTGACGGTTCTCCTCTCAGTTTGGGAAGACGCAGACGGAAGTGGAAAAACAGACTGGTGAAAGAAAGTGACCCGGGATCAGTTCCGTGCAAAAATCTTGGAATAAATGTGAGGGAGAGAGAACTCCTCACAGTCGGCAATTCTGAAACGCGCGACAGTCCCAGGCGTGCAAAGAGGGGGAGCTCCGCGGGATCGCCCCTCACGGACTTCGGAAACGCACGCACTGCGGAGGGGCTCGGAGGGTCGCGGGTCCCAGTGTCGGACCCTCTTATAAGGGCACTGTTCCACCTGCAGAACCGCCACACAGAGCTGCTGCTAAAGCTGGCGGCAGATGTGGGTGAGGTGGCTCACAAGCAGAGGAGGATGTTTGACGTCTTCCAGAAACTGCAGAGTGCCTTCTGTGACAGTGGCACCCGGACTGCCGCCGAGGTGCCTGTGGGGAGTGGCGGGGTCCAGAGGAGGCACTGCGACAAGTGCACCCAGACGAGCTGTGACGGTGGCGACCGGGTACCAGTGGCTGTGACGGATGCCTGGACGCAGTCGGGCAGTACGGGAGACACGGAAGGTAGCAGTTACAGGGCAGGTCATCTGGAAAGTGGGGTCGTGGCTGTGACTGAGACTGAGAGCGGAGGCTCGCACAAGACACGTGAAGGTCTCGGTGGAGCAGTGTGTGCTGTGAGTGAAGGGACAGGACATCTGGCCGAGAGTGGAACCTGCATCGGTGATAGGTATGTTTTCCTGTTGTCACTGGGTATCGCATGAGTTTTAAATGTATTCATCTTTGCATTTTGTGGTAGAGATCCCGTACACACTTTGTCATTTGTTGTGAAGTCTCCATTCAGTTGAATACATACACCATTTTGCTCATTGTCAGTCAAGACTTCATTTGCTTTAATGTTTGGAGCACACTCTCACTGAAGCGGTGGTTTAAAATACAATGTTTCCTGGATAGAAATGTGTTTTATTTTGTCTAATTTATGTAATAATTCTTGTGCTATTTTAATTTAAAGATTTAATTTGTTATTTAACAATGTAACAAAGAACACTACTTTAATTTCACACCAATAAAGCAGGTCCTGTGTAATTAGTGTTTTAAAAATGTTTGAATTACTGGGAGGTACAAGGAAATATGTTTTGATTAATCATGTTATTAATCAAAATTATGCCAGCATAAAACTATGTGAAATAAGCCCATTTAAATGATTTTTGAAGCAGTGGTGTACAGTCCAATTTGACGATACACAGAAGTGTGAAATTTAAGATAATGGAATGCAGTCAAATTAAATGAGACATTGCCGAGGCAATTAGATTGTGAAATGACACAGTAAAAGTAGTCAGTGACTTTTGCTATGTGGCCAGTAGAATGACTGATGACGGCCAGTGTAGAGAGGATATTAAATGCAGACACAGATACTCTGAAATAGTTAAATTTGCTAACATGGAATATAAATTTTCATCAGAAAGTTTGTTCTGCAGGTGTCTGTCTGCAGTGTAGGCTCCTACAGAAGTTTGACACCGACAGTAAGCACGTCAGACTAGGGAGAACAAAACCTTCTGAAGCGTGGTGCTGACGATAATATGGGTAGATCAGACGACGAATGAAGATGTGCCAAAGGGAATTAGTGAGAAAAGAAATTTATGGCAGAAGTTGACTAAAGGAACGGATAAATTAATAGGACACATCCTCGGGCATCTAGGAATCATCAGTTTGGTAATGGATCGAGTACGAGGATAAAGTAGCGAGTGACCAACGTTTGAATACAGTAGCAGATTCAAGTGGATTAGGTTACTTTAGCTGTGCATGTCTCTTGATATTTATTAGAGAGTCACATGTACAGTAAAAGTTATGTACTGTGCCGGGTGATTGATCGATTTTGTTGTTTAATTTTTTAAAATTATTTTCAAAAGAATCACATGAATTTTTCACGGTTTTGTAAGGAATTGGGACGAGACAGTGTCTGTCTTCAGACTGTGATAGATAAAAAGTGGAGACAAGAATCATCACAGAACCTGTAACTGCTGCCAAGTAACCATGTACAGTTGTCATTCATGCTGTCTTTCTTTGGTAGTTTACTTCTTATTTGTGATTAATGTTTATCATTCTCAGGTGATTTTATCCGTAGCAATTAGTATTATTGACAATGTGTGGGGAATATTAAATCATCAGTTGCACCATGTGTCTTTAGGTATAACTATATTCTTATTTATCAAGAAGTAGATAGTTACTTGACTGAGTTTATATGTTCTGCAATAATCCTTTGTCTCCTTGTTTTTTTTTACTTACCGGAAGTCTGTGGAACACGGCCACGAGACTGAGAAATGGTTGTGTGACTGTTTGTGTAAAATAAAAAATGATAAAGACAGTATACAGCTGACGAGAGATGTCTCTTGCAGGTTGGAGACAACAGAGGTCAGAGCGAGGGTAGGCTCAGGTGCCACCCGGGGAGGCAAGGACTCTGGCAAGGCAGCAAATCCTGGTGATGTGTGGAGGCTTATAGGAGCCGTGCGGAGCATCGCTGCCAGGTACAACGAGTGTTGGTGTGGAGGGTGTCGTTAGTTGGTAGCACTACTACAGAAACCGTATAAACAGAATATGAGCTTGAATTGAATTATTTGTGCACGCCCATGTAATATATAGAGTTGGTGCATAAGTTTGTAGTGCTTTTCCATGGGTCTTTGTGTATCTGCTGTATTTATACAAAGACTTTAGTCTTATAATATATTCTCTTTGACTACTTGCAACAGTTTGCTAACACTGGGTTAACTGTCTGATTCTGCAGCTTTTGATTCATGTGTTTTTGAGGCAAAGAACTCGTTAAGTCACGTTCAGAGTGCATTCCCATCCAGAAAAGAAGATCTTTGACGCTTGTTTGATGGAGAGCAGAAAAGGTGAAAATCTGAGGGTGCGACATCAGGTGAATAAGGTGGCTACGGAATGACTTCCCAACCCAACTCCTGTATAGCGTTTTTCGTCAGTCAAGAGGAATGTGGACGGGCATTACTGTGGCATAGCATCACTTTTCACAGTGTTCTTGGTCATCGTTCTCAGATTGCATGTGCAAGATGTCTCAGTTGTTGACAATAAATGTGAGCAGTGATGGTTACATCTCAGGGAAGCAGTTTGTAATGCAACACCATCACTGTTCCACCAGAAGCATAATGTTATCTTTTCTGGAAGCGTGCAGGTCTTTGTACGGGGAGTTGCTACTTTGTTTGGGTTCAACCATTTCTCACCACCAGTGACAATATGGGATAGGAATGGTTGGTGTTGTTCACAAGCCAAATGATGACGAGCAAGCAGAGATGAACATACGGCCACCCACTGATTTTTATGATTTTGACTTAGAGCATTCGGTACCCGTACACCTAGTTTTTGAACATTCCCCATTGCATGCAAATGTCACATGATGCTGCAGTGATCACAGTTCATCACATTTTCCATTTATTGAGTGCACTGGTGTGGATAATTGTGAATTAATGCGTTTAAACAATCTTTGTCAAACCTTGAAGGTCTTCCTGAATGTGGAGAGTCACTGATGTCAAAATGATCCTTCTCAAAATGAGAATAGCATTTTCTTCCCATGCTTTATCCAATGGCATTATCCCCATACACAGTGCAAATGTTTCTGGCTGTTTCCACTGCTGTCATCCCTTGTTGAACTCAAACAAAAGAATATGTGTGAAATATTCTGATTTCTTCATTTGGCACTCTATAAAATAGCGTCCACAGCTTCACTTATTTGGTCGAAAAGACAAAATGTATGTAAACTCAGATAGCAACATTAAACTATAAATGAAAAGAAAAAAATTCAGTCAATAAATAAAACCATAGCAACTGGAATATAAACATGCGAAACAAAAATGCTATGAACTTATGCCTCAACCTAATAATAATAATAATAATAATAATAATAACTACCAATGCCGGCAGCTTTGCAAGTGTAGCATTAAGTATCTACAGCCAGACAACTTGCCTGCCATAATGAGAATAAATGATATACACAAACCTTCGTCATGATTTAGTCTGTGCTAGTGAAAATTGTATAAAAAAACCCTACAGTAGTTCTTGAGAGTTATCTTCACAAACAGACAGAAAAATATGATTTTGGGAAGGGGGGGAGAGGAGGGCTTTAATTCAATAATAGACGTATAATACTTGAGCAAGCTAGTTTCCATAGCAGATTTGGCAAACTTCAACATAGTTTTTTCTGCAGAAATTAAACAAATATGGATGCCTCTATGGTAGATTTAGTGAATTTTGTAAAGGCCTTGGACTGAATTAGCTATCAAGTTGTGTAAGCCATAGCTGAGTGAGGGGTTAGAGGTGGCTTATGGTAAAGCCCTGTAGCACATATACAAAACCTACATCTTTCATTAATCTCAGAGAACCTACTTGGGACTTTCCAATCAAAGAGGAGTAAAATAAGGTGAGTTCATCTTTCCTAATCTGTTCTGTCATACTGGAAATGGCTGTGATGAAATTAAACTGGAAAGAAAAATGAATTTTATTCAGTAGGAAGATAATTAACAACCTGAGATTTAACAGTAGACATTGGGCACTTGGCAAACAGTTTTGAAGAACTACAGATGTCGGTATTGCATCTCGCCTCGGAATGTGAGGCAGCTGGACTGAACTAGACCTTTCCTAGACAGAAGCTATGCCTAATAAGTGGAGAATGGTAAGAAATGTACAGTTTAGAAATACACTACTGTACACTTCCAGCGACTACATCTATGCCGGCCAGCTCATAAATACGACTGGAGACCTAATATCTGAAATGTTTCGACACATTGATCTATGCTGGCAAGCATTTGGAAGACATTCAAGTATCTTCAAGTGAAACTTGGTAGTAAAACTGAAAAAATCGTTTGTGTCCAGAATGTCCTCCCCATGTTGACTTTCAGCTGCTAGGTCTGGAGACTTCAAAATACACCATGAAGCATGGAAAGGTTGGAATCACAAGAAAGGACAAAAAGGAGGACAGAAGGCATCAGATACATTACTGACATCAAATACATCCTGGATATAATAGGTACCGTATTTACTCGAATCTAAGCCACACTTTTTTTCCGGTTTTTGTAATCCAAAAAACCGCCTGCGGCTTAGAATCGAGTGCAAAGTAAGTGGAAGTACTGAAAAATGTTGGTAGGTGCCGCCACAACTAACTTCTGCCGTCAAATATATGTAGCACTACACAGGCACGCTTTGCAGGCACAAAAATAAATACTGGCGCCAAAAACTCTGCGTCAGTAAATAAATTTTAAAAAAGGAGGAAGTCGAGCTTTTTTTCTCCGCCCCGAGTTTCGACCACTGCATTTTCATACGTTATCCAACGAAGTAAATGCAAATTCCATATTCTTCATCTTCGAATGTAGCAGCATTTCAATGTACTACGAAAATCCGACTGGCAAGACTGTTTGGGATGTTTGTCAATATGGCCAATTCTATGTTCTGAATTTTTTCCCACCTTTGAGAAGAGATGGTTGCTAATAGGAACTTTTATGAATTGTGAATCACATGCAGTATTCTCTTTACCATAAGAATAATCCGAATATAAACATTTTTCCATGTATTCCTTTGTGTTTGCTGCTATCTCATTTAAATCCTGTCTGCCTAATAAACTACGAAACTAGAGTGAGACAACAGCAAATGCGGAAGACTATACATATTATGTCACGTTTATATTCGTGTTATTCTTATGCCTAATAGTGATATAGTCAGAAATGAAGCATGGCAATTGACTAGATTTTTAAATCTAAGATGACTAATTTCTGTGCAGAATGTAATGTACTAAAGAGGTGCCTGCAAAGATTGTCAAACGGCGAAAAATTTTCACTAAACTCTTGTTCAGAAAATCTTCTATCATATGCAGTCTATTATTTGGTTCTTGTTGATCATTATCAAAGAAAGCAGCAGTGTAAGTAACAACAAATAGCGTTCTCTTGCCATTGTTTCGCTAATGAGAGAATTCCTCTCTCTTTTTTTTTTTTTAATTGTAAACGGCGGTAGTGTGCACAAAAGCAAGCTATGCCGCGAGCGGCGACAGGTCGTAAACACCCAATATCAGAATAACACAAACAATGGATGACACAGTACAGTAATGCATTTTCAGCTTGGAGTGACGTAAACACCTATAACAAAGAGAACGGCACTTATCAGATCAAAGAAAAATAAGCAATCAATTCAAACCAGACGAAGCACGTGAAAAAGGAAGGGAACCCGTATGAATACGGACGGAGCGAATGACGCATATTGGCTACCTGGTAAAGCTTAACTGCTAAGCTTACGACTCGAACCAAACTACTGTAGCTGTATCGTCATTCATTCGACCTAAATTGTTTCTCATATTACTGTGGACCAACTTTGTTTCGATGTGGAGGTGCGGCCTAAAACTTTTCTCTTCCCTTGAATTTCGAGTCTCAAATTTCAGGTGCGGCTTAGATTCGGGAAATTTTTTTTTTTCCTTGATTTCGAGTCTCATTTTTCAGGTGTGGCTTAGATTCGAGTAAATATGGTACTGTGAAATGGCAGTGGGTTGGCGTGTTGCCGGAAGAATAATGACTGATAGATGAGGACTGTGCTGGAATGGAATCCGAGAGACAGACCATAAGGAGGACTGCCAGACTGATGGGACAAAGACCTGTTGACGTTATTGGAGCCAGCTGGCAGAATATTGCCCAAGGCTGTTGAAGTTGCAGACACCAATAAGCTCAGTACACGAATACCACATCATTTAATAATAATGATGATAATAATAATAGTAGTAGTAATGGTGATGTTGGTGAATAGTAATACACTCCTGGAAATGGAAAAAAGAACACATTGACACCGGTGTGTCAGACCCACCATACTTGCTCCAGACACTGCGAGAGGGCTGTACAAGCAATGATCACACGCACGGCACAGCGGACACACCAGGAACCGCGGTGTTGGCCGTCGAATGGCGCTAGCTGCGCAGCATTTGTGCACCGCCGCCGTCAGTGTCAGCCAGTTTGCCGTGGCATACGGAGCTCCATCGCAGTCTTCAACACTGGTAGCATGCCGCGACAGCGTGGACGTGAACTGTATGTGCAGTTGACGGACTTTGAGTGAGGGCGTATAGTGGGCATGCGGGAGGCCGGGTGGACGTACCGCCGAATTGCTCAACATGTGGGGCGTGAGGTCTCCACAGTACATCGATGTTGTCGCCAGTGGTCAGCGGAAGGTGCACGTGCCCGTCGACCTGGGACCGGACCACAGCGACGCACGAATGCACGCGAAGACCGTGGATCCTACGCAGTGCTGTAGGGGACCGCACCGCCACTTCCCAGCAAATTAGGGACACTGTTGCTCCTGGGGTATCGGCGAGGACCATTCGCAACCGTCTCCATGAAGCTGGGCTACGGTCCCGCACACCGTTAGGCCGTCTTCCGCTCACGCCCCAACATCGTGCAGCCCGCCTCCAGTGGTGTCGCGACAGGCGTGAATGGAGGGACGAATGGAGACGTGTCGTCTTGAGCGATGAGAGTCGCTTCTGCCTTGGTGCCAATGATGGTCGTATGCGTGTTTGGCGCCGTGCAGGTGAGCGCCACAATCAGGACTGCATACGACTGAGGCACACAGGGCCAACACCCGGCATCATGGTGTGGGGAGTGATCCCCTACACTGGCCGTACACCACTGGTGATCGTCGAGGGGACAATGAATAGTGCACGGTACATCCAAACCGTCATCGAACCCATCGTTCTACCATTCCTAGACCGGCAAGGGAACTTGCTGTTCCAATAGGACAATGCACGTCTGCATGTATCCCGTGCCACCCAACGTGCTCTAGAAGGTGTAAGTCAACTACCCTGGCCAGCAAGATCTCCGGATCTGTCCCCCATTGAGCATGTTTGGGACTGGATGAAGCGTCGTCTCACGCGGTCTGCACGTCCAGCACGAACGCTGGTCCAACTGAGGAGCCAGGTGTAAATGGCATGGCAAGCCGTTCCACAGGACTACATCCAGCATCTCTACGATCGTCTCCATGGGAGAATAGCAGCCTGCATTGCTGTGAAATGTGGATATACACTGTACTAGTGCCGACATTGTGCATGCTCTGTTGCCTGTGTCTATGTGCCTGTGGTTCTGTCAGTGTGATCATGTGATGTATCTGACCCCAGGAATGTGTCAATAAAGTTTCCCCTTCCTGGGACAATGAATTCACGGTGTTCTTATTTCAATTTCCAGGAGTGTATAAGGTATTACAACAAATGAAGTCAGTTGTGCAGTATCCATGTTCTTTCTGTTCATACAATTGAACAACTTTTGGTCCAGGGACATCTGAATTTATGTCTTGAATGAGGTATCTGACTACAGATAAAGAAATCAATAAATAACAGGCTAAAGGCAAATGTCAGAACTGAAAGTAATTATGTATGTGCAAGTGATAGTCATTCTGTAGCCTTCAAAAGTCTGAGAATATGTCAGACGCACATGCGGCATACAGCAACACTAGTCAGATTATTTAAGTTTGTGTTTGTTGTGCGTGTGAGTGCAAAGCCAGTGTGTATTTATACTAGCTGTATGGCAAGTAATGTGCATGTACTCAGCCTCGTATACATAAACTCTGCAGTAAGGAAAAATAAGGATCAAAGGTGTATGGAAAGACATGCCATATTTAAATAAAATTTGGAAAGGAGTAGGTAGTAAAGTTTATACTGGATTATATACATCAATAGAGCAATTAATATCTTTTTGTGACCAATTGATGCATTTAACAACAAAAAATTTGTTTCTCATGTTTCATCTTTATGAGGGCTGATGATTGTCAAGGTGATGTGTTTTGTAAGAATGGACCCATATTTCTTCACCCCTCATTCAGCCTGCTAGTTGGCAGAAAACCATCCTTGGATCCCGTACTGTGAATACTTTCGTTTCTGGCATGAAAACTGTGGACCTTTCCACAACATTGAAAATAGTTGTCTAAATTGCAAGCTCCGTTACTGTTGCCCAGGAGGTCTTTAAATGATTCCAGCCCACTATCAGAGATATATATATCACTCTTTGCCTTTACACATGTCTGCTTGTGTGTGTGTGTGTGTGTGTGTGTGTGTGTGTGTGTGTTAGTGTTTCTATCAACATACCAACACTTTCGTTTGGTAAGTTTTTAGATATATTTTTCCCACGTGGAATAAAAAATATCTGAAACAAATAAAGATAACCCCTGATAGCCACTTCTGAAAAGTATACTGACAACAAATTATGACTAGTGCTAACCTCCTCGCACTCATAATTATGCAAATTACTTCTGAATTATTTCATACAGATTTTAAAAAAATTTGGAAAAAAGCCAGCTTTCCAAAAAAATATATGTATAGTTTAGAATCTAGTAACTGGTCATTGTGTTGTGTTTTTCACTGAGAAATTGTACTATAATTGTAAAACTCCCTTATTCCAGATTGTAGCAAGAGGTTTTGACTATGATGTGACGTGCAATCCAAATAGCTAACCAGTCACTAACAGCTGCCTATATACTGGCAGAGCTTATTTTTGTTTTATATACAACATGGAATTTGGAGAAATTTGAATTTTTGATTCCAAATATTATGACTACATTATTCTTTTATTTTGTTTTTAAGTGTTTAGGGGTCCACTGGCAGAGTGTTACAGACTTTTGCACCAGAATATAAAACTCCACTCTTAATATTAGAGAATGAGGTATGGCCTGTACAAAAATTGTTCGTACTTGTAGTGTTGCGGTTGTGAATTGCTGAGTTGGTTCCAAGTTGTCTCTTATTATTAATCACAAAAATTTATTATCATGTAAGTGCAGGAGTTCTTAGGCCCCCGAAGAGGCTTTGGCAAGGTGTTTGGTTTCCTTATACGCAGAATATTCTTACTGCACACTTGTGTAAAATAAATAGTTGTTTGGTGTTAGCCGCAATGCCATAGGACAGAAGTGACCGAAAGTATGCGGAATATGCCAACAGTACTGTCTGCAGGTCAGCACAATGAGAGAGGTTTCTACTTCTCCATCTATACTTATAATGTTATTAAGCTAGTTTATATTTTACAAAGTACAAGCTAGCACATACACACTTCACAATTTTTGGCAGTGACAGCAGCTTTTCAGGGCACTTTCACGAACTAGCTCTGACTGACAAGTATCACAATATTTGTTTTGGTTAAATTGTTTTGATATAACACTACAGATTGTCTAAAGTATACTCAACCTGCCATGTCAATTCAGGATGAAAACTCGTAAATTCAGGATAGAACCTTGCCCTTTTGAGGATTGCCTCCATTGCCTGAGTCAGGAGTAACTGACTGTCAAAACTACTACTGTGGTGACACATAGCAGAGAGACAGCTTCTGATTGCTTGATAATTACATCGTGCTGTCGCAGATGTTGTCACTGTCCAGAGTGGTGGTTCCATCACTCCTGCCGTAGCATAAAAATTGCGACGCATGTTGCTGGCTCTTCTCTGCATCGAGAGCTTGCTTTTGTGCACCACTAAGATTACACCTGTTGTCAAGATTCGAGGTTGTCTCACACTTTCTTATTTCCATGGCCCCTTTAATTACAGAATCGAATTATGTGGGAGCCTGAACAATATTTTATGTTTGTTTGTGGGGCTCTGTTCAGTAACAGCAGATCTCTCCAGTTCTCAACTTTTAATGTGCCATTCAAGTTCTGCATGGCAGTCGGAAATGGTGCAAATGGACTGATTCATGTAATTCTATCCACACTTACAAGTGATGTTATAAATCCCAGGAATCGTGAGTCTGAGACTTCTTAGGAGGTCAAACAATAGATCTGATAGGTCATCTTCCCAGGACTCTGCCTGTTTTGCTGAATGTAGCACTGCAGAAGGGAAGGAATGCAACCAGTTGATCATCATATGATTGTTCAATATTTTCACGTTTCCTTTGCTTGGAGAATACTGACTTTATATCATGTGACTCATAGCCACTCTTTCTTAATGCTGGCTGCTAACTAGATGCCAACTTTTATACTTAGATGCTAATCTAAGTTCCATTGTGGAGATACTACCCGGGTGACAGCTAAGCATGAATTTTTTACACCTAAGAGTGGACACTGACACACAGGTATTAACAGATTGAATTCTAGCAGCCAAATGACTACTCAGTAAGGGGTGTATAAAAACAGGCATTTGAATAAGTAACAACATCAGTAATTTCATTTCACTTCATGATTATGTAAGATTCAAATTTACTTATGGGGTCAACCAATTGAGCCCAATGGTAGTTTTAATTTATTTTAGACTATTAGAAAAGTATTAAAGGTAGAAGTCAGTGTGTTTAACTTTAAAGCTTTTCTATTTGTGTGTTCTTATGTGGTGGATTCCTGGGTTGCATGTTAAATTCTCATGTTTGTAATTTCTCTAATTTACTCAATTTCATTATTAGTGGCTTATTCAGATAATGAAAGGTATCTTGTTCAGAAAAATTAGGACAGCAAAAGCGTAGCATCAGATGAAATTAAATGAACTTGAAGGCTCAAATAACGAAAGTACTCCTTATGTCAGCAAAATTTCAGGACAGGTTGTTTTTTTTGGGAGTTTGCAATGCTATAAAGGAACAAATGTTATATTACCTGCAGCCTTGAAATGACCTCGGCCGTGCAAACTCACTAGGTTGCACGGCTGTGCTTAGCAACTCATTGTTTGGTTTCTTGACACATCAATTACTGTGACATGATGGGTGCTTATGGTGAGCAAAGAGTGAACATTAAGTTCTGCGTTAAGCTCGGGAAAACCCGTAGTGAAACATGGACAATGATTAAGTGAGCATATGCAGGTGAGGCACTTTCAAGACGTCGTGTTTTCAAGAGGCACAAAAGGCTTCATGAAGGCAGAGATGAACGAGTACCAGGTAGAAGGATTGGTGGCGTGCGTAAACACGTTCAGAGCGCACAGGGACAGGTACAAAAGCACACGTGTTAACACATCTAGAGCATTTAAAGGATTAAGGAAGTCCGATCCCAATGTTGGATTTCTGCCGAGTATTAACTGGGAAAAAGCTACTTCTTCTTGGGAATAAGCTAATATTGGTAACAAGAAATGATAGTAAAGAATATCTATATTAAGAGGCCAGTGTCAAAATACCCAGGCTAGTGAACAGGGGTTGACAAGGGTTTCATGAACTCACACCACTTATTTCCCGTTTCTGAGCCAAAAATATCCATTTAGAATGGGAAGAGCTACCCCAAAATGTAACACCATACGACATAAGCGAATGAAAATAAGCGAAGTAGACTAATTTTCATGTCAAATGATCACTTCAGATACCGTTCGAATCGTAAAAATGGCAGCATTAAGTCTTCGAACGAGATCCTGAACGTGGTCTTTCCATGACAGTTTACTATTTATCTGAACACACAGAAATTTGAACAGTTCAGTTTCACTAATCATATGCCCATTCTGTGAAATTAAAATGTCGGGTTTTGTTGAATTGCATGTTAGAAACTGTAAAAACTGAGTCTTACTGTGATTTATTGTTACTTTATGTTCTACAAGCCAGTAACTTAGGTCTTGAACTGCACTGTTTGAAACAGAGCCAATGTTGCTCACGATGTCCTTTACTACCGAGCTAATGTCATTATCAAACAGAAATATTTTGCAATTACCTGTAATACTATAGGGCATATCATTTAAATAAATAAGAAACTGATATCTGAGGCACCCCCCCCCCCCCCCCCCAATTTAGTCGTATCCCACTCAGACCCCACATCAGGGCCATTCTCAACACTGTGAATAATGACCTTTTGCTGTCCGTTGTTAAAGTAAGAGGTGAACCAATTGTGAGCTACTCCCCGTATTCCGTAATGGTCCAACTTCTGGAGCAATTTTTTGTGGTTAACACAACCAAACGCCAGAGTTAAATAAAAAAAAATATACCTAGCATTCAAAACCTTTTGTTTAACCCATCCAGTACCTGACAGGAAAGAGACTATAGCATTTTCAGTTGTTAAATGACTTCTAATGCGGATGAGCCATGTGTGGCTCGTGTTCGTGCCATATCTCATTTGTCGTCCTGTTTTTACTGTACTACCACCTCGTTCTGTTAATTTCAATCACTGGTGTCACTGAGTTGCCGCCTTGCCTGCCCGTGAGCGGCAGCAGCGGCGCTTATCGATATAAGCCCTGGCGTATTATCTTTTCTGTCTGCTATTACTTCCCAGTTGTCGTGTGTTTGGAGTTAGTTCAGATCTGCCAGTGAGTTGGGAGGCACTAGCAGTGCGTTCTGACCTTGCAGTATTTGACTGGGAGGGGGGGGGGGAGGAGGAGGAGGAGGAGGAGGAGGAGGAATCAGTCAGGATGCGGCTGCAGTGAGATCCGGACAGCCACGACTCGCCCGACAGTTGCCGATACATGTCACTTGAGTGCGGACCACCTCAATTGTTCGTCGGTTGGTCGTCTTGTCGGACGACGTGTATGTTGGCTGGCGATGCTTATGGGTTGTCTGCGTGTACCGACTCGTGATTCGTCATCGTTATTGCACAGTCGCTGCCATCAGTATTGTCTAGTCATTTGTGTAAGTGTTCATGAAACTGTGTGTAGCTTGTGATGTCAACTAATCAGTTATTTTAGTGCTGTCCCCGTGCTGATGTGTGACAGTTGGTCGGTTGGCGTGGAGCAGCGAGGAAATCTCTGCGGGGTGTTGTTTGGCCGGGCCCGCTGGCGGTCTCTACGCAACGTCGGAGTGTGTGGGGCCGTTCCCATTGCTACGAGGTCCGTGGCTCACCGACCCTGGACACGAAAGTTGAATTTGGATTTAATTTACCAGCAAGTCAAGACTGTTCTCATTGTGCCATTTGGTTCTCATTGTTGGCTGTTGGGACATTCCCGTGAGCAACAACATGTGTGTTAGAGTTTGCGAAAGTTTAGCCACCGTCCGGTGGAGTCTAACTGTATTTGGTTATTTGCAATTGAAGTGCACCAGCGGAATTTTCTGCCTTGTGACTGTTAACGTTCCGGTTACCTGCCCTGGCCGTTAACGCAAATTTAGGCATTGTCCTTTCCTCACCGTGTTGTCGCTGTCCGGCACGGTGTGTAGCTCGACAGCTTAATGTGTGCTCGGTTGTGGGCGTCCGTGCCTTTTACGTTTGCATTGAACTCCCGGTTGTGTGCTGGTCGAGTGGAGCGCAAGTTACCTTGTCGGTGGGTCCGTTGACTGTCAGTTGGTTGGGTTGTCGTCGGATCGAGAATGGTTGGGCCGACTGTCTGTCTCACCTAATTAGTATTTCAAGTGCTGGCCAATGCCTGAAACTTCTGAGCACCATTAGCTGCACTGCCTTTTCTTATTTTCTGTTGTGTGTATTTCTATGGCTCATAGCCGATGGTTTTCAATTAAAGGTGAATTGTTTTAGTGGTGTTTTAAGTTGTTGGCCTTCACCCGCTTTAAAATTAAAGTTCTTTGATTTTCAAGTGTTACATTTTTGGGCCTTCAGCCAAATTATAGAACTTACTTAATGTGAGGCCTTCTGCCTTCTAAATATTCTTTTTGGTGTCTGAATTTTAAGTTAATGGCTTTTAGCCTTCTTAAAAAAAAAAAATTAAAGTTGTTGTGGCCTTAAGTTATAAGATAGTGTGGTGTATTCAGCCGATAACTAAGTTCAAGAATTTGTACTGTAATATTTGGTCAAATAAATAAAGTTCTATGTGTTGAAGTGTAATTGACAGCCACTCATTTTGGCCCCTTTGCACAATTCCAACTACCTGTCCTGTCCTTTGAGTTTAGCAGGGTGTCTCAGCGGAACTGTACATTTGATAGCAAATTATGTGATATAAAATGATCAATTAACCTTACATACAGACTTTTCAATAACGTTAGCAAATACTGATGGCATAGAAATAGTTGTAAAATTGTATACATGATCCCTTTCTCCCTTTTTATAAAGTGGCTTTACTACTGATGCTTTAATCATTCAGGAAACTGATCTTTCCTAAAGGAAAAATTAAAAATATGGCTAAGTACAGGGCTGACATGTGCAGCAATGTACTTTAATATTCTGCTATGCACTCCATCATATCCATGAGAGTCCTTAGTCTCCAGTGATTTAATTTTTGAGTCAGTCTCGGAAAGGCATTTTCCAAGAGAGTTACATGATTCCCTTCAGAAACTAAATCTTTATTTAATTCACTAACAATGCTCAGAAAATGATTGTTAAATACTGTAAATATATATCTGATTCATCAGTAACAGAATATTTTTACTACGAACTGATTGTATATCGTCGACCTTATGCCGTTGATCACACTTCCTTCACAACTGACCCTGTGGTTTTAATTTTATCCTATGAATTAGCTATTCTATTTGGACACCAAATACTCTTTGCTGTCAAAATAATATTTTAAGCACTTTAAAATACTGTTTGTAATAGGCTTGATTGTGACTATTTCTAACATTTTGATATAATTCCCGCTTTCTTCTACAGGATATCCTTATCCCACTAGTCAGCCTCCCAGGCTACATTTTACTGCTAATATCCCATTTAGAATGTTCTAATGGACGGCAACTCTCAAAGAGCATGAGAAATGTGTTAAGGAAAGTATTAATATTTGTCATGTATATTATTGGCACTATAAACATCCTGCCACTCTTGTTCCTTGACAAGGTTTTTTTTTTAAAAAAAAAGAACCTTTCTGTTGCTGCTGGATTAACTTTCCTACATAGTTTGTAATTATATGTGACATTTGTTTGAGTACAAAAGCATTTTAGTGTTAAAATTTTGTATCATGGTCTGAACGGCCATTCACCCTTTTACTAACAGAATGCCCATTTAGTAATAAAGAATGAATAAAAATATTGTCTATGGCTGTGCTACTGTTCCCTTGGCCTCTAGTTGGAAAACAACACAGTCTGCATCAGATCATATGAATTAAGGAGTTCTACTGACATCCTTTTTCTTGCACTGTCATGTACAAAATTTATATTGAAGTCACCACATATAACTCATTTCTGGTACTTCCTACAAAGTGAACCAAGAACCCTGTCTAGCTTGAGCAGAAATGCTCTGAAGTCAGAGTTAGGGGACCTATAAACAACAACAATTAGAAGTTTGGTTTCACTAAATTCAACTGCTGCTGCAACAGCATTCCAATATCTTTTCAGTGCAGTGTCATGGAATGTCTGTGGACTCAAATGGAATACTGTTTGTTACATACATAGCCACTCCTCCACCCCGCAAGGAACTCCTTGAAAAACAGCCAGATAATCTGTATTCTGGTAAAGGAAGCCTCTGAATTATCAAATTATTTAAGTGGTGCTCCGACTTACCAACAATTTCGGAGTCAACGTCTATAAGCAGTTTATTAACTTTATCTCTAATACCTCTTATATTTTGATGAAACATACTAATTCCTTCTCCACTTAGGAACATGACGTCCTCTGAAGGTGAGCCCTTAGAGGGACTTCCTTTAAGCAGGTATACCTATCAGCTGACTTCAATCTAAAAAAGGCGCAGCTATAACACCAACTACTACAGGAATTTTTCCATGAGATATCCCCCTCCCCCGCACACACTACACTGTCACCTATAAGCTTTGCCAGCCTCCCTTTCCCATACCTATTGAGCTGCAGGCCATGCCTAGTGAAATCCGATCTACTGATGTACTGATGATGGACTCAACTGGCGCTGTGACCCATGTCCTCTGCCATCAATGCCTCCTCCAGCCTCATGATAACGTGCCTCACAGCCACATTAAGATGAGCCCAATCATGATACTGAAAAAGTTGCACAAATGCACATTAGTGTCACCAGTTCGAGTAGCTACTTTATCTGTTACCAAGTAGTTGGCCAGACATTCTGTTGTTGCCAACCCACAACTGTTGTATTCTCCTGACCTCTCTCCTTGTAATTTTGTCTTGTTTCCATGAGTGAAATGGTGACTACAAGGAAATTTACATCAAGATATCGCAGACATGCAACGGGCTGTGATAAATGAGTTTAGAAGCATCAAAGTTGAAAATTTCCCTGTTTGCTTCTAAGACCTCTAGAAACACCGGCAACTGTGTGTACATAGCCAAGGGGACTACTTTGATTGGAGCTAGGATCATTACCTGGTTTTCTATTTTTTAAGGAACCTGACTTGGAGCTTTTCTGACAGAGGGAGTGTTTTCAGATGGGTGGAAACTTTAGTCAAAAATAATTTATTAGTTAATGAATTTTCACAGAAACTAAACTGATTATTAAAAGGAGTGAAATTGGGCCTATCTAATGAGCTGGGTGCTTTTTGAATAAATTGTAGCTTTCACAATTTTACTAACAAGTGGCATTGGGACAAGTTCAATCACAGATTTATCATAAAAATATTTTATGAAAACTAATTATGTCACTGGAATAAGCAGCAAACAGACAACCCAGTCAACTATAAATTGTAATAGGTTTCAGCATCTATAGGAATTTTGATGCAATTTTGGAATTAGCCAAATGAATATGTTGCTATGAAACCTGATGTCATATTACAATCTTTAATTATTATAGATCTTCCATTTGTGGTAGCAAATATGAAGAGCTGCATTTAAATGATTTCAGCAATCAAATTTTGGGCTTTATATATGAATCATAAAATACAGAGGGGTCCAGGAAAATGTAGACACTCTTTGATAGCCAGTATTCATGAAACAGAATTACATATCATTACAATTCTTGCATGGGAGAAAGGTTATTTCGTGTGTTCAAATTGACCCCAAATTAACAGCCACACAATATCAATGCCATTGAAGTGTTGCCGAACTACGGCTGTCAGTGTTGCTGGCGTGATAGCTGCACAGTACACCCAATGGTTTCTAGAAGCTCATTTGGTGTAGCTGACTTCTGTTGATAAACTTCATTTTTCGAGGTCTGTCATAGGTAGAAGTCAAGAGGTGTAATATCTGGAGACGGTAGTGAGTACTCGACAGCTCCTTTTTGACCGCTCCATCATCGAGGTAGGCTCTGACATATCTGTGGTGGTGAGGCAGAGCGCCATTTTGTTGTAGGTAAAATCTCTCATTTCCAAACACCTCTCTGATGGCAGGTAAAGTCAGTGTTTGCAGCATATGAAGACACACCTCATTTGTTACAGTACCATCAAAGAAGCGTGGGCCATTCAATGACAGACCACACCTCACATTAACTCCCGGTAGATTAACATGTTTGTCCACATGAATGTGAGGATTTTCAGGAGCCCAGTATACACAGTTGTGGCAGTTTACATTACTGTTCAGTTTTAATTGCGCCTGATCAGATCAGATAACCATCCCTGCAAACTTTCATCCTCACGAAGCGTGCCTTCAAACCACTTGCAGTACTCCGTCCTTCAATCCCTGTCGTCGTCATTCATAAGCAGCGATCTCGGAATGTACACTTCCCAGTTTGGCGGCCGTCGGAAATGGTTGTACGCTTGAATGGCTTACCCCGCTTTCATGTGCACCCTGCTTCACAGATTTTTGAGGTGGCTTATTAAAATGTTGCCAAACAGCAGTGCTGGAATCTTAACTTGTTGATGTTTTTGGTCGGCCAGACCTTTCCTTACCCACATCCTGCGCGGTACCATCAGCTTCACATTTATCCCGAATATGATAAATTATAATAGAAGGAAACATTCCACGTGGGAAAAATTATATATAAAAACAAAGATGAGGTGACTTACCGAACGAAAGCGCTGGCAGGTCGATAGACACACAAACATACACACAAAATTCAAGCTTTCGCAACAAACTATTGCCTCATCAGGAAAGAGGGAAGGAGGGGGGAAGACGAAAGGAAGTGGGTTTTAAGGGAGAGGGTAAGGAGTCATTCCAATCCCGGGAGCGGAAAGACTTACCTTAGGGGGAAAAAAAGGACAGGTATACACTCGCACACACGCATGGGAGCGGAAAGACTTACCTTAGGGGGAAAAAAGGACAGGTATACACTCGCACGATAGTCCCAGTATATGTATTTTGTTTGTCAAATAAATTGTGACTAAGAAATTAGTATTTGAAATGTTAAACAAGATCCAAAGATTATCATTTAGCTTACCGAGGTTTTCTAAAGATAGTTGCAGTTTCTGTTGAACTGCAGCTCTCCTTTTCTTTGGCCTCGGAGATAGTGATGGTGATGGTGGTGATGATGATGACGAGGAATCCATGCTCTTTTCGGGTATGTAATCATCTGATGAACCCGAACTAAGCACTTTGAAATCATTACAATCTTCTTCAGTTAACTCTTGCAGTCGTTTCACTTCGGAACAGTTTTGTATTGCAAACGAGATTTCACCATTCTTTTCTTCTGCTTCTGTAATTTCTACAATACGGTATACAAACAATGAATGGGAATCAAACCAATCAAACTAACGGTCTGTATCTCCGTGGATGATTATCTCATAGATAAATTTAATAGTAATTCATGTAGGCCCACTTCCTTTCGTCTTCCCCCCTCCTTCCCTCTTTCCTGATGAGGCAACAGTTTGTTGCGAAAGCTTGAATTTTGTGTGTATGTTTGTGTTTGTTTGTGTGAATATGATAAATGGTTGCACATGTTGTGCCTGGGTTCTGTGCACATTCTGCCAGTGTTGTTGTACCTCCAACATGTTTTCATACTTCCACTACCACTTCAGTACGGCCTTGCATTGCTCGAATGACGATCTTTACTTCATTCGGTGCTGCACTATCATCTGCTGGAAAACACTTGCCAAAATCTGTTGAGAAAATAATATACTTTGCCACCATGCAAAATAGCAACACTATGTCATTTTGTTCCAAAGATATTAACTATCAGAGAGTGTCTACATTTTTCTGGACCCCTCTGTACAATTCAGGATTATATAGCACCTTTGGAATCATCAAAGTAGTGCTATTTTGTAAACATATCTTATGTGTGAAGAAATGGAATTTTGTTATATCAGTTTAGGCTAGGGTCAGCGAGTGTCACTAGCGGTCGATTAACTTTGCTCTAATAATCGATGGTCGGCTATGAAATTGTAGTACACTATGCAGAATATTTTCTCCTCAGTATCTGAAAATTTGTACAATCTGCTAGGGCAATTTGTTTTCAGGGTTGAGGAGTCTGGATCGAAAACGAGACATCCCTCCGGGGAGGCGGGCACCGGCAGTGACAAGGCAGAGGAGGAATGTGGTGACCGCTCGAGGCAGGTGGAGGTGGCCGGCCTCGTCGCAGCCATGCGGAGTGCTGTGTTGAGGTGAGTGGGGGCGAGGCAGCCGTGGCTACTGCCACTGTATTCTGCCTGCGTTGACTCTCGACTGTCACGAGTGGGCACTTTTATTTACACACCAGCCATGGGATCGCATGAGCTGTGACTGAGGTTCTGACGAGCAATGAGTGCAGACTTTAGTAATGATTGAAGAAAAATTCACAGTCTCTGTTTACGACAGAAGCGTACGATAATTTCTCGACACTACTGATTACAGGGAATAGGAAACAAGTCGTACAAACATTTTGAAATGTCATTGTTTTAGTTGCTCCTGTAAATAAATGTCTACAAACATATCAAACTGTATTTAGAAGGCAGTACTCAGAGCATTTCTACTTTATCCTTGCTGTCTCAGTTTCTTTCAGAGTATCAGATATAGCCGTTTTCACTGTTGAAATAATTTTCACTAACCCTTTGGGCACGTCTGCATCAGTTAGCCGCAAGATTTAGTTTTCTGTTAGTGTCACAGATAGAGTTATAGTTGGAGGCATGTCCAAATACATATTTGTCATTCATTACAGCTGTCACCACTTACTACATTTGCGCAATTCACGCTAAAAGCAATTTGGTCGCTATTGTTTGGAAAGTGGATATTGTGTTTACAGTGTGTTTGCTGCTATGCACCTTGTAATGTAAGTACTTTCTATACTTACGTTTTTCTCACTTCCCAAGGCAATCTTTCTATTATTTTAGTATGTAATGAATATTTGAATTGAATCAAAGTTCCCATATGCAACTTGTGTTACTTTTTAAAATCTTTGATATTGTCTTGCAACAATATCTTACTGTTCTAAACATTTGTATCATTTGGTCTCATAAAAGTATGGAAATGGGGGAAAAAGAAGACATTTCACAGGCACTCTCAAATTTTATGTCCTAAAGACTATGAGACAATATTACAGAAATTGTCAGAAGAATTATCAGATCATATGAATCACAGTTAGAAGAGGAAGTTATTGAAAAAGAAAACCACAGTAGTAACTCCGAACAATCAACAGAGGAAACAGTCTGTAGGAGCTGATCATTCATTTGCTCCTGGGATTCCTGAGCCTGGGACTGGAAAGCACCGCTGTTTGGTCACCATAAACTGTATGCATGCTTCACCGATCACCGTGGCAGTGGAACAATGTGTGTGACAGGGAATGGGAATCGTAGCATGAACACCCAGGTCATGATAACGGAATAAACTTCTATTAAAAGAAAGAAAGAAACTGTAAATCTCAAGGTGTGCTACGCACAGGTGAGATGAATAGCAGTTGAGTTGTCACAGTCGTTAACGGACAACCTGGGGGGACCCTGCCGCACCTCAGTTGTATAATGCTTACTCAGCCATGTGGGTCTCAGTCTGAGTGGACCCTTATTTCCCCCGCTACTCATGGGATAAAAATGGAACCCTTGGAGATTTCTCCTTATTGTCCCAATGGCAAGAGTGGGCTGCTGGTAGGTACTAACACCCAATCAAATAAGAGGGGTCATGTAGCCACTCTTCCAGACATGGGGGCTACACAGAATTTGTGCACGAATAGTAACGGAATGCATGCTGCAGGTCAGAATGTGTTTATAATTGTGAAACAGAAAGAGGGCAGTTTGGAAAAAGTTTCGCCTTTTTATGCTCAAGGAGGTTTGGAGCGCATTACAGGTTCAATGAAATCCGTCAAGCGATTGTGTAATGATATGCTGTTGGTTGAAACTGCTAGCTCCCAACAATCAATATGCCTCCGGAAAGATAGGGGCCTTGTAGAATATGCCGTCGAAATGGAGCTCCGCAATACCTTGAGCTATACCAAACGTGTTGTGTTGTGTAGAGATCTGGTAGACATACATAAGGAGAAATTGAAAGATGAGTGGGCTCAAGAAGGATCAGCAATCTGCTGAATATGCTGAAAAGGGTGGATGGGAATCTGGTGATATCTGACTCCTTCAATTACATGAAACTCCCAGAGCATATCAAGGCAGGTTTTCTTCATCTAAGCGTACGGCCGTATGTCCCTAACCCAGTGCACTGTTTTAAATGTCAGTATTTTGGTCACACACCTGTGGCAAATGTAGCCAATGCCTTGATGGCATTGGCTGCTCCTCCCCTCCAGAGTGTGTAAATTGCTCTGGGGATCACCCTGTCTGGAGTAGGGATTGCAGTGTCTCCCTTGAAGAGCGAAAGATACAGGAGATTAAGATTTTGAAATGCATCCCATACGGAGAAGCCAAGAACATCTATAAGGCCAAGCAGCCTTCCACATTCACATCTTTTGCATTCCCCTTAAAAAGCATAGTTTGACAGCCAACACTTCTTCACAAATGGAGATTGCTAGTGTCAGCACTAGTACCTGCATGTGTCACTGTACTTGTCAAGTAGTTTCAGAGCTCATAGCCCCTCCGAGAACGCAAGTGGAAGCCACGGTTACCACCACTGCGGAGCTTGTGGTACCTCAAAAGGCAGAGTCTTGTAAAAGTCCAGCTCCGCCTCTGCCAGTGTTGTAGTCCCCAGAAAGCCCTTCCAGGTCAAGAAAGCAAACGGACTCGAACCACAGTCAAAAGCAGGTGATAGACTGTTAGACCGAGACAATGCAATTCAACTTGATGGCTCTGCTGCTTCTGCTTCAGAGCCTACGGACTGCGAAGTCTGCCCGGGGCAACCATCTTTCCCCAAAGCTGAAACTCCAATCATTGTCGGCTCCCCACCCCAGTGGAAAGGCGGAAAGACAGGGTGAAAGTCCAAACACCATGATAAATGGCTCCCATACTACAGCGGAACATGAACGGGTTCAGGACTCTTGTGGAGGAACTGAAACTCTTGGTGCAAGCACAGCCCCTGTGCTTGTGTTTACAGGAAACACATTTCAAAGCTGATGATGCCCCTGTGCTATCGTGCTATACCCTCCACCGTGAGAATGACCTGATTGGGGAATGAGCTGAGGGAGATGTTGCTGTGTTTGTCAATAACACACACCACTCCTCTGCTCTCCCCTTAGTTACTGATCTAGAAGCAGTGGCCATTGCAGTTCATGCAAGTCCGATGATCACTATCTGCTCTATGCACTTGCCTTCACAGGAAACAATGGACTCTGAGGCTCTCGCAAGCCTAATTGAACAACTTTCCCACCTATTTCTCCTACTGGTTGATTTCAATGCCTGCAATGTATTATGGGACTTGCACTTGACTTGCCCCAGGGGTCAAGTGTTGGAGAACATCATGATGTCTCAGGAGCTGTGCACTGTCAACATGTCCCGTGCATTTCTCAGCTACTCCTGGGTCATCTTCAGCCATCGAACTGTCTTGCTCTCCAGGCCGCGCACACTAAGCACAGTGAGAAGCAACTGATTACTTTCATTCCAGTGACCACTTCCCACAGTGGATCCACGTACCGGATGGAGGATTGCTGGAACAGAAGCCACCAAAATGGATGATCAGCAGGACTAACGGGGTGCTGTTCAGCCAGTTGGCTGTGTTTGAACACCGTGACAGCATCCTGGAATAGGTGGATCACATCATACGTGTGATCCGTCATGCCACTGACCTATCCATACCACAGTCTTTAGGTCATCTTAGGGGGTGACTTGCACCTTGGTGAACAGATAAGTGCCGTTCAGCCGCCTGGGAGAGGCATGCGGCCCTTAAACAGTTTAAATGCCTCTCGACAGCAGACAACCTCACAGCCTTTCGAGTTGAGTGCCGAGGCTTGACTCGTCATTATGGAGAGCGAAAAAAGGTCGTGGGAAACATTCCTGGACTCCATCAACCGTTCCACTTGTTCTACAAAAGTGCAGGAAGCCATCTGGAGGATTTCCAATAAACATAGTCGATTATTGATAGCAGCGGTACTGAAAAAGGGGTGTCTCCAAATGGCACCCAGAGCCATCGTTCAGATGCTGGCTGACCATTTTGCAAAAACTACAGCCGATGCAAGTCAGGATCCAGCATTTTTTCGCTACCGTGCAGCTGTAGAGAGGGGCAAGTTGGACTTCAGATCCAACAGTTTTGAGGCCTATAACTCTCTATGTGGGAGCTCGAAACGTCTCTGTCTGATACTCGTGACTCTACATATGGTCACGACCAACTCTGTTACCGCATGCTTCGACATTTGCCAATATTGTGAAAGGAAATCCTCCTAAAATGTTTTAATCTTATCTGGCAGACAGGCAATTCATGGAGGGAGACAATTCTGATACTTCTCCTAAAACCAGGAAAGGAGTACACATCTCCCAGTAGTTACAGGAATGTCACCTTAACGAGCTGTGTAGGAAAGACTGGAGTGAATGGTTAACTGTCGTCTAGCCTGGCTGTTAGAGACCAGGCAACGCCTTAGCCACTCTAATTGTGGATTGGGGAGATTTCGGCCCTCCATCGACAACCTGACCGTGCTAGAGGCGGCTGTTCAGCAGTCTTTCCTACATACCCATCACTGTGTGGGTATATTCTTCGATATTAGAAAGGCTTTGATACTACTTTGAGAAACTGTATTATTGCACAACTGCATCCTTGGGGATTTCATGGTCACCTCCCCATCTTCATAGGATCTTCCCTGTTTCAATGGTTTTTTAGGACCCTAGTTGGTGACTCTGCAGCTCGTTGTGAACAGGAGAATGGTGTCCCTCAGGGCAGTGTTTCAAATGTTACCCTCTTTGCCATAGCCATAAACAGTAGCACCTATACAGTAATTAGTCCTGTACAGTGTTCCTTATTTGTGGACTTTTTTGCTGTTTTCTGTTACTCCTCCAGTGTTGCAACTTAAAGTGCAGAGGTTACAGGGAGCTGCCAAGATGGGTGTACAGTTTTCTGCAGATAAGAAGTGTGTGTGTTTTCATTTTAATCAGTCTTGTTATATTTTTAATTTTAGCTGCCATGCATATGAGGAACACCATCCTACATTTTAGAGACTCAGATGGGTTTCTGGGCCTCATTTATGACTTCAAGTAGACTGAGATACCTTAGAGCGAGAACCCTGTAGGGACTCAATACCTTAAAGTGCAATTAAAGCAATAACAGCCCTCGGTCACAAAAATTACATCTTTTGACCTGATTTCGGCACTACTATGAGTGCCTTCATCAGAAGTAAGACATTGAAACTGGCTTATAACATAAGTACAAAAATCACCGCAAATACAAATAGGCTACTTAACATTCAAAATGTAGACAGATGAATATTATGATGAACATTCCAGAATGAGATTTTCACTCTGCAGCGGAGTGTGCGCTGATATGAAACTTCCTGGCAGATTAAAACTGTGTGCCCGACCGAGACTCGAACTCGGGACCTTTGCCTTTCGCGGGCAAGTGCTCTACCAACTGAGCTACCGAAGCAGGACTCACGCCCGGTACTCACAGCTTTACTTCTGCCAGTACCTCGTCTCCTACCTTCCAAACTTTACAGAAGCTCTCCTGCGAACCTTGCAGAACTAGCACTCCTGAAAGAAAGGATATTGCGGAGACATGGCTTAGCCACAGCCTGGGGGATGTTTCCGGAATGAGATTTTCACTCTGGAGCGGAGTGTGCGCTGATATGAAACTTCCTGGCAGCTTCGGTAGCTCAGTTGGTAGAGCACTTGCCCGCGAAAGGCAAATGTCCCGAGTTCGAGTCTCGGTCGGGCACACAGTTTTAATCTGCCAGGAAGTTTCATATCAGCGCACACTCCGCTGCAGAGTGAAAATCTCAGTCTGGAAACATCCCCCAGGCTGTGGCTAAGCCATGTCTCCGCAATATCCTTTCTTTCAGGAGTGCTAGTTCTGCAAGGTTCGCAGGAGAGCTTCTGTAAAGTTTGGAAGGTAGGAGATGAGGTACTGGCAGAAGTAAAGCTGTGAGTACCGGGCGTGAGTCATGCTTCGGTAGCTCAGTTGGTAGAGCACATGCCCGCGAAAGGCAAAGGTCCCGAGTTCGAGTCTCGGTCGGGCACACAGTTTTAATCTGCCAGGAAGTTTCATGATGAACATTATTTAGTACATGAAGTAAAACACAATGTTTTATTTGACAGCAGCATACATAGTAACTTTTTGTCTATGTAAGAGTTTAGAAGTGCTGTTTAAAGGCGGAAAACTAACAGTGCAGGAAAGAAATAGTACTTACATGTCACGTATAAACTAAATATCAAGCGCTAAAGCCTTAGTCGCAAAATTTTTTATGAAATAACACATGGGAAGCAAACTACTATGGGCTGCTCGCACGTCATGCCATAGCTAGCAAAAGACTGAGGTGCCCGCGTTAACAACTGTGTGCAGGAGAACATTACACCAAGATAGCCATCTAGTAGCCACAAATACAAACTGGATACTTAACATCCAATATATAGACAGACAAATATTATGATGTACATGAAGTAAATGGCAATATTTTGTTTGACAGCAGCAGACAGGTTAACATTTTGTTATACATTAGAGCTTAGAAATACAGTTTAAAGATTGAAAATGCCATTATAGAATTACAAAGGGGCTGAATAAGAGCATGTAGAAAAACAATATGACATGAAAAGCAACCAGTATAAACCATTTAATAGACAAAAAGTATGACTCCCCTTGATAGAAAAAAAAAAACATTTCGGTAACTGCGTGAAGAAACACAAAATCAAATATCAAGTAATGACTTTATACCGTTAAAGACGTTTTTATTACGTAATTATAGCTGCTTCTTAGGAATGAAGCCATCGTTTTGAGAAAGATGTTCAAAAATTTCTAATTCTTCAAGAATATTTAATCTATGCCCATTTTGCTCAGTGTGCAAAATGTTGATGTCGTGAACACCTTTAGGCATGTAACCCGTAATCAAAAGATGGTTGGCAAAAGACGAATTTTGGGCAGTAGTGCCATTTTTTCTTAAAAGATGTTCTTTGTATCTGATTGTAAAGACAAGTCCTGTTTGTCCTATGCAGTAAGAAGAACAGATGTCGAGTAGGAAGAACAGATGTCGCAGAAAATCTAACGAAAGCCAGTTTTCCAAACGGGAACAAGTCAGTTTTAAATTATGAATAAATTTTTTTTCCAACTATTATTGGTTGAAAAGACGGCATTACAATTGTTTTTATTACGAAGAAGGTGTTGAATCTGATAGGAGATGGGCCTCAAGAAAGGAATAGAAAAAAACTTTTTTAGGATGGATTCAGTGATGGAAGTGCTGAGAGTAGTAACTATTTTAACAGTTTTCGTTCTAAGGATGTCATCTACTCTGCCAGGTTCATATTCATTATTAACTGCTACTGTTTTGATTAAATTAATTTCTTCATTGAATTTTTCTCTTGAGAGTGGAATAGAAGTAGCTCTACGAATAGCAGAGTGAAAGAAAGCATTTTTATGAGAGTGTGGATGCATGGAACATGCAAGTACGATCTGATTGGTGTATTTTTCTGTACAAAAAATATTGAATGAGATTTTATTTTCTTGTCTGTAAGGGTCAAGTTGTTGTTGTTGTTGTTGTGGTGGTGGTCTTCAGTCCTGAGACTGGTTTGATGCAGCTCTCCATGCTACTCTATCCTGTGCAAGCGTCTTCATCTCCCAGTACCTACTGCATCCTACATGCTTCTGAATCTGCTTACTGTATTCATCTCTTGGTCTCCCTTTACGATTTTTACCCTCCACGCTGCCCCCCAGTACTAAATTTGTGATCCCTTGATGCCTCAGAACATGTCATACCAACCGATCCCTTCTTCTAGTCAAGTTGTGCCACAAACTTCTCTTCTCCCCAATCCTATTCAATACCTTCTCATTAGTTATGTGATCTACCCATCTAATCTTCAGCATTCTTCTGTAGCACCACATTTTGAAAGCTTCTATTCTCTTCTTGTCCAAACTATTTATCGTCCACGTTTCACTTCCATTCATGGCTACACGCCATACAAATACTTTCAGAAACAACTTCCTGACACTTAAATCTATACTTGATGTTAACAAATTTCTCTTGCCTTCCTTGCCATTGCCAGTCTACATTTTATATCCTCTTTACTTCGGCCATCATCAGTTATTTTACTCCCCAAATAGCAAAACTCCTTTACTACTTTAAGTGTCTCATTTCCTAATCTAATTCCCTCAGCATCACCTGACTTAATTCGACTACATTTCATTATCCTTGTTTTGCTTTTGTTGATGTTCATCTTGTACCCTCCTTTCATGACACTGTCCATTCCATTCAACTGCTCTTCGAAGTCCTTTGCTGTCTCTGACGGAATTACAATGTCATCGGCGAACCTCAAAGTTTTTATTTCTTCTCCCTGGATTTTAATATCTACTCCGAATTTTTCTTTTGTTTTCTTTACTGCTTGCTCAATATACAGATTGAATAGCATCGGGGAGAGCCTACAACCCCGTCTCACTCCCTTCCCAACCACTGCTTCCCTTTCGTGTCCCTCGACTCTTATAACTGCCATCTGCTTTCTGGTCAAATGTAAATAGCCTTTCGCTCCCTGTATTTTACCCCTGCCACCTTCAGAATTTGAAAGAGAGTATTCCAGTCAACATTGTCAGAAGCTTTCTCTAAGTCTACAAACACTAGAAATGTAGGTTTGCCTTTCCTTAATCTTTCTTCTAAGATAAGTCGTAAGGTCAGTATTGCCTCACGTGTTTCAACATTTCTTCGAAATGCAAACTGATCTTCCCCGAGGTCAGCTTTTACCAGTTTTTCCATTCATCTGTAAAGAATTCGCGTTAGTATTTTGCAGCTACATCTACATCTACATCTACATTGATACTCCGCAAGCCACCCAACGGTGTGTGGCGGAGGGCAGTTTACGTGCCACTGTCATTACCTCCCTTTCCTGTTCCAGTCGCGTATGGTTCGCGGGAAGAACGACTGTCTGAAAGCCTCCGTGCGCGCTCTAATCTCTCTAATTTTACATTCGTGATCTCCTCGGGAGGTATAAGTAGGGGGAAGCAATATATTCGCACCCTCTCGAAACCTGGCGAGCAAGCTACACCGCGATGCAGAGCGCCTCTCTTGCAGAGTCTGCCACTTGAGTTTATTAAACATCTCCGTAACGCTATCACGGTTACCAAATAACCCTGTGACGAAACGCGCCGCTCTTCTTTGGATCTTCTCTATCTCCTCCGTCAGACCGATCTGGTACGGATCCCACACTGATGAGCAATACTCAAGTATAGGTCGAACGAGTGTCTTGTAAGCCACCTCCTTTGTTGATGGACTACATTTTCTAAGCACTCTCCCAATGAATCTCAACCTGGTACCCGCCTTACCAACAATTAATTTTATATGATCATTCCACTTCAAATCGTTCCGCACGCATACTCTCAGATATTTTACAGAAGTAACTGCTACCAGTGTTTGTTCCGCTATCATATAATCATACAATAAAGGATCCTTCTTTGTATGTATTCGCAATACATTACATTTGTCTATGTTAAGGGTCAGTTGCCACTCCCTGCATCAAGTGCCTATCCGCTGCAGATCTTCCTGCATTTCGCTACAATTTTCTAATGCTGCAACTTCTCTGTATAGTACAGCATCATCCGCGAAAAGATGCATGGAACTTCCGACACTATCTACTAAGCTGTGTTTATTAAACTGATAGTTCGGTAATTTTCACATCTGTCAACACCTGCTTTCTTTATGATTGGAATTATTATATTCTTCTTTAAGTCTGAGGGTATGTAACCTGTCTCATATATCTTGCTCACCAGAAGGAAGAGTTTTGTCAGGAGTGGCTCTCCCAAGGCCGTCAGTAGTTCTAATGGAATGTTGTCTACTCCCGGGGCCTTGTTTCGACTCAGGTCTTTCAGTGCTCTGTAAAACTCTTCACACAGTATCGTATCTCGCATTTCATCCTCATCTACATCCTCTTCCATTTCCATAATATTGTCCTCAAGTACATCGCCCTTATATAGACTCTCTATATACTCCTTCCACCTTTCTGCTTGCCCTTCTTTGTTTAGAACTGGGTTTCCATCTGAGCTATTGATATTCATACAAGTGGTCCTCTTTTCTCCAAAGGTCTCTTTAATTTTCCTATAGGCAGCATCTATCTTACCCCCAGTGAGATCAGCCTCTGCATCCATACATTTGTCCTCTAGCCATCCCTGCTTAGCCATTTTGCACTTCCTGTCGATCTCATTTTTGAGACGTTTGTATTCATTTACTGCATTTTTATATTTTCTCGTTTCATCAATTAAATTCAATATTTCTTCTGTTACCCAAGGATTTCTACTAGCCCTTGTCTTTTTACCTACTTGATCCTCTGCTGCCTTCACTACTTCATCCGTCAGAGCTACCCATTCTTCTTCTACTGTATTTCTTTCCCCCATTCCTGTCAATTGTTCTCTTATGCTCTCCCTGAAACTCTGTACAACCTCTGGTTTAGTCAGTTTATCCAGGTCCCATTCCACCTTTTTGCAGTTTCTTCAGTTTTAATCTATAGTTCATAACCAATAGATTGTGGTCAGAGTTCACATCTGCCCCTGGAAATGTCTTATAATTTAAAACCTGGTTCCTAGATCTCTGTCGTACCATTATATAATCTATCTGATACCTTCTAGTATCTCCAGGGTTCTTCCATGTATACAACCTTCTCTCATGATTCTTGAACCAAGTGTTAGCTATGATTAAGTTATGCCCTGTACAAAATTCTACCAGACGGCTTCCTCTTTCATTTCTTACCCCCAATCCCTGTTCACCTACTATGTTTCCTTCTCTCCCATTTCCTACTCTTGAATTCCAGTCACCCATGACTATTAAATTTTCGTCTCCCTTCACTACTTGAATAATTTCTTTTATCTCATCATACATTTCATCAATTTCTTGCATCATCTGCAGAGCTAGTTGGCATATAAAATTGTACTACTGTAGCAGGCATGGGCTTCGTGTCTATCTTGGCCATAATAATGCGTTCACTATGGTGTTTGTAGTAGCTTACCCGCATTCTAATTTTTTTATTCATTATTAAACTTACTCCTGCATTACCCCCTTTTGATTTTGTATTTATAACCCTGTATTCACCTGACCAAAAGTCTTGTTCCTCCTGCCATATCTAACTTTAACCTATCCATATCCCTTTTTAAATTTTCTAACCTCCCTGCCCGATTAAGGGATCTGACATTCCACGCTCCAATCCGTAGAACGCTAGTTTTCTTTCTCCTGGTAACGAAGTCCTCTTGATTAGTCTCCGCCCGGAGATCCGAATGGGGGACTATTTTACCTCCGGAATATTTTACCCAAGAGGACGCCATCATCATTTCACCATACAGTAATGCTGCATACCCTCGGGAAAAATTACGGCTGTATTTTCCCCTTGCTTTCAGCCGTTCGGAGTACCAGCACAGCAAGGCCGTTTTGGTTAGTGTAACAAGGCCAGATCAATCAATCATCCAGACTGTTGCCCCTGCAACTACTGAAAAGGCTGCTGCCCCTCTTCAGGAACCACACGTTTGTCTGGCCTCTCAACAGATACCCCTCCGTTGTGGTTGCACCTACCGTACGGCTATCTGTATCGCTGAGGCACGCAAGCTTCCCCTCCAACGGCAAGGTCCATGGTTCATGGGGGGAAGTAGGGAAGATATAAATGGTAATAACAAGACAAGCATTTCTTAAGAAGAGGAATGTGTTAACACCGAGTATAGATTTGAGTGTTAGGAAGTCTTTCCTGATGGTGTCTGTCTAGAAGGTAGACATGTATGGGACTGAAACGTGGGCAATAAACAGTTTAGATAAAAAGAGAATAGAAGCTTTTGAAATGTGGTACTACAGAAACACGCTGAAGATTAGATGGGCCGATTATGTAACTAATGAGGATGTACTGAATAGAATTGGGGAAACAAGAAATTTGTGGCACAACTTGACCAAAAGAAGGGATCGGTTGATGGAACACATTCTGAGCCATCGAGGGATCACCAATTTGGTATTGGAGGGAAGTGTGTGGGGTGAAAATTGTAGAGGGAGATCAGGAGATGAATACAGTAAGCAGATTCAGAAGAATGGAGGTTGCTGCAGTTATTCACAGATGAAGAGGCTTGCACAGGATAGAGTGGCATGGAGAGCTGCATCAAATCAGTCTTTGGACTGAAGACCACAACAAACAACAAATTCATATTATGGAGCTCATAGATGACAATTATCAGTCGTACATCACAGATTATTTGTTATTGATAAGTTTTATAGATCTTGCCTCACTGAACATAGATGGTAGTTTATATAGGTCATAGAGCATAAATAATTGAACGTTTGTGAAAGTTTAATTGAACTTATACTCTAGACACTGAATTGTACATCATCTGTAACAAGAACAATGTTGAGAACATGAGGTGTCACAATGGGAATTGCAGTTTGCAAGAAAGTGGCACCTGAATATGGTGGAGGAAGCTTCACTGCACAAAAGACGTCTGTGTCAGTCAGATGCTGCGTGTCGGATAAGATGCCATTGGGTCTGACAACTGTACAGCTTTAATGGTGTTAGTTTCGTGAAAACTCTGAATTCTTTCCCCATGTTTATGATGGTTCCTTCCCTCACTGGCAGAGGCAGGTTGATGTGTGATCCTGGGCCACTGGAGTTATCTTATTTTGGAACGGTGGTAAATGCGGACTCCACTCATGGTAGTCCATCTACTGAGCCCCGAGCTGTTTGGAATGCTTAGCTCTTTTCATCTTTCATTTACTGGTTTGTTATTAATGTCTCAGAATTGTGTCTCAGAAAAATCTGAAGTTTGTGCTTTGGGAAAACGGTGAGCACTTTGTGTCAGGAGTTGTGTGTAAATCGTTCATTAAATGCAGCAAGTGACTTGTTTTGAAGAGCTTCTGTAACTTGTGTATTGTACATTAAACGTCTGTAACTTGGAAACAGAACTTCTCTCGATCCTTACGCGTATAAGAGGGCAAGTCAAAATTAATAAACACTATTCTCTAGAAAGTAGTTGTTATTTCGAAAAACAACCTTGCCAGTAACATAATTTCTCTACTTAATCTCCCTTGTCCTCTGTGAGCACTCTAACATAAATATCCATTTTTTTTATCTTATAATTAACAGACTTTTGCAAAAATATAAATTTTAGTGCCATTTGGCAGGTGATTTCACAGTACATGAACCCAATACACATCACTACACACCCCAAATTAATTGGATACCATCAAAACAAAAATACTTATCTTCCATGCTGAATAAGCAGGCCCAGTGGTGGTATATACCCTCTAATTTATTCCTTCCCAGTGTAACTGATGAATTCAGAATTTTTTACAGTCGTAGGTTCCATTTTGCTGATAAATCTACATACAGTCTTTGACATCACAATGCAATACAAAATATGACAATTGAGAGAGACAAAAACTGAGACACAACAAAAGTGAGACAGGTGATGTGACTAGAAGCTGTACAGGAAAAGTGTGATCAGATTATATAATTGGAACAGTACTGCACAAATGCCTCTGGCAGCTATGTATGTAACATAAAAGTTCTGGTCATCTGTACAACTTGGTGTATCTGATACTGATGAAGGGGTATCCAGAAACGCACAATATGAAAAGTCATTCTTTAACAATTTGATGATGTTTTTCTAAGTGCCCTTTCAGCATTTGTGCAGTACTGTTCCAATTAAACTGAGTCTGCCTGTGTGGTCACAGCCACAGTCATTTATATATCATCTTGACAGTGCAGTAAATTTTAGGTGTTACTACAATTAATAATATATGTAAATTCACATAAAAACAGATGAATATAAATAATTTCACATGTAATATTCAGTTTAGCAGAGAACAAAGACATCTTTTAAACAAATTGTTTCATTAAAGGCAGAACTTCCTTATGTCAAATTTTGTAAGATGAATATTTTTAACAGTTAATACTACAGTATGTAAGATTTCATTATAAAAAAACAACTAATATGTTACTTGCCTTAAATAGTGGTGACTACATCATGATCGTGCATATATGTTTATGTAAAGAAATTATGTATCCTGAAGTGAAGTGTATTGGTTATGTGTGTGGTGGTGTTAGAGTGGCAAATCTCGGTCTGTTCCATTACGTCTCATTCCATCTGACGAGCTTCTGAATGCTGACCCAGCAGAAACTTTGCACCACAATCTCGTCATCTGACTGAAGCTCGGATTCATGCAGTTGCTCCTTTGTCAGACTGGAATGGTGACACTCACTTGGAGCTAGGCCGGGGCTGTATGCTGGGCGCTCCAGAAGGTGTAGTTTGTTCCTTTCTCAGCAGTATGAGGGTGGTCATTATCGTAAAGCAAAATGACATATTTGAAAAATTTGCCTCTGCTCTTCATTTTGATTTTGCGTTTCAGATTTCATAGTATCTGTCACTATGTTCTGTTTGACCTTAAGGAGTGGAATGAATCAGCAGTGGTACTTTTATATCACAAAACAGTAATCAAATTTCCTGCAGGAGCTTGGCTCTTGGCTGCTTCCACGTCTACACTCTTACTCCACAATCCACTTGCACAGGGTAGTGTACCGTGTACCATTACTAGCCATTTCCTTTCTTGTTCCAGTTGCTTAGAGAGCGAGGGAAAAACAACTGTCTATGTGCCTCTGCGTGAGCCCTAATTTCTTCTACCTTCATGGTCTTTATGCCAAATATATGTTGGTGGCAGTAAAATCATTCTGCAGTCAGCCTCAAATGCCGATTCTCTGAATTTTCTCGATAGTGTTTCGTGAAAATCCCTTCAGGGATTCTCATTTGAATTCGGGAAGTATGTCCATAATACTCGCTCTTGGATTGACCTACCAGTAACAAGTTTAGCAGCCCACCTGCAAATTGCTTTGATGTCTTCCTTTAATTCAACCTGGAGGGGATCCCAAATACTTGAGCAGTACTCAAGAATGGATTGCGCTAATGTCCTATTTGTGGTCTCCTTTATAGATAGCTACACTTTCTTAAAATTCTCCCAGTAAACCGAAATCTGCTAGTTACCTTCCCTACTGCAGTCCTTACGAGTTTGTTCCATTTCATACTGCTTTGCAACATTACACCTAGATACGAGGGTTGGAACTCTAATAGTGGCAACTATTTATTTACAGCTCATACAAAATAGACACGTGTTCCAAAGTTTTACTGACCTTCAAAGTAGTCACCAGAATTATGTATAACCCGTTGTCAGCAATGTGGAAGTCGTAGGATGCTCTAAGCAGTACCAGTTGTGTTGACAGTTCGAGTGGTGTGGTCTAATGCCCAACGAATTTGTAGCAGTTCTGAAGCGAATGCCGTGAAGTGATTCCTTCAGTTTAGAAATCGAATTGAACTCACGAGGGCTTAAGTGAGGGGAGTGTAGTAGGTGGTATAGCACTCAGCAGCCCCATCAGTCAAACAAATCAGTAACAGCTTGCACTGTACGTGCTTGAGTATTGTCCTGCAAAATTATGGTCACGTCCTGCAGAGAGTGTTATCACTTCTGTCTCTATGCTGTTCATTTTTGGAACACAACCTATGACCAGCTTATATGCAGGACAAACCTCAGGTACGTACAGTGCAAGCTTTTACTGATTTATTTGGCTGATGGGGCTGCTAAGTGCTATACCACCTACTGCACTCCCTTGACTTAAGCCCTCGTGAGTTCAACTCTATTTCTAAACTGAGGGAAACATTTCACAGCATTCGCTTCAGAACTGCTACAAATTTGTCAGGCATTAAACTGCACCACTCGAACTGTCAACACAGCTGGCACTGCTAAGAGTATCCTATGACTTCCACATCGCTGGCAACGGGTTATACACAATGCTGGTGACAATTTTGAAGGTCAGCAAAACTTTGAATCACGTATCTATTTTGTACGAGCTGTAAATAAATAATTGCCACTACTAAAGTTCCAACCCTCGTATTCAAGTGACGTGACTGCATCTAGCAGCACACTACTAATACATTTAGATCAAGCTGTCATTCATTGTATCTACTAGAAATTTGCTCTATAGCTGATTCTCGAGAGCTGGGATGAAGCAAAAACACTTTTATGTGACTGACCAGTACCTGTTCCAGTGAAAGCATTCAGTTTTCACATGGTACCTAGCTGTGTCGGAAATCCTTGCATCCTTGCACGCTATGCACTTGGCCACCAGACTGACATGACAGTGAAATGTGTGTAGCTTGTGAGAAAGCCTGTATTATATTTTGTATGTTTTTTTTTTCTTTTCTGCAACATAGCCTTTGATTATGGGCGTAACTAATTCGTTATCATTCAATTTGCAGTGGTGTGGAGGAATCTGAAGAACAGCTTTCCCTTCATTCTTAGCCTTTTTACCCATTACATGTTCATTGATCACTACTCTGTGCTTTTTAATGATATGTAATAGTTCTTTCAACAACATACCATCTTCAGAAGTAATATTTTTAGATGTGAAATAAATTCATTGAATGAGCGTATTTCTGTTGAAAGTTATCAACGCTTTCTGAAAGCTTCTGTCATGGTTTTTCTTTCTTAGGAGAGTTCAGAGAGTGCATAGCCCGGTACTCATTCACCACACAATACAGTGAAGAACGACCAACGCCTGTACATGCAGCTGTTCTCAGAACTATATCAGTCATTGACTACTTTGCGTGCAATAGCTCCAGTTTATACAAGCTGAGAACGATGTGTTTCTCTGAATAACTTAATTATTTCTTTTCTGATCACTTCCTGAGTGGACTCAAAGCTGACATGTTGACCTCGCTCACTCTCCTGTGGATGAAGTAATGGCTTACCTGTATGTGCTGCTATTGGATGGGCACAGAAACAGTGAATGCTGTGTGTGTGATCACACTAGTACTTATGTTAATAATCAACAACTGGTTTTTCGAACATCTTAAAAGATGAATATTACAATCAGATTCTAAAATCACCGTTTTGTGTCAACACACACTAATGAGCTTACACCTGCAACAGGCGTGGTCACAATGACGAACACCTGTTGTCTTGTTCACCTCCCCCATAGCACCACTATGGTCTCTCACCTTTGTGTGTATTTGGGCCGTCTCTTGTTTTGGTGAGTGGAGTGTAAGTCATCTCATATCCTCCCTGCAGTCCCTCGACAGTGATACCTTCCCGTACACCACAGCATCATCTGGAAACAGCCACAGATTGCTGCTCACCACACCTTTCAAATCATTTGTATGTGTAGGACACTCCTGATGATGCCCTTGTCTCTGACCAACACTCTCAGCCTTTTCTAGCTCTTTTCAGACAGTGCATTGCTGCTGTGGTTTCTAGTGACAGACCTAGATCACAGAATAAAGTATACAGGATAGAAACTCGAGTGAAATTCAAGCAACAAAATTTAGTGTGCATCCATGAAGTCTGCCACATCGAAACTGTGTAAACAGCTGTGTTTAAAGCCAAAAGCAAATTGATACATTTTGTTTGTTTTCTTAATTGATATGTTAGCTGTTAGCATATTGACATGTGAACATTTGTTTGACGTACTGTAATAGTTAAAAACTTGTAATGAGTGGTAGTAAGAGAAAAGACTAGACAGGAGAGCAATGAGCGATTCCCCAAAGTGGCTGATAGCAGTACGTGAGAAAAATGAGTTTTTCCATTTCTTGCTGTGAATAGTTAGAACCTCATTAAACTGTAGAAAACACTGTGTAAACGAAGCTACATAAACTCCTGTAGAGGTTCTCCTTTGCTTTTAAAAAAATAAAAACTATGTCTTTCACATTTGCTTGTCTTCTTGACTACTGTATATACCTGTCATTTGATCTTGAAGAAAATAATTGGCACATAAAACTGCTTTCTTTTATGTCTTGTAGTTTCATGTCATAACTTGATGATGAAGTGTCTATTCTTTCATTATGGATCATAGTTACTGTAATACTTAATATCCAAGTACTCTGTAGCACGAAATTTGAAGGGTTTGCAGTGAAAACTGCGGTTGCTGGCTGCTTTACGTTTGGTTCATTTTAGCTGCACATTGCTGTATACTAAATGTAGGTAACATATCGTAACTGTTTTTATAGCTGGAAGGAAAGCCAACCTCAGTCATTGTGGAGAAAAGAGAAGTTAAAAGCATTTTATTTGAGTGGGCTGCCTGAGTGCACCACACACAAGTAGCCTTTAGCACACAGGGGAACCGCACTTACTCGTCATCATTGATTTTGTTCAAATTTATGTTATATGCAAGGCTTGGCAAGAAATAAAAGGGACAGAAATGGGAACTCCATATGGCTGGGCACTTAGAAGAAAATAGCATTTCTGACACAGCTGAGGTAACGGATGAGGCATGTATGGTAGTACAACTTGTAACCTTTGTGTGGCATATGGGAAGAGTGTGGTATAATAAATCAAGGGTTTGGGTTTTGGCTTTGAGTCCAATAGTGAACACTATTTTATCTTTCCTATTTTCAGTTTTTACTTATCTTACACTGCAGAATAAATAGAAATAATGTTTAATGCATTCTATTCATTAATATGTTAATAACGGGTATGAAAAGGAAAGGCAAACAAAAATTTGCGGTTGCATATAACTTTCCAGGAAGCCAGAATGAGATTTTCACTCTGCAGCGGAGTGTGCGCTGATACGAAACTTCCTGGTAGGTTAAAACTGTGTGCCGGACCGAGACTTGAACTCAGGTCCCGAGTTTGAATCTCGGTCCGGCACACAGTTTTAAGCTGCCAGGAAGTTTCTTTCCAAGAAGCGATTGTATGCTGTCCACAAGAACGTCTTATATAAAATTAGATGCTTTCATTATTTTACAGTTGACGACTTGCACTTACTTGGGTCATATTTTCTGGAAGTCGTGAGCAGTTCCTGGAAGTAGAAGCATGTTTCTCAAACTGGTGATGATGATTTATTGTACTACTTATTGCTGGAAGAAAACGATGAAGACGACGACGTTCTACACCAACACTTACATAATAGAAAAGCTGAACACATCTCATATTTAGGACAAAGTTGGACATAAGTTTCTTTATGACCTTTATCTGTCATCATTTATTAAACGAATATGCTTCATATTATGTAAAATGTTAGTGAACTTAATGATCTGGGCCTAATTCAAAACATTTGTGTAAATTACGTTTCAGTCACCTTCATTTAAAGTAATGCCCATGCATCAGTTTCTGATTGAAAACATGAATGAAAATTCGAGGACTGATGCATACCCTGAAACTCCTGCAGAGTGTTCAATAACAGCTGTTTCTGTTGGAAGTGAATTTGATTTATTAGTTCACAGTCCCAGAAATGAAAAGTTATGGAGTAAAATAAAATTGCTGTAAGGCAAGAACCGATATTTGCAAAAAATGTAGCTACATTGCTATCTGAAGCTAAAAGCAGTGGCAGTCCACAGCTTTTATATGAGAACATAAATTAATTTCAAAATTCATGTGATAAATATTTAACTAAAGGTGTGTCACACTTTGTCTCTTCAGTGTTTCCTTCCATAAAAGTTTTCATTTAGTCTGTTGGATTAGTTCTTTTCTTAAGGACGTCCGTTTCGATCCATAGTAGTAAGCAGCTATTGTTTTGCATTTACTTGGTTTCAGGGTATGCGTGAGGGTTGGCGTGAGGTGCATTGCTTGGCTTCATACAAATCAAAGGGGCCGCCCTCAGCTTTCCTTTCTGTATGTTCTCTGTTCTGTGCCCACATTACGTTGGCAATTGGTATCCAACTGACAAAGTTTCCCTTCAGAACTCCATAAATACAATTTCGCCACTTTCAGACATTCCTACATGTTCTGCAATTTTTGGATTAGCATCTGGGATAATAGTAGTTCTTGTTTCAAAATTTTGGGTTCTTGTTCCAAAATTTTGCTTGCCAACATTTCAGCCTTTCTCAAGGTGAGTCACTTGCAAGATTTTTAAATCGCTTAACACAATATTATGGAGTAAATGCACATGCATGAGAGAGAACACTAAGAACATTAGACATTAAACATTACTTACAAAGAATAAAGTGCAAGTCAATTTCACATTGATTTCTGTCCAAGAGAGGTAGCTTGTCTTTTACTTATTGCACTAGGAATTTTAAACAACACCAACTTGTCAGAAAGGGAAGCATCTTCTTGCTGTTCCAAGTAGTCCTGAAACTCTTCGGCCCATTGAAATGCTGATGCATGACCGATTATTAATTTTGGAATTAAAGGAATGTTGTTATCTTCCACTCTCATTCACCTTCTTGGATTTCCCTTGTATTCTCTGAGCAATAGCGCCAACACTTGAGCTCCGATGACCTGGCTCAGTGCATGCCATATCAAACCATTCAGAAATATTCTCTTCATTAAAAGTTTCGCACCCTGGAATACTTTCCAAAACAACAGCTAATGTTGCTAATGAGCTGTCTTATTTGTCGCCAGAATAACTGATGCTATCAAGTTTGAGATTAGTGTTTTTCTATGACTTGGTCGTGGTTGATTGTTCAATCCTGGTTGATTGCTTTGTCTGAGACACTTTGTTGTGGACTGGCAAGACAGCCAATCCACTAGGACGGGAAGCCGAGAGGCACGCGTTTAAGCTCACGCAGGCTGGCGTGAGGTCTGGGAACAGGACAAGGTATTTATAGTAGCAAAAATAGTCCGTAGCTTCTGGAATACTTAACTTTAATCCATAATTGGTGAACATCGGTCTGACGGTGCATGCATCACAAGATAAATAGCAAATGATAATGGCGCCTTGCTAGGTCGTAGCAAATGACGTAGCTGAAGGCTATGCTAACTATCGTCTCGGCAATTGAGAGCGTAATTTGTCAGTGAACCATCGCTACCAAAGTCGGCTGTACAACTGGGGCAAGTGCTAGGAAGTCTCTCTAGACCTGCCGTGTGGCGGCGCTCGGTCTGCAATCACTGACAGTGGCGACACGCGGGTCTGACGTATACTAGCTACCACCTAGCAAGTGTGGTGTCTGGCGGTGACACCATATTCCTCCCCCACAAATCGGCGTGCGGTTGTGTTATAAGGCTTCAGCCCGCCGTGGGGAGGACCCCATGTTGACGTATGCGACGAGGTGGGGAGCCTAACAACAGGCGAGGCTGTACCACCCGCACTCTGCCATTCGGTCCGAGGGGAGCTAGGAAACGCCTGAAAACCTACTCCAGAGTGCACGCCAACATGCGGTGTATGCGCCCGTAGAGAGACAGGAGGGGCCGAAGGGCCGACCTCCATCGGGTTGGGGCACCCGACGGGCGAAGACGTCCTATGGTCCGGAGTGGGAAAGAGTTCCATGGTGGAGGACAGCTGGTCACGGGAAGCGATCGGTGGCGCGTGACCCAGGGAGGCGCCCGGCGGTTGCAGCGACGCGTCCACTGCGGGCGTCGCCGGCGGGACAACAGGCGGCGGCGGCGGTGTGTCGCCATGGGGCAAAATGGAAGGCAGCGTCGGTAACACCTGGGGCTGAGGTGAGCCAGTAGATGGGTCCCCAGGGCGCCGACCGGACGGCACCGTCGCTGAAAGCAGACGGGGAGCGACAGAGGCGCAGCTGATTGAGATGCCGACACACCTCACCAGAGGCCCCTAACACCAAATACATAGCACGGCCGAGGCAGCGAAGAATGCACCCTTCGAGCCAACGCCGTGATCCTCGATGGGTACGATAGTAGACAACGTTGCCCGGAGCAAAAGCAGGTGTCTGCCGCTGCACAGGAACCTGATGCGGCGGATGTAGCAAAGACATCAAGGTTCGATGAGGACGACCGTGGAGCAACTCAGCCGGCGAGCGACCATCTCGGGGCTGAGAGCGATAAGAGGACAAAAAGAGCAATAACGTGTCCTCCCGAGAATGCGACTCTTTCAACTTCAACATCTGGGACTTGAAAGTCCGGACCAATCGTTCAGCGGCACCGTTTGACTGTGGCGAAAACGGCGCGGACGTCAGATGTTGAATACCATTGGGCTTGCAGAATGACTGAAATTCTGCGGACATGAATTGTGGGCCATTGTCGGAAACAATAGTCTGTGGAAGACCTTCAATGCAAAAGATAGCAGATAACGCTTGGATGGTGGCAAATGACGTCGTGGAAGACATCCGGACAACATAAGTAAAATTACTGAATGAATCTACCACAACCAACCATCGAGCATTCCAGAATGGACCAGCAAAATCGATGTGCAAGCGTTGCCAAGGGGAAGTGGCTTTTGGCCATGCAAAGAATTTCCACAGTGGTGCGGATTGTTGTTCGGCACACGCCATGCAAGAAGAGCACATATTCGTAATCGCAGCATCGATTCCGAACCAAGTACAGTGCTGACGAGCAAGTTGTTTCGTTCGCACTATACCCCAATGTCCTTGGTGGAGAAGCTGTAAGACAGAGGACTGTAACGAACGTGGTACCACGACCCTGGACTGATCATTTTCTGAACGCAACAGCAAAACACCACGTCATACAAAAAGTCTCTCCTTGTGAGCAAAAAATCGGCGAACCAACGGATCCTCGATCCGCGACTTCGACAAAGGCCATTGCGTAGCAACAAAACGCAGAATCGTAGCAAGGACAGGGTCAGCAGCTGTGGCTGTAGCTACACGACGAAAATCAATCGGAAACGATTCGACCACATCATCGGTTTCCGCATCAATGAACATACAAGCAACTTCGGAGGAATCGAATGCTCTGTCCTCAGCAACAGGCAAACGGGACAACGCATCGGCGTTTCCGTCCTTAGCAGGGGACCGATACAAGATATCGTAGCGGTACTGCGAGAGGAAAATAGACCAGCGAATGAATTTCTGCGCTGTACGTGGAGGTACAGGCTTGGTCGGATGAAAAAGCGACGTCAAAGGTTTGTGGTCTGTGATGATGGTAAAGTGACGACCATACAAGAAATCATGAAATTTAGTAACACCAAATACGAGAGCCAATGCTTCTTTCTCGATCTGTGAATAATTTCTTTGCGCAGACAAGAGCAATTTGGACGCAAAGGCAATAGGGCGATCATGCGATCCATCTTTGTGCGCAAGCACAGCACCGATCTCGAAATCCGATGCATCCACCATCAACAAAAGGGGTTTCTACGGATCGAATGGCGTAAGGCAAGTATTGGAAAGCAACGCCGATTTCAACTGGCGAAAGGCGCGTTCGCATTCCGTCGTCTAGACGAACGGAACACCTTTACGGCGTAAACGATGAAGCGGAGCTGAAATGGAAGATGTGTGGCGCACATAGCGATGATAATAATTGATTTTTCCCAGCACACTCTGTAGCTGCTTCAAATTCTGCGGCGAAGGCAAGTCTTGTATGGCATGGAGGTGCTCGGGACTGGGATGTATGCCTTGGCCAGGTAGTGTAAGTCATGAGCAAAAAACATACATTTGTCTTTCCGCAAGCGAAGACCATTTTGTCGCATGACCTGAAATAATGTTCTGAGATTGGCTAAATGTTCTTCTTCCGTCTTTCCGGAGATCACAATATCGTCCAGATAGTTTGCTGCAGTAGGGACCGACACACAAACAGTTTTCAGATATTGCTGAAACAATGCAGGGGCGGATGCACACCCGAATGGCAGTCTTTTGAATCGATACAAACCAAGATGCGTGTTAACCACCAAAATGCGCTGGGATTCTTCGTCCACCGGTATTTGCAAGTACGCATCTGCTAGGTCCAACTTCGAAAAATATTTACCCGGGCACAGTTTGTCAAAAAGATCTTCCAGGCGGGGTAAAGGAAAAGTTGCAATCACTAGTTGTGGATTCACGGTAGCTTTGAAGTCCACACAAAGTCTCAATTTTCCAGAAGGTTTTGGCAAAATTACTAAGGGTGATGCCCAGAGAGAAGCCTGCACACGTTAAATCACAACTTGTGATTCCAAATCGTGTAATGTTTTTGCGACCTCATCACACAATGCGTGGGGAACATTGCGCGCTCTGAAAAATTTCGGTTGCGCGTTTACTTTCAGTTCCAAATGTGCTTTATAGTTCTTAGCGCAACCAAGGCCCGGTGCAAAAATGTCTGCAAACTCTTCACGTAGACGAGAACCACTGTCTGAAGGCCCAGTCTGGTTCACTGATAGGACCTGATTGACTATAGACAAGTTAAACAACTGAAATAAATCGAAACCAAACAAGTTCACTGCAGAAGAAGAACGAAGGACGTACAATGACACAAGTTTTGCTTGTCCCTTGTATGTTGCAAGAAGGCTGCACTGTCCTAACACAAGGATAGCTTGTCCTGAATAACTATTTAACTTGACATTTGTGGCACACAACGGAGGTGTGCCCAGCTGTTTGTACGTGTCGTGATTGATCAGTGAAACTGCAGCTCCGATATCGAGCTGGAACGGTATCACTTTGCCGTTAATGTCCAAAGCTACAAAAAGTTTATTGTCCTGTTGACGACAAGAGCGACTGTCACGTGCAACGTTAACTGACACTGGTACAAAATCACTTGTGACATGACGGGATTTCTGTCGATGTTTACGCACACTATTTGTGGGACGAACACGGTCACTGTTAGAGAGAGTGGCACTGGGCGGAGTGGAATGAACTGCATGAATTTCCACGGGCGAAGGTTCACGAGCCTGAGTATTCTTGGTTTGATTCTGGCGCGAAGCAAAAGGCCTAGAATGGTTGTGAGTGTCCGTTCTGAGCTTTTTCTGGCAAGCACTTTGAACATGTCCTTTTTTATTACAGAAAAAGCAAATAGCTTGGCGTGACGGGCAATTCTCACGCGAATGTCTAGTAGCACACCGCGGGCATGATTTCACTGCATTTGCTTGCTTGCGCGGCACATGTGGCAGAGAGCTTGGCGGCAGCTGCGCGGACGGGCGCGAGGGCTGTTTACTGTTCCGTGCAGCGCGCCCGTCGGGCTGGTTAACGTGACACACGGCCGGTGAAATTTCAAATGATTTCTGAGCAAAGTCAAGTGTGTCCTGTCGATCCAATATGTCCATCACTTGTTGAAGGGAGGGATTGACTAGTTTCAAAATCTGTTCCCGTATACGAACATCAGAAACGTTCTGTGCAATTGCATCACGCACCATAGTATCTGAATAAGGGAGTCCACATTGACATTCAAAAGCACAATCCCTAGTAAGGCCTTGCAAGGTTGCAACCCACGCTCTATTAGTTTGACCGGCCGTACGTTTTGTACGAAAGAACGTATACCGTTTGGCAACTACATTGACTGATTCTTTGAAATATGCATCTAATGCAGACAAAATTTCGTCGTAGGACAGAGTTGCTACGTCGCGTCAAGGAAATAATTTGACTATCACACGGAACGTGTGGACGCCGACGGACGAAAGGAGATAAGGCTGCCGCTCATTACCTTGAATTCTGTAGGTGGCGAGATGGAATCCAAATTGGCGTGACCACTCCGTCCAGCTTTCCAGTGCCGCATCAAACGGACGAAAAGTTGGTGCAACAGCGTGTTGTGGCTGCGGTAGCGGTGGAGCGGCGGCCGCCGCATTGTTTTGCATTGCACGTTGACCCTGGACGAGCTGTCCAAGGGCATCCAGTAAGGCCTGCGTCTGCTGATTCTGCAAGCGATAAAATTTGGACAGTACATCTGGAGATTGTGGCGAAGCCATTACACAAGTAAATCAGGGCAATATAGGTACGAACGCGATTTGGGCTCGTCGCCAACTATTGTGGACTGGCAAGACAGCCAATCCACTAGGACGGGAAGCCGAGAGGCACGCGTTTAAGCTCACGCAGGCTGGCGTGAGGTCTGGGAACAGGACAAGGTATTTATAGTAGCAAAAATAGTACGTAGCTTCTGGAATACTTAACTTTAATCCATAATTGGTGAACATTGGTCTGACGGTACATGCATCACAAGATAAATAGCAAATGATAATGGTGCCTTGCTAGGTCGTAACAAATGACGTAGCTGAAGGCTATGCTAACTATCGTCTCGGCAATTGAGAGCGTAGTTTGTCAGTGAATCATCGCTACCAAAGTCGGCTGTACAACTGGGGCAAGTGCTAGGAAGTCTCTCTAGACCTGCCGTGTGGTGGCACTCGGTCTGCAATCACTGACAGTGGCGACACGCGGGTCCGACGTATACTAGCGGACCGCGGCCAATTTAAAGGCTACCACCGCCAGACACCACACACTTCATAAATTGCATCTAGCACAGTCAATTGTTTCCAGAATGTTTGAAGATTGCTGATCTCATCAGTAAGCTTTCGTAGCAGATTTCCTCTTCATTCAGATGCACTGCTGCACTGTCCAGTAGTGCAGTGTCCTTGCAGGTAGACCCTCCAGTGTTAAATGCTCCATGGCACAAAGCAGTTATGGAGCCATGTCAGAAATATTGTGTGGTCCATCCAGGCTCCTTTCTGGTGAAAATAATGGACAGGTAAATTGTGCATTTCTTTTGCTCTGAAACAATGTCATTTTTTAGCTGTAACTATTTCAACACACTCAACTTTATACGAGTATGATCCTGTAACCTTAGCACAACAAAACCCAGTTATCTTGCTCTTACAGTACACAGTTTATAACCGTGTGCACTACACTCTGTCTCGAGCTAAAGTCTTTGTCGGTAGACATTTCCAAAATGGCCCAGTTTCGTCTGTGTTGTTTATTGGCTCTAGCTCTAAATTTTCTGGTGCAATAAATTCCTGGAAATCTACATAATTCAGAAGGAGCTTTATTATCTGCTCTTAACCTTTCTCCTTGGAACACACTTTCACATATACTGTAATGCTGTTGAAATCTTGTTAGCCAGCCGGAAGATGCATTAAAATCTCCTTCAATCCCCAAGGTTTCGAAGAAAAACTGAGCCTATTTGGCACATATTGATCCAGATTCTTGTGTGCCCTCTGCTCTTTTCTGCTGAAACCATTCCAACACAGCTTTATCCAGTTCTGCATACATTGACGTTTTCATAGTCTTCCACTTTAGCAAACCTATAGATGAGTCAGATCTGTTAGAAAATTGAATTATTTTGTCTTTATTTTTCCAAATATCACGGATTATTGGTTCATACATGTAGTAAATCAGTGCCAGATTCCGCGAATCAATACTGCATTCTTAGAGTTTGTGTATTATTTCCAGTTTCAGCTGTATTGTTAGCGCAAAACGTTTTTGCTCATCAGACCATGTTCAGCCCTAAAAGAAGAGGGGGGGGGCCGGGGGGGGGGGGGGGTGGGGGGGGGAGAATGACTACAGTATCGATCACAACAATATAATTTGGCACTTGACGTGCTTGAGCAACACATTGTGTACTACAGTCATGTCGTAATATGACACCGGCGTTCCACCGACGTCCACTTCCAGGTAAAAGGAAAATTTTCAGCAACTTAATCACCAAAGCAGATAATCTGCAAAGCAGATTGAGAGCTTACAGTATATCATTTTCATAGGATTTAGACAAGACTAGTAGATTCAGCTGTTATAACCAATAGGTCGTTAAAAGTGATGTTGCCGTTGTAGCATATTGACCATATTTGGTCAAATAATATGCCAGAGCGGAAGTGAGTTGCAACAGAGCCAGCCACAGATGTGCGAGAGTGTTATGCATTGCAAAGCAAAACATGGCCGACTGGTGTTGCGAAGCAGATCCAGTTTGGCATGGTATAAGGACAGCCAACACTGCAATATGCTAACAGAAGAACGGAAGCGTTTCCTCATTTGCCACCAAGGAAGTGTTTATTTCCTCATTTGCCACCACGGAAGTGTTTATTTCCTCATTTGCCACCACGGAAGTGTTTAGAGTACGTGCCTTAAGCCCTAAAGGAACATAGTCTCGAGCATATAAGACTCAGCAGCTCTTGTACTAAATGATTATCGTCTCAGTATCACAGCCTACACTACAATCCTGCGACACCCGGGGAGACATCCCAGAATGCAGTTCAGGTCTGCTGTTTGAGTATGAGACAGGGCAACCTGTAACGAGGGAGCTGACCGCTCGCCGGAGGAAGTTCACGGCCATTGTCAGCTGTGCTGTCGCACTGTCATCGTGGTCGTGGCCAAAGATTTTGCTGACAGTGGCATTCGAGTGGCGCCACACTCGGCCCCACTCCTTGCACTGTGAGCAATGTTGGGCGTCAGCATGAGAGGTGGCTGGATGCCTCACTAAGTTTTTCCTGATGTATTATGGCCGAGGGCTGGAATAAAGTAATCAATTTATCAAATCTATTGTCTTCATGACATCTCATTTCACTCTCCACTGGTGACAACGTGAGGGGCATTAAACACTGTAAACAGTATTGACTATATTACAGTTAGAAACTGTATTTTATTTGAGAGCACCTAGCGACTTCCAAAAAACTGTAAGTATAATTTGAAACATTTGCTAAATGTTTCCCCATTTATATGCTTAACGTCAAATGTTTAACACATTAACTATTTGTAAAGTAATGGGATGTTTGAAGCTGTTTTATAAGTGAGAGTTTAATTCCTGAAAGAGTGGGGCTACTGGTTGTTACTAGACCCTGTATATGACACGAAGGAAAATCATCATTTATTTTATCTAAGGTGGCCTGTAAAGCCCACAGTTTTGTGTACAAGTTTACCTTCAGACTGCCAAATACTTATGCCAATTTTACTATTCTCTCTTGTAGACAGAAGAAATCTCTGTGTAAAACAGCACAAAGTAGAAACTATGTGCCTGCCTTATACTTCAAAATGGCAGACATCTCGCAATTTGTGCTCTGTGCAGTTTTGTATGGGAAGCACTTTCTCTTTAAGATAGAAACAAACAATTTTCAGAAGAAAATTATTCAGTCATGCGAAGATGGAGCTAGGACGAAAACTAGTTATCGGAAAATAAATTGTCGAATTAGTAACAGGTACGGCTAGTTTATATGGTTCAAATCGCTCTGAACACTATGGGACTTAACATCTGAGGTCATCAGTTCCCTAGAACTTGGAACTACTTAAACCTAACTAACCTAAGGACATCACGCACATCCATTCCGGAGGCAGGATTCGAACCTGCGACCATAGCGGTCGCGTGGTTCCAGGTGGCTAGTTTATAGCATATTTTTTTGTTGGTAGTTCCTGTAGTATTTTACCACACCCTTTGCAGCCCTTCTATTTGTTGGTAATCAAATTTTAAAAAATTCCCCCTCAAATATTGCACCTGCTCAGCTGTATTAACATAACACGTGTTACATGCAAAAATACATGGACCAGAAAGAAACACAAATAATGTAACTTAGTTGCTGCTACTTGTGTTTGATGTACCCGGTGATACAATATTACAGACACACAGACACTACAGTTTAGTTTAGACTTCCCGACATAGTGTTAAGGGTTCAGGCTATGATGTCAGTGCTTTCCATCTGAGCTATCTGAACAATTTCTGTGAAATAGTTAAACTTCTCTCCCATTTTGTTGTTATATGTGTGCAGTTGGATTTTGGAATGTCACAGAATTTTATAATTGATGACATGTAGATTTGTATTACAGTTTATTTTCCACCACTATTGCAATTTCAGCAGTAATTATTATGAAATGTAATCCTGTGAAAACAGAAGTATAAATCACAATCAATTGCTCAATGATAGTGAGGTGTTTTGAACAGAAAGACCCCTCCAAGCCAACTGATATTTAGTCCAAAAATGTTGATTGTCCAAATCCAACTTGTGTTTTTCTCTTATGACATCCTGAAAGCCACTAATCTTAGACAGGCGGGTTGTGCAATAATTATTGTCTTCCCAAAATCATTTGATGTGGTACCAAGCCAGCATTTATAAACAACAGTAGGATCATATGGGTATAAAACAAAATTTATGACTGGATTGAGGATTTTGTGGCCGGGAGGACACAGCAAGTTATCTGAGATGGAGCATCAGCGGCAGAAATAGAAGTAACTTCAGGTGCACCCCAGGCATGTGTATTGGGACTGTTGTGTAATAACAACCTGACAAACTATATTACTGGCCACCAAAAACTTTTTGCAGACAGTGCAGTTAGCTACACCGCAGTCTTCTTCTTCTTCTTCTTCTTCCTCCTCCTCCTCCTTCTAGTGTTTGTCCCATCTATTATGGAGTCTGCATTTTCAGGATTTGGTGAATTTTTATTTCAATATTTTAATCCTATAGCCAGATGCCCTTCTGATGCCACAGTCCTCCAGGTAACCTGAGCAAGAGAAGTCTTATGTGCCATCTGAGCATGAATTGTGTAATCTTTGTTCTGTGTGTTATCATATTCAGCCGTTTTTGTATTGTACTCTTTGGGATGGTAGTTTTGGACCAGCCCATAATTTGCCTAAGTAATTATGGGAACCTCCCTAAAGACCATATGCAGGCCAGCCAGTGAACCAGTCCACCGTGTGAATTTGGCCTGGATCTGGTCCATTCCCTGCCTTCGCAAGCTAATGGGCTAATCACGCTACGAAAGCGAGTAGTTACGTGTAATGCAGTACTGTGTGAAAAAATCTTCATGAGTATTCAGTCATATCTAAATAAGGTTTTAAAGTGGTGCAAAGAGTGGCAGTTTCCTTTGATGAATAGAAATGTAAATTTGTGCACTTCATGAAATGTAATAACCCATGACTGCAATATCAGTGAGTCACAGTTGGAAGTGGTCACCTTTGCAACTATATTAGGTGTAATTTGTAGGGGTATGAAATGGAATGATAAAATAGGCACATTCGTAAGTAAATCAGGTGGCAGATAGCGATTCATTGGTAGAATACAAGGGAAATGTAGTCAGTCTGCAAAGGAACAGTTTACAAAACACTTGTGTGACCGTTCCTGGAATATTGCTAAAGTGTGCAGGATGCAGAGCAAATAGCTCTGACAGGGAGTGTTGCAGTTTACAAAGAAGGAGTGTTTGTGTTATCCTCATCATTTCATCATCATTCATGAAAGTGACTAGATTGGATTGAGTAAAGATTGGGAATTTGTACGGGCACTGATAACTGTGCAGTTGAGCGCTCCAAAAACCAAACATTATCATCACAGTTTTGTTTGACCAGTGGAAGTGTCTCACAGGAATAGTGAAAAACAAGAACTGGCCGATGCCTGAAGACAAACTATCCTGTGAAGCCTATTTGCAAACAGTACTAAGTGGTGAATCTCGGAATATACTACAGCCCCATACAGTTAATGCTACAGATGCAATAAGACAAGACGAGACTAAACACAACACACGGACAGAGGCATTTATGGAGTCATTCCTCCTGCACTCCACAAGTGAGTGGAATGGGATAAATCTGAAATCTGAAATATCCTCTGCCATGCATCTCACAGTGGTGTGCAGACTACAGCAGATGTGGATGTAGAATGCAAAAACAGAGTCTCGTGCACTCAGTTTTGAAAATCTATTTCGTAGTTAATACAGTTCATATGATGCGCACCTTTGATATTCCAGTATGCCACTCGATGATTTGTAACTGAAATTGCAGTAGTATTGGAAAATGAATTGTGAGACATGTACGAGCTGATACTGTTATGATTTTTGTAATCTTTGAGCCTGTGTTCCTTAATCATTAATGAGGTGGCGCAGTGGTTAGACACTGGACTCGCATTCGGGAGGACGACGGTTCAATCCCGCGTCCGGCCAATCTGCCTAAATCGCTCCAGACAAATGCCGGGATGGTTCCTATCAAAGGGCACGGCCGACTTCCTTCCCCGTCCTTCCCTAATCCGATGAGACCGATGACCTCGCTGTCTGGTCTCCTTCCCCAAAACAACCAACCAACCATTAGTGACTTGTATGTTTATTTGAGTGGTAGTCTTCTGTAAAGACTGTTGTTATACAACAGTAACAAATATCATTTTGCTTTGCCTATCACAGGCATTCTGCAAATTAGTTCCTCTTGTTGCTCTTGCCATTTGCATAGAGTGTGGGAAAAAAAAAATTGCTGACACTTTCATTTTATACTTTTTCAAAAAAGAAAAAAGTGTCCTTAGAAGCTAATGTTTCCTTTAACTGTATTGGTTCTCATGTGCAATGCAGTTTATTTTGTTTGTTTTGCAATGGGTATTGTGTATGTTGCTTGAAAGGAAAACATTTTTCTTTGAATTCTGTGGGCAGAAGCAATACACATCTCAATACTTGTGAGGTCATATCTTGTGAACTAAGAGTCATACAGTGATGTAATTTTGCAGGTACTTTCAGTGGTATTGTGCATACTGTCTACAAAGTGTGGTATGAATAGAGTTCGTAATAAATTACAATGTTATGCCTCATGCAGAAGTTTTACTGTCTCAAAATTGAAAATGTAATAAATGTTGAAATTTTATCCTATAGTCAATTTTTTTTTTTTTTGGGGGGGGGGGGGGGGGGTCAGCCAAAAAAAGTTTCGTAAAGATTTGAAAACATGTTAAACTTCATTGGAAGTTATTCTCAAATACTGAATGAATATAGTGGATAGTTTTCGCACCTTGAGTCACAGTACCTCAAGACACGCACACACGCGCACACACACACACACACACACACACACACACACACACAGTTTCTTACTGTAATATGTGTCTTCCTCTTAAACTTTTTAATATAAGAATATAGCTCTTAATGAGTGGAATGTAACACCATTTAAAGTTCTAAATTTGGGTTATAATTACGTAGAATACGGGAAATCAAATTTTTGCTGACCCTGGAATCCATTAGATAAGCAACCTGAAACTGGGGCCATACACCATGAAGTGAGTTTGCTGTTTAATAGTGTAGATAACCAATCAGATGCATGTTTGGGTTATTTAACAGACAGAACTACTGTTTCTGGGCCCCTGAACAGCTTTGTGTAGTACTTGAAAGACATCTCCACTCCCCAGGTGTGCCAGGTGTTGTGTGCCCTAGCTGCTGTCAGTGTACTTGGGCCTTATTTTCTCGAGGATGCCGGCATAATTGTGACAATAGAGTCCAAACATTTTGCGTGCATGCTTAATACATTCTCCTGTCAGAATTGCATAGAGGACAGATAAACGGGAGGAGTCTGTATTTTCAGCATGACGGTGAGACATCTCATCACAGTGAATGTGTCCTGTTCAGTTGCTGGTCACCTCATTTCTTATTTCAGTCATATGCTGTGGCCACAAATGTGACAAAACTTGTGCGCTGCTTGGGTATTTGCTAAGTCTTCCTATACAACAAACCCCAAAGCTTAACAGAGTAGAAAGCTGTTGTTAAAGAAGAGGTGGGTTTGATTGACCAATACCTAACTTCCAGCAGTGTTGAAAATGCAAGAAAATGGGTACCACTAGGATAACATAATTTTTTTGAGAGTGATCACGTAGATTGACATGCTACTGTTCACATTTCCTCTATAGCTCACCCTGTACGAATTAGCTCCATGTTTACCAGATTATGTTTCATATTTGTCATCTAATTGCCAATTAGCGTGTACTGCATGCCTTTGTTGTGTGATGCCACTGTTGTCCACAGGTATGAGAACAACGAGTTCATAAAAGCGCCCAAGTTGGAGGATGTAGCCGAAGTATCGGAGAACTCTTCAGACTCAGAAGACGGTGAGGCATCTGAGGTGGGCGACGAGTCATTGACAATTGGCGACCTTAGCCTCGTTCCTCAGAACGTGTCGCTGTCGCCTGACCCGTCGCTCCGGATTGACCCGGGGGGCTTGGAAATCTCTTCGGATGCACTCGCTACTGGGAGCGATGATAGTGAGACCGAAGTGTGAGTGTGCAACAACCTGTATTCTGATTCCTTCTTTTTTTCCATTTCTTTTTTTTTTTTTTGATTCTAGAAAGCAAATATGATAAGGCTACCGTATTTACTTGAATCTAAGCCGCACCTGAAAAATGAGACTCGAAATCAAGGAAAAAAAATTTTCCCAAATCTAAACCACACCTGAAATTTGAGACTCGAAATTCAATGGGGGGGAGAAAAGTTTTAGGCCGCGCCTCCAAATCGAAACAAAGTTGGTCTATTGTAATACGAGACACAATTTAGGTAGAATAAATGACGATACAGCTACAGTAGTTTGGATCCAGTCGTAAGCTTAGCAGTTAAGCTTTACCAGGTAGCCATTGCTATGTGTCAGGCGTGCTTCGTCTGGTTTGAATCGGTCGCTTATTTTTCTTTGATCTGATAAGTGCCGTTCTCTTTGTTATGGGTGTTTAGGTCACTCTTGGCTGAAAATGCATTATTGTACTGTGTCATGCTTTGTTTGTCGCATTCTAATAATAAGTGTTTACGACCTGTCGCCGCTCGCGGCATGGCTTGCTTTTGTGCGCGCGTGCTTTTGAAAATCTTTGCACACGTCTCTTTTGTACATTACATTCTGCACAGAAATTAGAGTCATCTTAGATTTAAAAATCTAGTCAATTGCCGTGCTTCATTTCTGATTGTATCACAAGTAGGCATAAGAATAATACGAATATAAACATGACATAATATGTATATTCTTCCGCATTTGCTGCTGTCTCACACTAGTTTCGTAGGTTATTAGGCAGACAGGATTTAAATGAGATAGCAGCAAACACGAAAGAATACATGGCAAAATGTTTATATTCATATTATTCTTATGTTGAAGAGAATACTGCATGTGATTTGCAATTCATAAAAGTTCCTATTAGCAACCATCTCTTCTCACAGGTAGGAAAAAATTCAGAACGTAGAGTTGGCCATATTGACAAACATCCCAAATAGTCTTGCCAGTCGGATTTTCGTAGTACATTGAAATGCTGCTACATTCGAAGATGAACAACACGGAATTTGTATTTACTTCGTTGGATAATATATGAAAATGCAATGGTCGAAACTCGGGGCGGAGAAAAAAGCTCTTCTTACACTTTTTTTAAAATTTATTTACTGATGCAGAGGTTTTGGCACCAGTATTTATCTTTGTGCCTGCAAAGCGTGCCTGTGTAGCGCTACATATATTCAACGGCAGAAGTTAATTGTGGCGGCACCTACCAACATTTTTCAGAACTTCCGCTTACTTTGCACTCGATTCTAAGCCGCAGGCGGGTTTTTGGAATACAAAAACCGGAAAAAAAGTGCGGCTTAGATTCGAGTAAATACGGTATGCTGTGGCCTCCATATGATTATAAATTGAAAGTACAAATTACTGTAAGCAGTCGCATTTCTTGTTTTGCCCACTACACATTTGTTTCGGATAACTATACCCTCTCATCAACAGATTTATGTCAATTAATAAGGTGACTTCTGAGAAATCTGTGGTCTCAGGATTCTTTTTTCCCAGTCCTGTTTATGTGAGATACAACACTGAAAGATAGTGCCACAAATTCAGTACAATCAATCTCACATACAAATCCTCCAGGTCTTATTAAATGACATAAATCCACCTGAGGGGAAAGGGGTGTAATTCTACAAAATGCCTAGTATGAAGAATAAGAAATGTGTTGGCCGAAGTAATCTGTATCTTTAACTTATTCTAGAAACTGCCAAACCATACCTTGAACAACAAGGCCGCTCTCCCCAATTGAGATCATTTGGAGCAATATGGACAGGTCCCTCCAACCGGCACAGGATTTTGACTATCTAACATGCCACTTGGACAGAATTTGGCACAATATCCCTCAGGAACGACATACAGCAAGTCTATCAGTCACTGCCAAGCAGAATAGCTGCTTTCGTAAGGGCCAAAGATGTGCCAGTGCAGTATTGACTTTCTCAGTTTTTGAAGCTCTTTCTCTTGAATAAATCATAAAATTTTCTGAAATCGTAATCGTGTGTTTGTCTGTACATGTACATCACATCTATCGATTTCTGTCCCATTTGGATAATTCCTTCATAGTGCCCTTTTTTCCTCAGATTGTATTTTGCTGTTTAAATAAAAACAATATGTAAAGCTTTGTACAGGGTGTTCAAAAAAGTCTCTCCGCAGTGCCATATGATTGTTCGTGCGCCTGGGTTACTTCCCTTCAAGTGGACTCCAACATTCCACTGTTCCATTTATCTCAGCCAGCATCAGTAGTGTCGTTGGTGTGTGTTGTTAGTGTTGACATGAACGTTTAAGTTTCGTTCATTTGTTTTGTTTTTGTTGCAACCACACATACTGCTCGTGTTTCAATGTCACTGCTTACTGATGTTTCTGGTGATCACATAATTTCACAGGGATTTTTGCCTCCACGATCGCCTGACCTAACACCACCCGACTTTTTCGTCAGCGAAAGCAACCGACTATAAAAACCGTCAAAATCCATCGATGAATTTAAAACTGCAATATCCACTTTCACTGCTTCTGTTACAGAAGAATTATTAAAGCTTGTGTTTGGAAACATGATTAGACGAATAGAGTTTTGTATTCAACAACAGGGGGACACTTTCAGCATTTAATGTGAAAATTTGTAAGTAAAAATGAATATTCAATAAATTAATAATTTGTATTTCACTGAGTTTCATTTCGGTATATTCACTGCGGTTAACAATCATATGGCACTGCAGAGAGACTTTTTGAACACCCCATACATATAAGCTTAATCATTGTAGGGCAAAATCAGAAAAATTTCTAAAAGAAAACGACTGAGTGTGTAGCACTCAGAATCTACACCATTTGATCAAAAGTATTCGGGCACCACCAAAAACATATGTTTTTCATATTAGGTGAGTTGTGCTGCCACCTACTGCCAGGTACTCCATATCAGTGACATTGGTAGTCGTGAGAGAGCAGAATGGGGCACTCTGCAGAACTCACAGACTTCAAACGTGGTCAGGTGATAGGGTGTCACGTGTCACACATCTGTATGCAAAATTTCCACACTCCTAAACATCCCTATGTCCATTGTTTCCGATGTGATAGTGAAGTGGAAACGTGAAGGGACACGTACAGCACAGAAGCGTACAGGCCGATCTCGTCTGTTGACTGACAGAGACTGCCGACAGTTGAAGTTGGTCGTAATGTGAAATAGCCAGACATCTGTCAGACCATCACACAGAAATTACAAACTGCATCAGGATCCACTGCAAGTACTATGACAGTTAGGCGGGAGGTGAGAAAACTTGGATTTCACGGTCGAGTGGCTGCTCATAAGCCACACATCACACCAGTACATGCCAAACGATGCCTGGCTTGGTCTGAGGAGCGTAAACATTTGACAGTTGAACAGTGGAGATGTTGTGTGGAGTAACGAATCATGGTACACAATGTGGCGATGTGATGGCAGGATGTGGGTATGGCGAATGCCCGGTGAACGTGAACGTCATCTGCCAGCGTGTGTAGTGCCAACAGTAAAAGTCGGAGGCGATGATGTTATGGTGTGGTCATGTTTTTCATGGAGGGAGCTTGCACCCTTTGTTGTTTTGTTTGGCACTATCACAGCACAGGCCTACATTGATGTTTTAAGCACCTTCTCGCTTCCCACTGCTGAAGAGCAATTCAAGGATGGCGATTGCATCTTTCAACGTGATCGAGCACATGTTCATAATACACAGCCTGTGGTGTAGTGGTTACGCATCAATAACATCCCTGTAATGGACTGGCCTGGACAGAGTCCTGACGTGAATCCTGTAGAACACCTTTGGGATGTTTTGGAATGCCGACTTTGTACCAGGCCTCTCCTCAGTGCAGCACTCCATGAAGAATGGGCTGCCATTGCCCAAGAAACCATCCAGCACCTGATTGAACATATGCCTGTGAGAACGGAAGCTGTCATCAAGGCTAACGGTGGGCCAGCACCATATTGAATTCCAGCATTACTGATGGAGGCTGCCACGAACTTGTAAGTCATTTTCAGCTAGGTGTCTGGATACTTTTGATCGCATAGTGTAAGTTCTACTCTTGCGAACTACAATTTTTTTTTTTTTTTTTTTTTTTTTTTTTTTTTTTTTTTTTTTTCACTTAAAAGTGCTGTTTGCTACTCATTATTTGTGTAAATCCAAACAGATTTGAAAAACACACATCTTTAGTTTTCTGAGAAAATAAAACATATCTGGTATAAATTCTACACTGTGGCATTGTTTGAGTCTTGGCAAACATCACTGTGGTAGAAGAAAAACTAGTGACAAGTCATAATCACTATCTTGTCCTTTGAAGAACGTTTGTATAAACTTTAACTGCATTTGACTCATTTGCCTGCAGTACAATCTCCGCAATATCCAAAGGTTGTGTTTATTTTTCAGAAACTATGCCACTGCTGCAAAAAGCACACATCCTGTTACACAAAGTACTAAATCTTTGCTATAGTATTGTTTGTACACTACCCAAGATTTTTCAATATTTTTGTTATTAATTGTCCACAATATTATTGCACCTGGGAGCGGGAGCTTATCTTCAGTCAGTGCGTAATTGGCATTGGTAGTGTGTGTACAATTGACTTTAAAGCATTGACAGTGCGATGTGTTTTCCTTAGTCAGCATTGTATTTGTTTACTGTAATATCACCATGTAGTTCCAAAATAATGCTGAATTGCAATGATATGATTGAGTAGTATGTAGTTTGTCGGTGGTGGTGGTCGTGGTGGTGGTGTAATCGTCTCTCCCCCTACAATTTTTACCCCCCTCCCTCCACGGTTTCCTCCTTTACACGCCCGGATGTGTAATATCAACCAATCCCTTCTTTTAATAAAGTTGTGCCGTAAATTCCTTTTTTCCTGAATTTGATCCAGTACCACCTCATTGGTTACTCGATCTACACATCTGATCTTGCGCATTCTTCTGCAGCACTGCATTTCAAAACTTGTAGTCACTTGTCAGAACTGTTTATTGTCCACTTTTCACTTCTGTACAAGGTTGCATTCCAGACAAATACCCGCAGAAAAGATTTCCTAACATATTTATCTTCAATGTTAACAAATTTATGTTTTTCGGAAATGTCTTTCTTCCTTTTTCCAGTCTGTCTTTTATATCCTTCGACCGTCATCAGTATATTTTACTGCCAAAATACAAAATTTATCTATGAGTTTGTCTCATTTCTTAATATAACAATTTGTCTGAACTATAAATCTTTTTACTAAATTCTTCTTGCTTTCCTTCAGACCTCCTTCAGTGTAGAGGTGGAATAGCATCAGAGGCAGGGTTGTACCCTATCTCATTCCCTTCTTAACTACTGCTCCCCTTCCATATCCTTAGAGTATTATAGCTTATTGAATTGATATGTACATAATTTGCCAGCCGTTACTGGTGTATCATTTTTATAGTGAACCAACGTAGTGATCCATCTGGGCCAACTTTATTGTTGTTTTCGTATACTTCTCGTGAACCAATCTACCAAAATACCAGAATAACGACTAGTTACATTTCTTTACATCTCTGTCCACAGCATACATTACACCTTAATTTAAGAAAAAATAGGACTTCAGTTTCAGTGAAAGTTAGTCATTTGCTTTCTTGTTCTATGTGCAGGTCAGCCCACTCTTCTAAAATGAAAGAAGGCCATTCCGAAAACACTGACATGACGGCCGTATACCTGTACAGAAATATTTTTGTAAGTACCTATGTTTTATGTCAGTGACTGTTTCAAACATCTTTTCTTTTGTAGAAGGGACCAATGTTAAGTGTTGTGCTCCACTTATTCTGCAAGTATTTGGCATTATTAGGGGCTTTATATTTATAATATTTTCTGGCTGTAATCACTTTCCATAAAATTGTGTCGATCTGTAGACTACAAAATGTTGAACCAACATTTTGGCAACCTCTCCAAGTGGCGTTCATCAGGGTACATTATGTATTTTGGCAGTGCTGGAACACAGGAGAGTTTTACAAAAACTAACTGGAGATTTCCTGTGTGGAAATTCCAGACACCACAAGTGAAAGTGCATTTGGGTTTGAAATTGTAGAGAGTGTTAATGGGGGAGAGAGAGAGAGAGAGAGAGAGAGAGAGAGAGAGAGAGAGAGAGAGAGAGAGAGAAACATGGACACATGGCTTTATAAATCTTATATACTAAACACTAACACAGTTTCGAAATACGTGAACTGTAATAGTAATTCAGTGTTCTGTTACACATTCATGCACAGAATGCTGTAATAATTAAGGATACAAAATAAATATAATATAAAAGTAACCAGCCCTGATGTTGAGGATCATTTACTTCACTTACCCATTGATAAAAGGCACTACTTTTTGATGTCATTATACTATCCAGCCTTCATATTCAATAAAATTCTCCATCTTCTAAGAGAGTTGCCATTTATAATTTATTTAACAAAAGTTTAAGCTTTGGATACTTCCTTTAAAAATCGAAGTATAGGAAGTCTAAGAACATCACTGTCTTTGGTAAGGTTTGGACTTCAGTATTATCACAACAGAATTTTGAAATATTACAAGGCGCAACAGTGGTCATTTGCTTGAAATTGTATTGTAATTAACTAATAGATTTTCAATTACAGGCATTTAAGCTAAACTAATCACTTTTTGAGATTGTGAAAAATGGGTCTACAGTGTTAACTTTCTCTCTCTCTCTCTCTCTCTCTCTCTCTCTCTCTCTCTTTAGGTTTCAATTTTGAAGTACACATTTTTGTATGGTACCGTCTTTATAATGTCTTCAGATCCTGTTGTCTCCTGAATTAACAAATTTTAAGTGGTCTAGGGATAGTGTCTGTGACTTGTAATCAAAACGTCTTACTTGTAATCAAAACATATTCGGTCACAGGTTTGAAACCTGTCACCATTTAAATTTTGATTAATAATTGGCATTGGTGGCCGGAGACTTCAGACAGAAGTCACCCTCATTCTGCCAAGCCTTGACAAGGAGGGCAGAGGGGCAGGCAGAGGTTCAGGGCACTCTCTTGTCCTTGGAGTGGGAAACTGCCCCTGAAGGTGGAAGAAACAGCAATGATCAATGGTATGTGGATGCAGAAGGCAATGGAAACCACTTCATTAGAAACACACGACATGTATCCACAGGACATGTGGCCTGTAATTGAAAAAAGTGTCATGATGATCTCTCCATTGACAAAAGATTCCGAAATAGCCTCCCAGAAGAGACTGCCTAGGGGGTGACCATGAGAAAAACATTGAATAACCAATGAAAGGATGACATTCTACAAGTCGGAGTGTGGAATGTTAGAAGCTTGAATGTGTTAGGGAAGCTAGAAAACCTGTAAAGAGAAATGAAAAGGCTCAATCTAGATAGAGTAGGTGGCAGTGAAGTAAAATGGAGTGGAGACAAGGATAGTCAGATGAGTATAGTGCAATATCAACAGTAGCAGAAAATTGTATAACTGCAGTAGAATTTGTTATGAATAGGAAAGTGGGGCAGAGAGTGTTTTACTCTGAACAGTTCAGTGATAGGATTGTTCTTGTCAGAATTGACAGCAAACCAACACCGACAACAATAGTTCAGGTATACAAGCCGACGTCACAAGCTGAAGAGATAAGAGAAAGTATATGAGAATATTGGAAGGGTAATACAGTATGTAAAGGGAGATGAAAATCTAATAGTCATTGGGGGACTGGAATGCTAGGGGAAGGAGTAGAAGAAACGATTATTGGAGAGTTGGGCTTGGGACAAGGAATGAGAGAGGGAAAGGCTGATTGAGTTCTGTAATAAATTTCGGCTAGTAATAGCGAATACTCTGTTCAAGAATCACTAGAAGAGGAAGTATAGTGCACAGCTTGTGGCCTAGGGGCTAGCGTTGCTGCCTCTGGATCATGGAGTCCCGGGTTTAATTCCTGGCCGGGTTCGGGATTTTCTCTGCCCGGGGACTGTGTGTTTATGTTGTCATCATCATCATCATTTGTGAGAGTGACTAGATTGGATTGTGGGAAAGAATGGACTGTGTAGAAATTGGGACTTTGTACAAGTGCTGATGATCACGCAGGATGACGATGATTGTTTTGCGGTGTACTCAACCCCACGGAACAATCATCATCAGAAGGAAGTATACTTGGAAAAGGCCAGGTGATACAGAAAGAGTTCAGTTAGATTACATCATGGTCAGACAGACTTTCCGAAATCAGATACTGGTTTGTAATGCGTACCAAGGAGTAGATACAGATTCAGATCACAATGTAGTAGGGATGAAGAGTAGGCTGAAGTTTGAATGATTAGTCATAAAGAATCAATATGCAAAAAGATGAGATACAGAAGTACTAAGGAATGACGAGATAAGTTTGAAGTTCACTAAGGCAATAGACATAGCAATAAGCAATAGCACAGTAGGCAATACTGTTGAAAAGGAATGGACAATGCTAAAAAGGGCAGTCACAGAAGTTGGAAGGAAAAACATAGGTACAAAGAAGTTAACTGTGAAGAAACTGTGGGCAACAGAAGGTATACTTCAGTTGTTCGATGAAGGAGGAAAGTACAAAAATCTTCAGGGAGATTCAGGAATACAGAAATAAAAGTAGCTGAGGAATGAAATAAATAGGAAATGCAGGAAAGCTAAGTAGAAATGGCTGCATGAAAAATGTGAAGAAATTGAAAGAGAAATTATTGTTGGAAGGACTGACTCAGCATATAGGAAAGTCAAAACAACCTTCAGTGAAATTAAATGCAAGGGTGGTAACATTGAGGGTGCAATGGGAGTTCCACTGTAAAATGCAGAGGAGAGAGCAGAGAGGTGGAAAGAGTACACTGAAACCTATATGAGGGGGGAGATTTGTCTGATATGTTAGAAGAAGAAGATTTATAAGAGATAGGCATCCAGGATTAGACTCAAAATTTAGTAGAGTTTTGTAGGACTTAAGACCAAATAAGGCAGAAGGGATAGACAACATTTCATCAAAATTTCTAAAATCATTGGGGGGAGTTCCAACAAAATGACTATTCATGTTGTGTAGAATGTATGAGTCCGGCAACATACCATGGGACTTTTGGAAAAATATCATTCACCTATTCCAAAGACTGCAAGTGCTGAAAAGTGGGAGAATTATTGCACATGCAGCCTAACAGCTCATGTGTTCAAGCAACTGACAATAATAATGTACGAAGAATGGAAAAGAAAATTGAGGACGTGTTGAGATGACCAGGTTGGCTTTAAGAAAGGTAAAGGCACTAGAGGGGCAATTCTGACATTGTGCTTGATAATGGAAGCAAGACTAAAGGACAATCAAGACACATTCATAGGATTTTTCAGCCTGGAAAAAGACAATGAAAAATGGTGTAAGCTGTTCGAAATTCTGAGAAAAATAGGCGGAACTTGTAAGGAAAGACTGTAATACACAATACACACAAAAGGGAACAATAAGAGTGGAAGATCAAGAACAAAGTGCTCAGATGGGAAAGGGTGTAAGACAGGGATGTAGTCTTTCGCCCTTACTGTTCAATCTGTACATTGAAGAAGCAATGATGAGATAAAAGAAAGGTTCTGGGGTGGATTAAAATTCAAGGTGAGAGGATACAATTCACTGATGACATTGCTACCCTGAGCAAAAGTCAAGAAGTTTCAAGAAGAATTACATGATCTGCTGAATGGAATGAACAGTTTAATGAATGCAGAATGTGGATTGAGAGTAAATCGAAGAAAGATGAAAGTAATGAGAAGTAGCAGATATGAGAATATCAGGATTGACAGTCATGAAGTAGATGAAGTTAAGGAATTCTGCTACTTAATCAGCAAAATAACCAATGATGGATGGAGCAAGGAGGAGATCAAAAGCAGACTAGCCAAGAAAAGTCTACTAGTATCAAACATAGGTCTTAATTTGAGGATGAAATTTCTGAGATTGTACGTTTGGAGTGCAGTGCTGTGTGGTAATGAAACACGGACTGCTGTAAAACCAGAAAAGAAGAGAATTGAAGCATTTGAGATGTCATGCTACAGATTAATGTTGATAAGGTGAAGAATGAGGAGATTCTGTGCAGAATTGGAGAGGAAAGGGAAATATGGAAAACACTGACAAGGAGAAAGGACAGGATGATAGGACATCTGTTAAGACGTTAGGGAATCACTTCTGTACTAGAGGGAGCTGTAAAGGATAAAAACTGTAGAGGAAGACTGAATTTGGAATACATCCAGCACATAATTGAGTATGTAGGAGAGGAATTCGGTACTAGAGGGAGCTGAAAAGGGCAAAAACTGTAGAGGAAGACTGAATTTGGAATACGTCCAGCACATAATTGAGTATGTAGGAGAGGAATGCAGCCCGCCATTGAATTAATCAGAAGACTGATGATTAAAAGAAAAGTGGAAACAATTAGACCACAGTCTAATTAGATAGAATATTTATGTGATAATAATAAGAATGAGAGATACTTCACCAAATGTGAAAGTTGATAAATTTGTGTACACTTGTGGGGTAGTCATGATTCTGTATTTGTGATAGTCCTGGAGCACATTAAGTGGTTGTATTAAACATATGACCCCCCCCAGGTTTTGGCGTCTTCAGTACACACATGATTATAGAGTTCTCCTGTTGTACCTTTCCTCCTCGGGTCACACTTTCAGGTGTCGTTTCTGATTCTGATTTCCAGCAAGTCATCAGGTTGTCCATTTAAAAGGAAAGAAAATGGTGGTAGTTCTATACCAGCAAACTGAATTATAATCTTAATACAGTATAACCCTGCTTTTACGTTTCCGGAATTAACGTTTTCCTGCTGTTTACGACATTTCTTATCGGTCCCATCAAATTTCCTATGCCCACAATGTTAATTTGATTTTGCGTCAACATATTTTTAACTTTCCAGCGATTTACGCCATATGAAAACATGTTTGTGGACAAAATATGATGCTGGCATGATGTTGGCTGTCCAGTAGTGTTTACAAATATTAAGTGTTTAAGTTTCTTGACACCAGGGCACTCTTCTACTCAGCGGATTTGAACTGGTAAATGAGTAAAAGTTGTCTCAATTCGTGCCGTATCTCCCGCCGTTGCCAAACTCTAATGGTGTGGTGGCTGATGGAGTAACTGGGTTTATTCGAATGAAGATATCGTGACCAATCACAACCATTCTCAAACTGTTTCTACTGCGCAAATGCAGCTTTGTGATTGTTGTGATCATTGGGACAGCTTTTTCGAACCATATTTAGCGTGTTTTGGCTTATGGCCACTTGGAGCACTAGTTGACGCAGTCATTCACTTTGCGTTGCTCAAATGTTTTAATGTATACACAGCGACGGTTATGTATTGTATCCATGCTGAGCAAAACGTGTATTGAGAATTTATTCTCGTTGTCAAGTGCAGTATTTATGTATGTATTTTTTTGTGATGTTACACAAACAAACAATGAGAGTGATAGTTTGTGTGTGTGTGTGTGTGTGTGTGTGGTTTCCTACATAACTGATGAGGCACAGTATCTCATAACCTCAAAACGACAACTGCAGTGCAAGAGACACAGAATAACACACATTCAAACACCATACAAAATACATATTTGCACTTGACAACGAGAAAAAATTCTCAAAACGTGTCATGCTAAGCATGAAAAAACATGTAACTAGTGCAGTATTTCATTATTTAAATAAAGAATGACATGTACAGGCCTTCAAAAACATTGATTGTGACATGAAATTGAGTCAAATGTTCTTACTTCCCAGACAGTTATCAGTTTCAGTTACATCAGTGGTTTTTATTAGGTAATAAACTTTCATTAGATAGTGAAAAAGTCCCTGACAAGTCATTTGATGCCTGTTATGTACATATATCATACATAAAGTGCAAGTGGGTATCCTATACGTAACTTTTACAGCTTAAAATGTTATTTCCCACATTTTACTTTTTCCAGCGGTTTACACCATTTTTTTGAAGTTTGAAAAGTGTAAAAGCAGGGGTTTCACTGTATCTTCTAACCCAACTACATGCACTTGAATACATTACATGCAGACTCATGAAAGTACAGTTGGTTGGTTGGTTAGATTATACTCACAATGGTGGCAGTTCTGAACATAAGAGTCAAAAGAAGAATGAGTATTTGCTTTTCAATATTCCTGATCTTCTTTCATAATTTTCAAAACCAGCAACTTGGTAATGTCTACCAACGTTGAATGACAACTCCTCTTATTGTAGTCCTCTGGTTGATGCAGCTTTGTGCCTTTCAACATTTTCAGTAGTGAAATCCGTGGGTATAATAGTCCAAGGAATAAAGTATTTCTTCTGTTTCTGAATGTTGATGAACTTTTGTGACATATGTGTGAGTACAAACATTGTGTTCAATCAGTTTCTCACATTAAAAGTTTATTATTTTTTATTCATTAGCATTGTTGTCTAGCACATACATGGAATTATGTAGGAATGGAGTACTCTGAGATCCTGCTTGACACACTGTGATGTCGGTAGCTCTGTGCAACACGTCACCTGAAAAATACCTCAGAAAATAATAAAAATACAAAACAAATATCTGAACTTATACAGGTTATTATCTACCTATAAAAATACTTTTCTTGATTACTCACCTCTCATTTAATTATTATTAAAATTATAATAAAATTTGGTGTACATATGCTTGCTCATGTATAGACAATGAGGGTACAGAAAATTTTGCTTGTCTAATGCCTATGAGACACTTCCTGGAATTAAAGCAGCTGCATTCGGTACCCTCTCAACAATAAACATAGAGATGTGGAATGTATTAACAGGACAAACAAAGAACACAAAAAAATAAATGGCTGTATTCTGGCCATCAGCTGGTTTTTCTGTGAAATTGACATGATTTATATTCAAGAGTTTGCCCGTGGTGTAGGAGGAGTTATTAAGGAGGAATATCTTTAATCTGCATTTGAAAAATACTGCTATTATCTGTGAGGCATGTACAATTTCCACAGATTTCTACTTCTTTCTGTGCCAAAGTCCTTGTCATTAAAGGGTAATGCAGATCATTTTCCCTTCCACCATTGTACTTGTGAATTTCTGTGTTACTCTCAAACACAGCTGTATTGTTGACAAATTTTTTTACAGGGGAACAGATGTAATGTGAGGCACTGATTAATATTCCCAGCTTCTTAATGAGATGCCTGCAAGATGTACATGGGCGAACATAATTCTAATTACTTTCTTAATGTGATGAATACTTTTTGATTAAGTGAGAAGTTGCCCCAGAAATTATCCCATAGGATGTCAGTGAGTGAAAATATGCAAATTGTTATTTTACTGACTTCCACCAGCTCGCACATGTCTAATTGTAGCTAGATTGATGAGTTCTGTGGTGTACACTTGCAGCCACTGGCTACCAGTTTGCCACTTTTGGATCACATTTCTAGTTGGGCATTATTAAACCCACACATATGTGCACTGTGCAGCATGCTGAGAAGTTACACCACTATTTTACTAATTTTTGTTTTGGGAAGGACACATAATTCAATCAGTTTTGTTTTCCAATTATTTTTTCTTATATTTGCAATTTTTAGTATCACATTGTGAACTGTAGTCTTCAGTTATAACAGTCAGAGAGCAGACATGTTTACACTGAGTGGCTCTCCTGGCCTGATCAGCTAGTCTGTGACAAGTTACTGTGTAATGGATTCTATTGCTTGTAGTTCTTAGAATGAAGTTTTCATGAAGCAGTGGAGTATGCACTGATATGGAACTTTGTGTCAGATTAAAATTGTTTGCAAGCTGTGACGCAAATTCAGGACCATTGTCTGTCTGCAAGTGCTCTACAAACTGAGCTACCCGACCATGACTTGTGACCTATCCTCACTGCCTTACTTTGGCCAGTAGCTTGCATCCTGCTTTTCAAACTATCAGCACACACCCCAAATTTGATGATCCCTCTGTTCTTGACCAAGCTGTGTCTCCGCAATATCAGTTTTTTCAGGAGTGCTAGTGCTACAATTTTCACAGGAGGATGTCTGTGAAGTTTTAAAGGTAGAAGATGTACTGGCGAAAGAAAGGCTCTGGTGACTGGTTGTGTGTAATTCTCTGATAGCTCAGTTGGTAGAGCACTTGTCCACAAAAAGCAAAGGTCCCTGGTTTGAGTCCTAGTTCAGCACATGGTTTTAATAATTTTTGAGAATTTGACTGGAGTGGGCATTGTAACTCCACAAATGTTAGCTGCACAAAATAAACGTTTTTTTTTTTTCAGTTCAAATTGCTTATGTTGATTTTTAAAACACAGTTTGAATCTCCCAAGAAGTTTCACGTAATAGTTCTTTTTCAAACATTCGAGTGTGAGTTGCAGTAACCTGTGTGGATTAGTTTCATACGGTAACGGTAAGTGCAAGTCTGGGCTGAAGCTCGATAGGGTTGAAATTGTAGTTGTCCTTAATTATAGAATTTAAGACGCTCACTTTCATTTATCTGCTAAGTGGTAGATTGGAAATGGGAGATGGGATTACTGCTAGGCACACGACTGAAGTGCTTAACCTGCCATCATTTACCTGTATGCAGGTTCTGCACTCCCAACTAAACATTTTCCAGTTGCTTTCAATTAAATTTGTGAGTGTTAATGTTCACTGAAATATCAGCAAGATGGGATGGACAGTTACGGTGTGCACACTTCCTTGCATATACTGACAAGAGTGTGTTGTCTGTATTGTCATTGCCAGCATTTCAAATGTCTAATGTGTCTCCGCAGCGCTCCATCTCAAAAGGATTACTTTTGAGGAAGACTTCCTCTCACTAAGCATTTAGTTCATATTCTGCAGGGGCACTGGTAATTAGTGTGTATATGTAGATATAATTATGCTGTATAGTGCCATGAAAGCATTGTTGTAGCCTGTCATTAAGGTGGTGAATAGCACAGTTCATCCTAAATTCAGTCTTGTTAATAGTGAGAGAGATAATTAAAGAATATATGTGTTGGCGTGGGAGTGTAAAAATCTCTAGGCCCTTGAAGGTTCTGTGAGATGTTTGGTTATCCAGCCAAATGCAAAATATGCTCAATTTTATTGGGAGGCCAATATGTATTTTCTTCATTTGTTTTAATGTTTGAAAATGTGTTTTGTTGCCTAAGTGTTAGAACAGTGTGTGTGTGTGTGTGTGTGTGTGTGTGTGTGTGTGTGTGTGTGTGAGAGAGAGAGAGAGAGAGAGGTATTAATACAATGTCTTCTTTTTGTAATACAATTTTTCTGAGCATGTAAATGTTTCTATCTGTTTGAGTTGCCCTTTCTACTTCTGTAAGCATTGCCTCTGCAACTGCCTCATTGTCACTGATACCAGCTTAAGTGTGGATGTCCTCAGAGAGGTCAGCTCTTCTTTGTTCTCATTAGTTGCTAAATATATCCAGACTGTCTGATCTCTGGACAACAGGAACTGTAAGGTCTCTCATAGGTCGAAAATGTCAAGAATCCAATGGCATCCTGCCGGGTCTCCGTACCCGTTTAAGTTTCTGCAATTGGCCACTGAATGGTGCTATTGAGATTTAACATTACTGCTGTTCGAAAATTAACATTTTGGTGTAGTTAAAACATTTGCAGTTCAGAAACTGGCCAACTATATTGTCTGCAGGGAGTGTTTAAAGAAACAGTGCTCAGGAAATGGATTATATCTGAGTGGTTTCGTCGAATGACTTAAGATTTGCGTGAAAGTCTAACTCGATAACAGTACCTCAAATAGATTTGTTCACCTTTGCTAATGAGACACTTCCAGAAAAGACTACTCACAACTGCTTTGCAGAATCTGGTTGTGGCCATGCTTCTGTTACCGGTTTATTTCTCGAAGGCTGACCAAAATCAGTTGTTTCAAAAAACATGTGTGCTGTGTGCAACACGATTGAAGGCGGTCTGCATTGGCTTCCCATGAGGTAGAGCCATCCTTAGGCATATTAGAGACTGTAGCACATTTGATTTTGCGTCAACATTTAGTAGCTGTGAATAAGATCTGTTCCCACTGGCTTTCACACAATTTGGCCAAAGTCTGAAAACAGGCTTGTGTCACTTTGTGTGAGAAATGCTTTAGGAAATTCAGCTGAGGAAAACAAAATCTGTTTATAACGTTATAGCGGGAGACGAAAACTGGTTGTATTTGTAAGAATCGGAAACAAAGAAGTGGTCATCTGTTTGGGTGTCCTCAGGTGAACCAAAACCAAAAGAGGGTCCTGGAAGCATTTTGCTTTCAATTTTGGTTACACTCAGCACATTGTAACCTTTGCTAAAAGAAGGATTGAAGAACAGCTAATGCTGAATGGTACACAACAATTTCTTTGGCACAAATCATTGATGGAATCGTGTAAAAAACAACTGAAAACATCACATCATTCTTCATCACTCAATGTCAGTTCTTGCACATCACATAAGTTATTTACTGGAGCAAAATCCATCAAATTAATGGCTCATTGTCCACATTCACTTGATTTATTGCCAAATAATTCCGTTTTGTTCCCTTGTGTCAAACAAAAAATACTCGGACAGCAATTTTGTGCCAATACTGGAGTGGAAATTTTTTTTTTCAGAATTGGTTCAAATATGTGCAGAATTGAATAAATTTAAAGGCAACTGTTTTGAGAGACAGTAAAATTATTTTTACAAAAAGGTGTTTTTCTTCCGTTGTTTTTGAAAAAACTTGAAAGGCAGCCGCTGCACATCATTTTGGTACTATAGCATCATAATAAATGACTGAGTGCTGCCAGAAAGCCTCTACTTTTTTATGGTTTTATCGTTTTCAGAGCAAAGTGCAGGAGATATTGGACCATAGTAAAACAGCTTCAGAGGGCAGGAGAGACAGTTCTGGGAAGAAACCCTCAACATCTGAAGCAGAAAATGGAAGAACGAAGAACAGATAGCATTAATTTCCATATGGTGATGCATAAGGTGGATGTAGACAGTTAGGTTATCTGACTTAAAAGGTAAAATGTTTGATGGTATTAAAAATGTAAATAATAGAACATAATAATAGAGTGCTATTAACTGTGTACCAGTGTGTCGGGGGTACTTATTACGTTCCCATTAGTCATCCCATCCATTCCAGTCAAGTCCAGAATGGAGCCATCGAGTCATTCTGATGCCCACTGCATCTGTCGTTAATTACAACATTGCTCTCTGTCAGATGGATCTTCTTAAGTGTCATTTATCCCAGATTGTATGAAAGCAAATATGGACGTATGAGCATGTGCTGACAATTCACTGTTGTTTGCTTGTATCTGTGGCTAGTTGTACACACTGAAGGGACCAGGAGAGAACACAGTAAAGTAAGCTTATATGTTTTTTCACTGAGTGCCATACAGGTGTGACTCAATAGAATTCTGGTTACGGTTCTGGTATAAAACTCTGAGATTGACATAGGACTATTTTGCATGGTGGGTGTGTTGTTCTTGATTCAGCAAGCAAAATGTAACAGGAAAAGAAAAATGTATTAATAGATGTCCAAATTTCTATGCAGGTGTGCAGCGCTTCTCTGAACTGCAGCTCCGTTCTTCCTTAGAATTATTCCATTATCTTGCAAGTACTTTAATTGACACTTCAAGCTGGCTTCTTGTTAGAGCTGAGGAGAAAATTTAAAAGTAGAACATTAATTACTGACATGCACAATTAAGACACTTACATAAAGCTTTTGGCCACAGTCTTCATCAGTAAAAGATAGACATGCACCATTTTCACACACAACCAGGCACACCTCATGCACACACGACTGCCAACCCCAGCATCTCACGCCGGACTGCATTTCAGTCCGAGATGCTGAAGTTTGCGGTCGTGTGTATGAGGTGTGTTTGCTTGTGTGTGTTTGTGTGTTGTATGTTGTATGTTTCTCTTTTACTGATTAAGGCTGTGGGCTGAAGCTTCATATTAGTGTCTTTTGATTGTGCCTGTCTGCAACTTGATGTGTCTTCTTTGTGGTAAGTAGCAATCTGTCTTTTCTTACATTGATGATATTCCTGCCTGGAGTTTCCATTTTTTGAATGGCAATTACTGACAAGCGACATAGCCTAAAGAATAGATAGCATTTACACACTGCAAATGGAGAAATTTACAAATGCCCTAAATAGTTCCTGATGTTTGCAGTGATATATGTAAAGCACAGATTTCATTAATGTACATGTAAGGAAGATAATGTCACTAAAGTACAATTATTGAAATGTGAAATATACACTCCTGGAAATTGAAATAAGAACACCGTGAATTCTTTGTCCCAGGAAGGGGAAACTTTATTGACACATTCCTGGGGTCAGATACGTCACATGATCACACTGACAGAACCACAGGCACATAGACACAGGCAACAGAGCATGCACAATGTCGGCACTAGTACAGTGTATATCCACCTTTCGCAGCAATGCAGGCTGCTATTCTCCCATGGAGACGATCGTAGAGATGCTGGATGTAGTCCTGTGGAACGGCTTGCCATGTCATTTCCACCTGGCGCCTCAGTTGGACCAGCGTTCGTGCTGGACGTGCAGACCGCGTGAGACGACGCTTCATCCAGTCCCAAACATGCTCAATGGGGGACAGATCCGGAGATCTTGCTGGCCAGGGTAGTTGACTTACACCTTCTAGAGCACGTTGGGTGGCACGGGATACATGCGGACATGCATTGTCCTGTTGGAACAGCAAGTTCCCTTGCCGGTCTAGGAATGGTAGAACGATGGGTTCGATGACGGTTTGGATGTACCGTGCACTATTCAGTGTCCCCTCGACGATCACCAGTGGTGTACGGCCAGTGTAGGAGATCGCTCCCCACACCATGATGCCGGGTGTTGGCCCTGTGTGCCTCGGTCGTATGCAGTCCTGATTGTGGTGCTCACCTGCACGGCGCCAAACACGCATACGACCATCATTGGCACCAAGGCAGAAGCGACTCTCATCGCTGAAGACGACACGTCTCCATTCGTCCCTCCATTCACGCCTGTCGCGACACCACTGGAGGCGGGCTGCACGATGTTGGGGCGTGAGCGGAAGACGGCCTAACGGTGTGCGGGACCGTAGCCCAGCTTCATGGAGACGGTTGCGAATGGTCCTCGCCGATACCCCAGGAGCAACAGTGTCCCTAATTTGCTGGGAAGTGGCGGTGCGGTCCCCTACAGCACTGCGTAGGATCCTACGGTCTTGGCGTGCATCCGTGCGTCGCTGCAGTCCGATCCCAGGTCGACGGGCACGTGCACCTTCCGCCGACCACTGGCGACAACATCGATGTACTGTGGAGACCTCACGCCCCACGTGTTGAGCAATTCGGCGGTACGTCCACCCGGCCTCCCGCATGCCCACTATACGCTCTCTCTCAAAGTCCGTCAACTGCACATACGGTTCACGTCCACGCTGTCGCGGCATGCTACCAGTGTTAAAGACTGCGATGGAGCTCCGTATGCCACGGAAAACTGGCTGACACTGACGGCGGCGGTGCACAAATGCTGCGCAGCTAGCGCCATTCGACGGCCAACACCGCGGTTCCTGGTGTGTCCGCTGTGCTGTGCGTGTGATCATTACTTGTACAGCCCTCTCGCAGTGTCCGGAGCAAGTATGGTGGGTCTGACACACCGGTGTCAATGTGTTCTTTTTTCCATTTCCAGGAGTGTATATACAAGGGGTGGTCAAAAAGTTTCTAGCCTGAGATAGTTACCGTAATGTCTCACACAAACACCACCTACTTTTATTGTGGGTATGCAAGTTAAATTTAGCAGCTCCAGCTTCATTAGTTTTGGCACTAGGATGCGTTGTATACCATAGTCTAAGCAAAATGGTGACTATCAAAGAAACAGGAACTGTACTGTGATTGAATATCTTAATTTGAAGGGAATGACGCAGAAGGAAATTGTGGAGGACATGTTGAATACACTTAAGAACAGTGCTCTGTCTTATGCAACAGTGAAAAACTGGGTGTCCGACTTGAAATGTGGAAAACGAGTGTGGAAGATATGCCTAGGAGCGTGTAGTGGGAATTCTGCCACCGAATGTATCAGGATGACCAAATGGAGTGGGAAGAGGTAGAAGGCACCGTATTAAGACTCGTCCAAGCTTTCCAAATGATTTATTGTTTCCAACTACAGTGCTGTGTTCCCCTGTATCACCGAGTCCTGCAATGCTGAGGACACCACTTCGCTGTCTGCGGAACGGATTGGCGCGGAAGGGCTGCCTCAGCAACCTGTACATGTACTGTGTGTCGCCCTTGTATGTCAGCGGAGTTGCGTCGTCGTCAGGATGCCGGCAGTTGACTCAGCGGTCGGCGTCCCTGCCGACTCAGCGCAATTCTGTGTGAGCCACAGGCGGCCAGCTGCGCGCTTCTCGCCGGTGTGCCTGAGATCGTGGTGACAAGAAGCGAATTCAATCCGGCGTCCGAATCTGCGACCCTTGCCTCGGGATGACTCCAGCGTGTGTTGGAAGCCAGGACAACTGCCCGTGGTAGTGAGCCGTGGCGTGGCCTGCCGCTGACTGGCTACGGACCCTGCGTCGGCCTCGGAGGGTCGAACCAGCGACCTATTGTGTTACACTTAGTTCCATTGATTAAAATCCCGCTCCCCTCGAGCTCTATATGTTTCGCTTCTGCAAATACTCCCCTCTCAAAACAACTTGCTACTACTACCAAATTCTCATAGGTGGAAAAGATCCAATGCATCCCAACCCGTTGCAAGCTCAATTTTGGCTCCACGATGTCCCTTGGACAGTCATTCCTTTCCGCTGGCTAAAAATAACTGCACCGTGCATGTGTCCCGATTGGTACTTACCACTCTGACTGGACATACTGTTGCCTTCCCTCTATGGCAGCTTCGTAATTCCTCCCTTGCCATCTCGGCATACCGGTTTCTAGTTGCCGAGATCAGCAATAACTCTTTAGTTTTCACTTCCACGAACTTGCTCAACGCTCCCCACTTTACTGGATATGAATGGACCATGTAACACTGAAACCTCGCATTCTTCCCCATAACCCGGAATTGGACCAAAATATACGCTCATGCTGACCAGTTGTTCCCTTACTGTTGTGACATGGTAGAAAAATGGCAAATTTTGCTCACTGGGCTCCATTATTATATATAACCCCGACAGTAGTTCCTTTTGCGCCTTGCGCAACCCGCGTAAATATTGGTCCGGCGGTAACAAATCGGTACTTATCTGGCCTGCATGATGCAGCACTTCTTGCAGATTCGTTATTACTCCTTGTACATCCCACACACTGTCAGCTACTCCTTGCAAAAGTCTGGTTAACACCACCCTGCTATCTAGTACTACTAGATGCCGCTGTAGGGTTCCCAGGTTATGATTTATTATGTCTTCCAACGCCTTAGGGTATTCCACTACCTGCTCTGCTAATGTGCGTAGCAACCGTGTGTTATTCAGGACTTCCCCTTCTAATGTCCCTATCGGAGTTGTATGCCAAGTTCCTGCTGCCCTACCTTCATCTGTGAGTTGCCTCACCGCTTCCACCGTGTTGTTCAGTTCCGTTATATTGCTTCCGTCTGTGGTTCCAAAAATTGTCTTTAAAATTTTTCCCCCTGTGTTCAGCCATCCTCGTTTCCGTCTTTCCCATGGCACTGCTTCCTCCATCCGTCCTGCCTGCTTCCGTAGCGTCTTATAAGCCTCGTGCAATTTCTTATACTCCCCTGCAACTTCCTCCAGTATTCCCTTGCCCTCTGCACATTGCCTAAGCTCTTCGAACACTTCCTCAAGCCTCCTTACATCATTCTGTATTTCCCATACACTCCATACCAACCTTAATGCCCACTGGTGACTTGACACCAAATCTTCCTGCCTTGAGTAAAGCACACCCCCATCCAGGTGCTGCACCTGTAAGGCGTCCACTCCAATGATGAAGAGATGAATCACTGCCAACGCTCCCCCTTTCAGTGACCTGAGGACAGGGATCACCATCACCATTCCTCCCTCTTCAAAAGGACTGCTGTCTGCAGCAGGCTATATTCGAAAATACATACAACATATGAAAATACAATGCCTAATTACTCTAAGCAAACCCAGTGATACATGGCACGAAAACGAAAAGACTACAAATACTCTACTACTTTCTGGATCGTAAAGCATACAGTACTTACTGCTGTATTCTATCTTCATTATTTTCTGTGTGCTTAGCACCTCTCTTCCCTCTCTCTTTCTTCCTGTTTCCTTCCTGTGACATGCCTGAAATCACATCCGGGCAACCCTTAAATGGCCGTCCCCGCCCAATGTGTACTATCGTCGTTCTAGTTGGATGCTGAAGCTTAACATTAATTCGGGATGTGGTTTTAACAACTTGGTATGGCCCTTGATACATCGTGAGGAACTTCTTCCTTTTCCCTTTTTGTGCATAGGGGGGCTGGACAGCATTACCCATTGCCCCACTCTGTACTGTGGTAAACTTCCTTTCCGCTTTACTGCATCTTCCTGCCTTTCCAAAGCCTTTGTATTTGGCTTTTGTATCTGTTTCCAAACATCCTGATTTGTTCTCGCGAATTGATATACTGATTCACCAGTCCTTCCTTTCTGTAGCTTCACTAAATCAAACGGTGATGGCATTTTTCACCCATACACTACCTCATATGGAGACAAACCGGAATTTGTATGGACTTTTGCATTGTATGTGCATACAATATCCTTCAAATACTCGTCCCACTGACAGTGATGAGAATCGACATAAAAATTCAGCATCTGTCCTTCCGTTGGCCTGTGGATGCAACACACTCGTCCGCAACTTCTTTACGTTCAACAATTCACACAGTTCCTTCATTAAATCCAACATGAAGTTGATCCCCTGGTCAGTAATTATTGTCTCCGGTACACAAAACTTCAAAATCCAGTTGTTTACTAACACTTGCGCGACCATTGCTGCCTGTTGATTTGGCATAGCCACCATCTCCACATACCTCGAAAAATGGTCTATTATTGTGAGAACAAATCTGTTCCCCAATGGTATTCGCCTAAAAGATCCTAAGACATCAATCCCCAACATAGAAAATGGACATGTTGCTTCCTCGAATCGTTGTAGCTGCATCTGTTTCCAACTAAAATCCGCTCTCTGCGCACATGGTATACAATTCTTCACATACTGATCCACATCTACTTTCCTACCTCTCCACCAATACCTCTCCGTCATTCTCCTATTTGTCGCTCTACACCCTCCATGACCAGGTAACATGTGATCATGTGCTTCCTTTAAAACCTCATCCCTTAACTTCGCTAGCACTACTACTACTACCCGTGGCCCTAACTTCATTACCCTGCACAGAAGACCATCATACATATTTTTTTGGCTGTGTCCAGTTCGATTTGCAATCGTTGTCCGTGTCCTGTAGTTCTTGCCTTACTGCTAGGTCATAACCTATGACTTCTACTATTGCCACCTTTCCTACTTACTGCATCCGCATTACTGTGCTTCTTCCCAGGCTTGTGCACCTTCTTGTAGTCAAATTCACTGAGTCTCACAGCCCATCTAGCGAGTCTAGTGAACTGATCCTTCAACCCCAACAACCACTTCAATGCAGCATAACCTGTCATTACTTGTAATCTTCTCCAATATAATATCATTTGAAATATGAGATTCCATAGATAACGCTAAGCATCTCCCTCTCGATTGTTGAGATTCCTCTCTGTTTCATTCAACTGCCTAGACGCGTAGGCTAAAGGATGAGATTTTCACTCTGCAGCGGAGTGTGCGCTGATATGAAACTTCCTGGCAGATTAAAACTGTGTGCCAGACCGAGACTCGAACTCGGGACCTTTGCCTTTTGTGGGCAAGTGCTCTACCAACTGAGCTACCCAAACACGACTCATGCCCCGTCCTCGGAGCCTGCTCCCCAGCAATTATAACTATGCTCTATAATACCATTCGCAAGCCAACACTACAGTTTCTTCACGGCTTTTGGAACCTATGGATGATCGTGAATCTTTTTTCTAACGCTTTGCGGGACTTTCTTGAGGTCGTCAATTATGAATGACGTCCTCCTCTGCTGTTAATGCTAGCTGTTCGCAAATCGTGTGGTATGACTCGTTCGAATTTTTTTTCCAAAAACGAGTGGTATTGTGGGGCCTAATTTTGTGATTCCCTTGCCCAACACTAGGCGGTTTTCTCTTCTTATTAGGTGATTGAGACTATTAAAGCCAATCTTAGCGCATCCATTTGGTTAGTGCTGTATTACCTGTAGAATTTTCTTTCTGTTTAATTTTGCTTATTGTGGATGTCAGCAGTGTTTCTCTGTGTTATGTTATTTCCTCCTTAAGGCCGTTTCCAGCTATAGCAGGTTGCAGTGATTGCACTATTTGTTGTTTATAATATAATAAGTGGTTTCAATAGCTGATACGTTGGGTTTTGTGCTTAAACGTCTCAATCTGAATTTTTTTTATGATCCGATTTCGGGAGTCTATGGTGGTTCCAATTTTCTCCTGCTTTTTGTGATTTATAGCTGTGGTTCATATAGTGTCAGGTAGGCCTACTCATTAGCCATGCTGTCGCCAAATTCAGTCTCACTTAAGTATGTGGGTACCTATAGTGTACATATTATGTGATCTGAGAGAGAAGTGCCATAGTCATTTCTGAGTCTGTGTGACAAGAAGTTTACCATTTTTCTTGTTCTATTTTTTTTCAGCAAATATTGTGGATATTTGCTGAGTCTCCTGTGACTTTAGCTCGGCCGAGTAGGAGTATGTAATTAACGAGATCAATTGGCAGTTGCTCGGCAGGAGGTACACATATTGCTGTGTCTCTTATACTGTGCTCTAATTTTTAACACGATCGCGTGGTGAATGTTTAGATTTTACGGCAGGTTGGGTAGTATTGCAGCTAGGTGTTTGCTATGAAGGACTGCAATGCATCTATTTCAGCTTCTGCCACAGTCTTGTTAGGGTTTGTCAAGTTGGTGACAGATATAGTTGTGTAGATTGATTTCTCTGCCTCAGCGTCAGGTATGTGCTATGACTATAATGCTAGTAACTTCTCTTTCTCGTACTAAGTCTTCAAGTAGTTTCTTTTTCGTGCAGAAACCCAATGTGTTGACAAAGCAGTTAGTGGAAATATCTGTCTCAGGCTTGTTCGTGGTGTCTCGTGCTAGATTAGTTTTGGGCCTCCTTGTCCATCAGCTTGGCGATATAGATGTGGATCCGTATGTGAAGTACACAGTGCAGTCTGAAATGGTGGCAAGTACCTTGTCTGTTGGTTGTTTGTGACTATAGATAACTCGAACTTTTCAATAGGTCCTGGAATGATGTCTGAAATTATGAGCACGGAATTTTGCTTTAGTTTCCCAGTGCTTTTAGCTCCTTTTCAGTATTTTCGTTTGCTATATCGCGGCCAACCTCGGTTATCACAATGGTGAACGGGAATCCATGTGATTCCTCTTTTGCTTACAGTTTGGCATGCGGTGTTATTGGTGTGATGGTTGCTTCAGATTGGTAAGTAACACGAACCGTTTTCTCGGGTCTCGAAATATGGTGGGTGTGCTTTAATGTTAGCAGAGATATTTCGGGATTTTTGGTGAACGTCTTGGTGTACTAGGCAATTGTTTTAGTGCAGGTTACAGCGATTTGCATGTTTCTTTGCCGCCTTCTTCGTTTTTTGTTTACTGTAAGGTTTGTTAAAGTGCCATAAAGGTATGTTAGATGTACTGGAGCCCATCCGCATCCAAACAGTTCTAAACTTCGTTCTTCATGAAAGTAGGTTTATGTAGTGGAAAGTTGTTTTTTTAAAAGTTCTCGATAAGATGTAGATTGGTGAGTGCGAACATTTTGTATTTAGAGTATCATGTTTGTGGCTGCTTTGCCTGTTTACTGTGGCTTTGTTGTCTGGGTTTTCGGTTTGTTCCTATAGTTTTGTGTTGTTGGAGATCTAGTGCAGATGGAGTCCTTTGCTTTAGTTTGGTGTGTTGAAAGCTGTTGCTGCATATTGGGAACAGGACGATCTGTATTTCCCACGCCCTGCTTGCGAACCGTCGCACTTGGCCTCGAGTTCTGCGCCTTTAGCCTCGCCAGATGCGGGTTGGTCGTCCCTCGCTGTCTGTCGCCAAGTATGACTGTGCAGACTGCTGATCCCAAATCTGAAACGCTCTGACAATGCACACAATCGGTGCTGTATTTGAAAGGAGTGGCGCGAGTTACACACGATGTAGTTGACAGCAGTTATGTCTGAGTAACACGTGTGTTCCGTAACAACCAAATACATCTTTTCGAGTAATTTCGCATGTGAGAATGCTTCTAAAGTAGTTCGTTTCCATAATATCATAGGAAAGGTTTTAATATGTGTATTGGTTCCAGAAATTAATGCTTGGTACTCCATGAGTGAATACGTCGTAACATAAGATTTCCTGGCCACCAATGTGTGCTAGCTCGTTCGCCTCTAAAGATCGGGACGTGAAAGAAGCGGCTGTAAGCAGCAGCAGGGAGTGGCCAATGGTGGGGCTTTCAGACCTCTCCTGGTTCTGGCTGGCTGAAAGGCCCACGTGTTGAGTGATTTCGTGGAGAGGCTAGGAGCTCGGGAAATCGACAAGGTGGCCGTCGGTGTTCCTAAGGTTGATGTGGATGGTCGCAGGCTCTCTGGAGCGGAGTTTGTGTTGTCAAGCGGTTATCACTTCAGAGTTCTGGAGTGAAGGATCGTACACTATCAAGAGAGTTACGATTTCGGCACAGAAAGCGGACATGACATTCCAAAGTGTGATCTCGTTGACGTGCATCGATTACTGCTGTTGTTCTCTGCGGATGTTGCAGAATAATGAGTGGACATTTTTGCCAAGCTGTGTCTCACGGAACGGTCAGTGATACTAGCTAAGTGGCAGTGTTGGTAAGGTTAGAATTGGCTGATTTGGCTGGGATAATTTGATGCGATAATCTTAATTTGTTATCTAACAAATTTGGGGGTGATGTTTCTTGAGTGACCGTTTCCGTATTGTCTCTGAACTGTATATTTTGTACAGTCAGTCGAACATAATTTACTGAACTTGGCTGTGAATGTTCCCGGTCCTGTGACCAGATCTTGCTGGAGGTAAGTAGGTGGCGACAGGGCTATTAATTACTGAATCTTGAGTGATGAGGTTTGATCCTGTCTGGTTGGCGACACTTTTTTCGGACTGACTTTATGCGTGTATCGATGCAGGACACTTATCTGGGTCCGCCAGTAAGCGTCTCAAGGTGCCATGTGACGGTTCAGGCGCGCCTCGCGCCACCAGGAGTGCTGTGACATGGAGCGCGGATAAGGGTAAGCTGCTTCATATGAACAGCGCAGTGAACGCATTATCGTAGCCGAGATAGACACGAAACCCACGCCTACCACAGTAGCACAAGTTTATATGCCAACTATCTCCGCAGATGACGAAGAGATTGAACAAATGTATGATGCATAAAAGAAATTATTCAGATAGTCAAGGGAAACGAAAATTTAATAGTCGTAGGAGACTGGAATTCGATAGTAGGAAAAGGAAGAGAAGGAAAAATAGTAGGCGAATATGGAATGTGGGTACGGAATGAAAGAGGAAGCCGCCTGGTAGAATTTTGCACAGAGCATAACTTAATCAAAGCTGACACTTGGTTTAAGAATCATGAAAGAAGGTTGTGTATGTGGAAGACGCCTGGAGACACTGTAAGGTTTCAGATAGATTATATAATGGTAAGACAGGGATTTAGGAACCAGGTTTTAAATTGTAAGACATTTCCAGAGGCAGATTTGGACTCTGACCACAATCTATTGGTTATGAACTGTAGATTAAAACTGAAGAAACTGCAAAAAAGGGAATTTGAGTAGATGGAACCTAGATAAACTGAAAGAACCAGAGGTTATAGAGAGCTTCAGGGAGAGCATTAGGGAACGATTGACAGTAATGGGGGAAAGAAATACAGTAGGAGAAGAATGGGTAGCTTTGAGAGACGAAATAGGAATGCCAGTAGAGGATCGAGTAGGTAAAAAGACGGTGGCTTGTAGAAATCCTTGGGTAACGGAAGAGATATTGAACTTAATTGATGAAAGGAGAAAATATAAAAATGCAGTATTGATGTGGGCATTGCACGGTCCATATATGTTGTCACCTTGCAAGTAACTTTACCACATTTCTTAATTACTTTCTGTAAACGGAAATATTTACAAATCTGGTAACGCTTTCTGTGCCAATGAAAACAGACTAAAGAGCTGTTGCTACCTGAGTGGATAAGACACATATTGATTCATGATGTAAAGTGGTAGAGACGAATGGTAAACTTGAGTGGGAAACGCCCTTTACCTCCTTACAGGCCTTAACCCTTAACTACTCTAGTGAAATGCTCTTACGCTAAAACTCAAGTGGGGACTTGGAATATCCCAGTAAGTAACTGAGACAATAATGTAAAGAACTTTTATCTGAAATTGAACTTTTATAGTTGAGTACTTCAACCTTTTTACACATTATAGCTGCAATTAGAAACAGTTCTGATATACTAGAAATCTGTTATAGGGACAAACATGTTCTGAGAATTTTTTGCACCTGTTTTTGGTTTTCTTGTCTGCAAATCTTTGCACGCATGCAGCATATTGCTTTCCTCATGAGTTGTGGCTCAGAAGATGTTGAGGCAAGAGGAATACCTCCAAGTTTAATAACATCATCTCTCAGTTCACGACTTAGAGGTTGGCCATCTTGACATTGTGTGTGGAGTTCTACTAAACCAATTTTGAGCCTCTGTAGCAATTACCTTCTTTTTAATCATCAATTTGATCATCTTCTTTTTGGTGAACTGAAGTAAAACAGTAGCACTGACACCTACTGTGCACAATAAATAGACACTGAACACCTGTGTGTTCGCCATGATACCAAATAGTTGGCATGCAGTTGGTTCAGTCCATTCAATCTTACTTTTGTGCCATTGTAATCACTGATCACTTCAGGTATGTTCTTTTGAGTTCTAAGGTTCTGATCGTGGTGCACATATGAAAGTAACAAGACTGCTCGACCTTTCTAAGAGACAAAATGATGAGAGTTATTCAATGAGGATATTCACTGGTCATCATCACTGAGCTGTGTGCTCACTCTGATGTCGTTTCTGGTGCTCTTTGGTTCTGTTGATAAGTTGTGGACTGTAGGGCGTGGCTTTGTGGTGGTGCATTTGCAGCACACAGTTTGTAGTTAGGTTGTCTGTTCAGGGGCCGTTTGATGCATGTATATTGATGCCGGAATTGGTCGTTGGCCATTGGGCGGACTCAGAATCGTGCCGAGATGTCACAGTGGGCTGCTCCCTGTGTCTGGATCGCTGGTCTTTTTTTTTTTTCCCCGCAGACCACACCTTCGCCTTCTGGAGACTTGAGGCCTTAGTGAGGTGACGAAGCCAGCCACCAGTTTGCTTTAGTGAGCTCCCCACTGCCTTGATTGGTGGACATGCCGGTGTACATCGTCCATGATGCTCCTGTTGATAACTGAAAGGTTGAAATTCTGTCGTAGCATTCTACTCCGCCTGCTATACAGACATGCCTAATTAATTTTTCTTTCAATTTTTTACTAGTCTCCTGCTCTGTCTGCTTCACAGATAAGTATAATTTGTTTCTTAAGTGTTCGATTGTTTTACCTGTTAGTTTTAGTACTGAACATAGAAACGTAGAACATTCTACTTTGCTTCACAAACGTGTATGTAAGGTTATTCTTTTAGAAGTTTGTATTAACAATTCCTCTGTCTGCTTCACAATGGAGTATAATTTATTGTCTTTTTAAATTTTGTGTGTTAATGGTGTCCCCCCCCCCCCCCCCCCCTCCGCCCCCATGAACCATGGACCTTGCCGTTGGCGGGGAGGCTTGCGTGCCTCAGCGATACAGATAGCCGTACCGTAGGTGCAGCCACAACGGAGGGGTATCCGTTGAGAGGCCAGACAAATGCGTGCTTCCTGAAGAGGGGCAGCAGCCTTTTCAGTAGTTGCAGTCTGGTTGATTGACTGATCTGGCCTTGTAACACTAACCAAAACGGCCTTGCCGTGCTGGTACTGCAAACGGTTGAAAGCAAGGGGAAACTACAGCCGTAATTTTTCCCGAGGGTATGCAGCTCTACTGTATGGTTAAATTATGATGGCGTCCTCTTGGGTACAATATTCCGGAGGTAAAATAGTCCCCCATTCGGATCTCCGTGGGGGGGGGGGGGGGGACTGCTCAAGAGGATATCGTTATCAGGAGAAAGAAAACTGGCGTTCTACAGATCGGAGTGTGGAATGTCAGATCCCTTAATCGGGCAGGTAGGTTAGAAAATTTAAAAAGGGGAATGCATAGGTTAAAGTTAGATATAGTGGGAATTAGTGAAGTTCGGTAGCAGGAGGAACAAGACTTTTGGTCAGGCGAATACAGGGTTATAAATACAAAGTCAAATAGGGGTAATTCAGGAGCAGGTTTAATAATGAATAAAAAATAGGAATGCGGGTAAGCTACTACAAACAGCATAGTGAACGCATTATTGTGGCCAAGATAGACACGAAGCCCACGCCTACTACAGTAGTACAAGTTTATATGCCAACTAGCTCTGCAGATGACGAAGAAATTGAAGAAATGTATGATGAAATAAAAGAAATTATTCAGATAGTGAAGGGAGACAAAAATTTAATAGTCATGGTGACTGGAATTCGGTAGTAGGAAAAGGGAGACAAGGAAACATAGCATATGAATATGGATGGGGGATAAGAAATGAAAGAGGAAGCCGCCTGGTAAAACTTTGCACAGAGCACAACTTAATCATAGCTAACACTTGGTTCAAGAATAATGAAAGAAGGTTGTATACATGGAAGAAGCCTGGAGATACTAGGAGGTTTCAGATAGATTATATAATGGTAAGACAGAGATTTAGGAACCAGGTTTTAAATTGTAAGACATTTCCAGAGGCAGATGTGGACTCTGACCACAATCTATTGGTTATGAACTGTAGATTAAAACTGAAGAAACTGCAAAAAAGGGAATTTGAGTAGATGGAACCTAGATAAACTGAAAGAGCCAGAGGTTATAGGCTTCAGGGAGAGCATTAGGGAACAATTGACAGGAATGGGGGAAAGAAATACAGTAGAAGAAGAATGGGTAGCTTTGAGGTATGAAGTATTGAAGGCAGCAGAGGATCAAGTGGGTAAAAAGACGAGAGCTAGTAGAAATCCTTGGGTAACAGAAGAAATACTGAATTTAATTGATGAAAGGAGAAAATATAAAAATGCAGTAAATGAAGCAGAATACAAACGTCTCAGAAACGAGATCGACGGGAAGTGCAAAATGGATAAGCAGGGATGGCTAGAGGACAAATGTAAGGATGTAGAGGTTGATCTCACTGGGGGTAAGATAGATGCTGCCTACAGGAAAATTAGAGAGACCTTTGGAGAAAAGAGAACCACTTGTATGAATATCAAGAGCTCAGATGGAAACACAGTTCTAAGCAAAGAAGGGAAAGCAGAAAGGTGGAGGGAGTATATAGAGGGCCTATACAAGGACAATGTGCTTGAGGACAGTATTATGGAAATGGAAGTGGATGTAGATGAAGATGAAATGGGAGATATGATACTGCGTGAAGAGTTTGACAGAGCACTGAAAGACCTGAGTCGAAACAAGGCCCCCAGGAGTAGACAACATTCCATTAGAACTACTGATGGCCTTGGGAGAGCCAGTCCTGACAAAACTCTAGCATCTGGTGAGCAAGATGTATGAGATAGGCGAAATACCCTCAGACTTCAAGAAGAATATAATAATTCCAAACCCAAAGAAAGCAGGTGTTGACAGATGTGAAAATTACCGAACTATCAGTTTAATAAGTCACGGCTACAAAATACTAACGCCAATTCTTTACAAACAAATGGAAAAACTAATAGAAGCTGACCTTGGGGAAGATCAGTTTGGATTCTGTAGAAATATTGGAACACGTGAGGCAATACTGACCCTACGGCTTGTCTTAGAAGCTAGATTAAGGAAAGGCAAACCTACATTTCTAGCATTTGTAGACTTAGAGAGAGCTTTTGACAATGTTGACTGGAATACTCTCTTTCAAATTCTGAAGGTGGCAGGGGTAAAATACAGGGAGCGAAAGGCTATTTACATTTCACCAGAAAGCAGATGGCAGTTATATGAGTCGAGGGACACGAAAGGGAAGCAGTGGTTGGGAAGGGAGTGAGACGGGGTTGTAGGCTCTCCCCGATGCTATTCAATCTGTATATTGAGCAAGCAGTAAAGGAAACAAAAGATAAGTTCCGAGTAGGTATTGAAATCCATGGAGAAGAAATAAAAACTTTGAGGTTCGCCGATGACATTGTAATTCTGTCAGAGACAGCAAAGGACCTGCAAGAGCAGTTGAACGGAATGGATAGTGTCTTGAAGGGAGGGTATAAGACGAACATCAACAAAAGCAAAACGAGGATAATGGAATGTAGTCAAAGTAAGTCAGGCGATGTTGAGGGTAATTAGATTAGGAAATGAGACACTTAAAGGAGTTTTGCTATTTGGGGAGCAAAATAACTGATGATGGTCGAAGTAGAGAGGATATAAAATGTAGACTGGCAATGGGAAGGAAAGCGTTTCTGAACAAGAGAAATTTGTTCACATCGAGTATTGATTTAAATGTCAGGAAGTCGTTTTTGGAAGTATTTGTATGGAGTGTAGCCATGTATGGAAGTGAAGCATGGACGATAAATAGTTTAGACAAGAAGAGAATAGAAGCTTTCGAAATGTGGTGCTACAGAAGAATGCTGAATATTAGATGGGTAGAGCACATAACTAATGAGGAGGTGTTGAATAGGATTGGGGAGAAGAGAAGTTTGTGGCACAACTTGACTAGAAGAAGGGATCAGTTGGTAGGACATGTTCTGAGGCATCAAGGGATCACAAATTTAGCATTGGAGGGCAACGTGGAGGGTAAAAATCGTAGAGGGAGACCAAGAGACGAATACACGAAGCAGATTCAGAAGGATGTAGGTTGCAGTAAGTACTGGGAGATTAAAGAGCTTGCACAGGATAGAGTAGCATGGAGAGCTGCATCAAACCAGTCTCAGGACTGAAGACCACAACAACAACAACAACAACAACACAACAACAACAACATGTTAATGGTAATAGTGGTAGCTTTATTCATCCGTAGATCTCTTTTTACAAGGATATTTTAAATGTCAGAGTATTTACAGGTTTAGACCAATTTAAAATAAGCTAATTTGTATACACATACATTTGCAGGCTTTTACTAGAGACAATCATTAGATTTACTTGTGGTATACAATACTTCTTCTACAAATAACTTATTAAATAATGTAATGCCACGCTATTCACTCGGATCTCACTATCAGTCACTGGACACACTATACACACATTGTTTCATAACACTTCACTCATTACACACACACACACACACACACACACACACACACACACACACACACTGGTGATGTCTGGGCCATTTTCTGTACCACATCTTCCAATTTGCTACCATTAAAAATTGAGTCAGCGTCCCTCTATAATGAGGGAGATCTTGAGTTCAGAAAGAGGAAGAGGTGTTAGTATTGTTCTATAAATAGCTGGGGCGTAAGTTTTTCTAGAAGAGGAAAAAAGAAGGAAAAAACACAGTGTGAAGGTGTTATGTGGAATGTTGGATGTTTTATAGTCATTTATTATTTATTATACAAATTTTTATAATCATTTTTACTGTTGTTTATTTGTATAACATTGTTTTTACCAAACCCCAACTCTGTTTTATCTAAGTACTCCTTTGATGTATAAAATTTATTACGTAACAGGCACTTTTTAGCTGCCTATTTAAGTAAGTGTATTTTTGCAATTTCTTTAATCTCTTTTGGTATTTTATTGTAGAGTGTGTTATTCCTTGGTAGAAAATGCTGTATTGGGTTTTATGTCTATTTTTTCTTGGTAAACGTAAGTTGAGTCTAGCTCTCGTTCGATGGTCATGACAAAGCTGTTTGTGGAGTAATTACCAGTGTTATTTTTGACGTGTGCAACTGCTTGGTAAATGTATTAACATGGAGCAGCTAAAATCCCCAGTGTTTTGAACAGATCTTTACAATGAGCTCGACTACTATTTTTGGTTATTATTCTTATGGCTCTTTTCAGGAGTTTAAAAATTGTGTTCATATTTTGTGCACTTGTTCACCGTAAAACAATGCCATAGCTAGGAACTGAGGGTACATATGAATAGCATGTAACTAAAAGACACTGCTTGTTACACACTGATGATAGGATTCTAAGGGCATAAAACATGCTGATGACATTCTGTTTGTAAGTACCTTTGTGTGTTCACACCACTTCGACTGAGAATCAATATTCATTCCTAGAAATTTTGCATTTGTTACACTGTCTTTAGAGGTGCCACCTACATTTAATTTAACATTGTAATTTTCCCTCTTCAAACTGAAATTCATAGCCTTAGTTTTATTTATGTTCAATGTCACTTTTTTTCAACTTGTGCTTCAATAATTCCTGAACGTACTGTTGACTCTCCTTTACAAATAGGTGCAAGTAGCTGATTTTAAAACTTATTTTGCATTAATGCTTTTATTGTCTGCTCCACATAAGTTTATAGCACTTTCAGTATCAGCTACCTGTAAATTTTTATCACAGTGGTCACTACTAAAATCTATTTTGTTCAATACTTGTGTATTTATCAGTATCGAAAGATTTGTTTTCGATTGGCTGATCGTTGTAATGAAAAGTTTGCCTCTTGTGGTTAGTAAGTATTACCTGTTCTTGTAAGATTGGCCTCTGGGGTAAGTAACTAACTTTTTTAATTATTTCATTTCCGCTCAGCATCTTACTACTGCTAGGTCCTAGCTCCCTACCAGTTCAGTGGTGGCGGAGAGTGGATCTAATTGACTGGCAGTGTTCTGATCCTGTGTATTGGTAGGGAGGAGTGTTTTATTTTGGCGAAGTGTGCTTGTAATTGGTGGATTCAGCCATGTGCCAGCGATCAGTCTCCGGAATATCATACCTAACTGAAAATCAATTGCATTATGCAGAAGTCTGCATGGTGCATCGGACCATCAGATCAACATCACTCCTGGTATCATTGGTGAGGTGGGTGATGCCTGCGCCTTATATGGTAGCTTGCTGTCTGGTATCCAAACGAGTATAGAACTTTTACAAAGTGGTGCGGATTTGCTGTCGTAGCGTTTTAGGATTAAGGACTGTATAAATCATTTGACTCACTGTATTCAGGACCGATCAAGCTCCTCTTCTTGAGGAGCTGCTTGGTACAATCATTCATTTACAGCTTGATGACAGTTTGTTAATTTGGCAAGATGCTTGATACTTAAGGAGTGGGGGATGGGGGAAGTGTCCTAAGAGAGAGGGTCCTCTGGCTGAACCAGCTGCTGGAGGTGAGGGGGTTGGAACTTCAAATAGGAATAGCAAAGACGAGTGGAAATTGTGTAACAAACTACTTAATAAAGCTTTTGCCAATAACGCAGAGCATTGACAATTTATCAATTGATACAGTCGATCAGATTATAAATCTTTTATGGTTAACCATTCGTTTTCAAGATCAAGCTGAAGTTTTGCCAGTTGGTCATTCTATCATTTTACAGGGTATTTACCTGTTGACTGGTGCTAAATTAGAGGTGAGGCTATTCATAAGTAGTTGGTTGACTGCTGAGAAGCTTGGTAGAGGATAACTGACCAAGTACAATTAGGAATGAGTTAGTCTGACAACACTTCTATCATGATCAGAATTACAGTGTACTACTCGCTCGCTATACTGAGGATGTTAAGACAGCTATGTCGGGTCTTTTTCTTAGCGTTATCGAGCTGGAAGCTGTAAACAATATTTTGGAAGATATACGTTGGGAAGATCGGCCGTATCTTCTCTTCACTAATAAGCCTGAAAACTTTCCTGAGCTGGATAGATTGGTAGCGAGTATAGGACACATTCGATTTAGTGAGGAACGCTGTGGATTCCTGGACTGTAGACCAGAAAACTTTACACTACAAGCCACATGTTACGACTGCAAACCTAAGCATGTGTCCGCTGGTAAAGCATGTTTTTGGTGCAATCATTCGGCTCATTCAGTGCGGGATTGTCTTTCATCCCAAGAAAGTGTAAAATGGTGCTAACAGCACTGGGTGATGGTTCATTGTAGGAAGTGCTGGGGACAGGATAATGGTCAACTCCTCCAGTGTGGGCCTGGAGAACACCAGATGATATAACTATCATACACAGTGTGCGAACGGAACAACATATGGTGCTTGTGTTCTCGGCACACATCGGTGAAGTTACCCCTTCTAACATGGTGTGTTGCATGCGGAGTTTCCTATTATATTTTGTGAGGCACAGAGAAAGAGAGCATAGAATACCCCACCAAAGCACACACATCAAAAAAAAGTTTTGCATCACCCCAGTTCCCAGAACTCCTGAATACAGACGTTCGCTATGGATATTGTATCACAGACACAGTGCCTTTGACTGTTCGGAGATGTCACTAAACCCGCCCAAAAACGTAAACAACCATGCATGAGCAGCACCTATTAGAGGGAGGGGTTCCGACAACTGATCAGTTCCAGTCTTTGCACCAGGAAAGAGGTACACGGCTCATGTTGTCTGTAGTTCAACCATGCCTAGAGCGTCAATACCGTGGTTCGATCGCGTCCGCATTGTTACTTTGTGCCAGGAAGGGCTCTCAACAACGGAAGTGTCCCAAGCATCTCTGAGTGAACCAAAGCAATGTTGTTCGGACATGGAGGAGATACAGAGAGACAGAAAATGTTGATGACATGCCTCGCTCAGGCCGCCCAAGGGCTATTACTGCAGTGCATGACCGCTACCTACAGAATATGTCTCGGAGAAACTCTGACAGCAACGTCACCGTGTTGAATAATGCTTTTCATGCAGCAACAGGACATAGTGTTATGACTCCAACTATGCGCAATAGGCTTCATGATGTGCACCCGACGTCCATGGCGAGGTCCATCTTTGCAACCACATCACCATGCAGTGCGGTACAGATAGGCCCAACAACATGCCGAATGAACTGCTCAGGATTGGCATCACATTCTCTTCACCGATGAGTGTTGCGTATGCCTTCAGCCAGACAATTGTCGGAGATGTGTTTGGAGGCAACGTGGTCAGGCTCAACACCTTAGACACATTGTCCAGGGAGTGCAAGAAGGTGGAGGTTCCTTCTGTTTTGGGGTGCCATTATGTGGGGCCGACACATGCCGCTGGTGGTCGTGGAAGGTGCCGTAATGGCTGTATGATATGTGAATGCCATCCTCCAACTGATAGTGCAACCATAGTGGCAGCATATTGGCGAGGCATTAGTTTTCATGAATGACAATTCGCACCCCCATCGTGCACATCTTGCAAATGACTTCCTTCAGGATAACGACATCGCTCGACCAGAATGGCCAGCATGTTCTCCAGACAGGAACCCTATCGAAGATGCGTGGGATTGATTGAAAAGGGCTGTTTATGGACGATTGACCCACCAACCACTCTGAGGGATCCACGCCGAATCGCCGTTGAGGAGTGGGACAATCTGGACCAACAGTGCCTTGATGAACTTGTGGATAGTATGCCACAACGAATACAGCCATGCATCAATGCAAGAGGACGTGCTACTGGGTATTAGAGGTACTGGTGTGTACAGCAATCTGGACCACCACCTCTGAAGTTCTCATTGTATGGTGGTACAACATAGAGTGTGTGGTTTTGATAAGCAATAAAAAAGGCGCGACAGATGTTTATGTTGATCTCTATTCTAATTTTCTGTGCAGGTTCCGGAACTCTCGGAACCAAGGTGATGCAAAACTTTTTTGATGTGTGTATTTACATAAGTTACTTTCATTCTCTGTATTAGTGTTTTAGGCGATTGAAGTCCTCGAGCACCTCAGAATGAGTAAAATAGCAATGAGAACCTCAGTACTGAAGGTAATGTATGAATGCATTATTTCTCAGGATGGCAACATCAAAGTCATTCATGAAAGTCATTAACAGATCACAAGCGGAAAAGTGTAGTGAATGATCCTGCTTATTTCCAACTTGATAAGTAGAGCACAACAGATATAGATGAATTTATACTAACTGATTCCACATGTAAAATTACATCAGAAAGTAGTAGTAATGAACCAGATGAGGAATCATGTAATATGTAAAGTTACATCAGAAAGTAGTTGTGAAGAACCAGATGAAGAAGCATGTAAAGTGCCTTTGGCTGACAAATATTGTTTTGGCGAAAAACAGTGCTACACGTGATCAAGTGAAGCATCTTCTGCAACTCGTATACGTGGCCACAATGTAGACATGAATCATAAACGCTTGAGTCAACTGACATATTACTGATTGGGCATTGCTCATTACTGAAGATTTAATACAAATAATACTCACCTATACAAACGTCAAGACACATGTCATTGCAAACAAATAGATTTCCTAGACCAGCATTAATCAAACCCCTGCATACAAAAGAATGGTGAGAATTTCTAGATCTGCTTTGTTTATCTGAACTCTGGACTAATTAAAATGTTGTTCGACTTTTTGATAGTGATGGATCTGGTCGTGATGTGTTTCGTGCTTCCTATGTCCACCAAAGCAACGTTTGTTATTATGAGAGCTGCCTTCTTATAACTCGATTTATGACAGTCCCTCCGAAATATATACTAAACTACACTGAAGCACCAAAGAAACTGGTATAGGCGTGCATATTCAAATACAGAGATATGTAACAGGCAGAATATGGCGCTATGATCGGCAACATCTATATAAGACAACAAGTGTCTGGCACAGTTGTTATATCGGTTACTGATGCTTCAATGGCAGATTATCAAGAGTTAAGTGAGTTTGAAGGTGGTGTTATAGTCGGTGCACGAGTGACGCTACACAGCATCACCGAGCTAGTGAAGAAGGGGGGGGGGGGTTTCCTGTACGACCATTACATGTGTGTGCTCTGAATATCAGGAATCCAGTAAAACATAAAATATCTGACAAAACTGCGGCCAGAAGAAGATCCTGAATGAACAGAACCAACGACGACAAGAGTATCATCCAGTGTGACAGAAGAACAACCCTTTTGCAAATTCCTGCAGATTTCAATGCTGGACCATCAACAAGTATCATCGGTCTTGTCTTTCAGAAATGAAGGAACACTCGTGTATCCTTGATGACTATTCGACACAAAGCTTTATGTCTCGCCTGGACAAAACTAAAATAAATTTTCAAAGGCAGAAGGCCCAAAGCTTTATCCAGAAAAAAAAATTAAATGAGGCTGAAAGCCGAAACAGTGCAAGACTTCACAAGTAAGAAATTTTCAATTTTAAAACGGCTGAAGGCCCGTTGTTTAAAGCCCAACTAAAATCATACAAATTCAAACTATCGGCTATGAGCCATTAAAGTACACAATCAAACACCAGTAAGAAAAGGCAGAGCAGCCAGTGGCACTCAGAAGTTTCCGGGAGTTGGTGTGCACTTGAAATATTAACGTTCACTTAGGGTAGACAGGTAGTTGGCCCAACTATATCCAATCTGCTGGCAATCCAACCAAGAGACAGTCAACGGGCCACCGATAAGACGACTTGTTTTCCACCCGAACAGTACACAAGGAACTCCAAAGCCAAAACGTAAAAGGCATAGCCGCCCACAACCCAGTATGCATAAGCTGTCAAAATTACACACACGTGTTGGACAGCAACAACATGGTGAGGAAAGAACTCTACCTGAATTTTATGTCAGCAGTCAGGGCAGGTAACTGGTATGCTAACAGCCAGAAGGCAGAAAATTCCGCTGATGCCCTTGGACTTCAAATAACCAAAATACAGTTAAACTCCGCCGGATGGTGGCCAAACTTTCGCCAACTTGAACAATCACTGTTGCTCACAGGAATACCCCCCAACAGCGAACCATGAAAATCAAGTGCCCAATGCCAACAGACTGGCTTCAGTAAGTAAATCACCACTCAACTTTGATGTCCTGGGTCGGTAAGCCGTAAACCCTTGAGCAATCTGAACAGCTCCCACACACTCTGACACTGTGTAGAGACCGCCAGTGGGTCTGGCCCAGTGTGCTGCGCAGAGATTTCCTGGCTGATCCACACTAACCGACCGGCTAGCCGGGAACTATAAGCACCAGACCAGTAAAAGGTGCGAATATTAATACACACTGCTGCTGCCACACATAGAAAGAGGACAAACCGTGGCATAACCGCAATAACTGTGGGAAACCAAACGCAGAGTAATGGTCAAGGTTTAAATCAACTCATAAGCTGGGGCTAGCATGGCTCAATCCTGTCTGATCACCTGCATCGGTTCATGCCCATTGTGCATTCCGACGGACTTGGGGAATTCCAGCAGAACACTGCAGCACCCCACACATCCAGAATTGCTACAGAGTGGCCCCAGGAACTCTCTTCTGAGTTTAAACACTTCTGCTGGCCACCAAACTCCCCAGACATATCTGGGATGTCTTGCAGCATGCTGTTCAGAATAGATCTCCACCCCCCTCATACTCTTACGGATTTATGGACAGCCCTGTAGGATTCATGGTGTCGATTCCTCCAGCAGTACTTCAGATATTAGTCGAATCCTTGCCACATCGCGTTGCGGTATTTCTACGTGCCCGCGGGGGCCCTACGTGATATTAGGCAGGTGTACCAGTTTTTTTCCGTCTTCAGTGTAGAAATGCAGTCACCAAGCTCTGAAGGAGCTAAATTTCATTTATTGCGTCCAAAATTTACTGAATAACTTTGAAGCAGTTTTTTCAGTATTGTTTCTGACGTAGCACTTTGACTACCACGTTTCAAGTTTGAGACTGAATAATTCCTGAAAATTATTTATCTGAACTTGACATTAATTTGAAACGAAAATATCGCTGGCATTTGAAAAGTTCACCAATATGGTATATTAACACTCAGTTTTGACTGAAGTAGTCTGTAAACACTTTGTTGGTTTTTCGACTGTGAGACATGTGTGGACGGTTGATAAGTGCGCCGTAGTTTGCGAACGGCTAAAGACACTTACGGCCGCAGTCATCTGTTTGTAGGCTGCTGCCTTGGAGTGTGGCAGCAGTGGAGATGTCGGCGCGCACACGAGACACCTCAGGCACCGCCGGTTTCGCCCACAGGGCTCTGCTATCAAGGAAACTTCCAGCTTACCCAAGCCGGGGCCGTGCACAGTCCAAACAAGAACATGGGAGGAGGGGCTTACTAGTTATTAGAAGCTGAAATGTTGTCGCTCGGGGTTGTAAATAAATCCACTCAGTGCATCTGCGGGTGTGCCTCCATATCTTGAGGGTGCAGTGTGCGGTAGGCTACAAGATGTGGCATTTGCGCCGCCAGGGGATTCTGAGGCCATGCTCGTTTCTCATGAGTGCCTGGTGGAAGTGGTGAAGACTGTTCGCCTCACTTGTGGTGTGCAAGTAGAGCTCACAATTGGGAAAATCCTACCGGAAGTCGATTGGGGTTCTTTGATTTGCAGCCAAGTGGAGGGTACCAACAAAAGACGTTGTCGATATTGTGATGGTCAATAACTGCAGATTTCTGGACCTGTGTTATGTGGTGGAGAATTATGGAACTCCTCTTGATAGGTCTGGGGTGCACTAGACAATGGAAGCAGCTACTCAGATAGCAGAGTACGTGTAGAGTGGACATGGGGTTTTTGTAGGCTAGAGGGCTGACTGAGGTTCTCTGAGGAGGAACACTCGGTAGTCAATATGCACATAGCGAAATCGGATTGCGTACAAAGTCAATACAGAATGAGATTTTCACTCTGCAGTGGAATGTGCACTGATATGAAACTTCTTGACAGATTAAAACTGTGTGCCGGGCCGAGACACGAGCTCGGGACCTTTGCCCTTCACAGGCAAGTGCTCTACCATCTGAGCTAAGCAAGCACGACTCATGACCCGTCCTCAGAGCTTCAATTCTGCCAGTACCTCGCCTTCTCCCTTCCAAACTTCAGAGAAGCTCTCCTACGAAGCTTGCAGAACTAGCACTCTTAGAAGAAGGGATATTGTGGAGACAAGGCTTTGCCACAATCTGGGGGATGTTTCCAGATTGAAATTTCCACTCAGCAGTGGAGCGTAGGTGGGAGACAAGGTGCTGGCGGAAGTAAAGCTGTGAGGAGGGATCGTGAGTCGTGCTTGGGTAGCTCAATTCGTAGAACACATGCCCGCAAAAGGCAAAGATCCCATTCTGTAGGGACTCCCCTACAGATATTTATTGGGGGTGTCAGTTGGCCGTTAACAGCCACTGAAGCCGAAATACCCGTAAACAGATTTGAGAGCACACACCGTGTGTCAACAGTGAAACCAACGCCCTCCAGAATCCGAAGCAGAAAGTCGTGATTGACACATTCAAATCCCTTATCGAAGTCTACAAAAGGAAGCGCACAAGGGACGGATGTTACAGCAGCAACCAAAACCATCTCACGGCACTCGACTATAGGGGTAAGAATGGTATGACCAGGTATGCAGCTTTATGTTTCGCAACAATCGTCTCCATCAGAGCCTCAAGGAAGCCGACTGTCAATGATTTTGTTTGTGTTGTTTTTGAAGCCCCTACTTTGGTTGCTAGCATCCCAGCTTACAGGTTGGATGCTTTCCAGCGGGACTACAGTTGTTGGTGCCTAAGCGGATGGCGTGATGGTTCTACTTCACAATCCTGCTGTAATCGATGATTTTTATCAGAGTTCGGTTGCAAAGCTTAAATACAAGCTTCTTCCCTTATGAGGTTTTGGTGACGCGGTTGTTCCGTGGGCTACTGCGGTTGATCAGCATATGTCTCTTGGTATCATCATTGATCGTTGTCGACTCAAAATGGCGGCGCTCAACTCGAAGTCTGTTCCGGAAAAAATTCAGGTAGTGATACTAGAGCATGAAAGGCGTTCTCTTACTCTGTTCCAGAAAGTCTGAATACTGGATACTTGTGTCTTATACAAAGCTTATTACGTGACTCAAGTTTATCCACTTCCCTCGATGGTGGCGAAGAAACTACAAAAATTGTCTGGTCATTTCTTATGGAAAAGACTTATATTTTGCTTACGGTATGACGTGATTACGAAGCCCGGAGGGGGGGGGGGGGGGGGCTGAACTTGACTGATATACGAAGGAAGACGCAGATGCTATATGTGCGCCGGACTATTTTGATGATGACGCAAGAAATTCACACATTCATCTTATTTATTTTTCTGTATCCATCCTGCTAGTCTTGAACCCCCTATTGATGTTGGTCGCATAAATTGTAAATAAAACACATTCGTGACTTACATCTTGCAGTGAGCTATTTAGGGGCTGACATCTTATGGACACCTGTCCTCACCATGAAATTCCTAAAGACTCGTTGGGAAACAGTCCCTTGCCCGAACCTCGTTGAACGAGAATTGCCGCAAACAACCTAGACGACAGTTTGGTTCAATATCAGTCTTCCGATTTTGCAGATGCGCGTAGCGTCCTCGTGGTGCAAAGTAGTAAATAACTTGATTCCAACGAACGAGCGGCTTTTCCGTATTGGGCTTCATGACATGGATTTATGTAGTCGTTGTATGTCTAAAGATGCGATACGACATCGCTTTACTTGTGGAGGTCATATGGCAAACTGGTCTTGCAGAAGGACACAATTGGCCTTCCTTAATCGATCTTCTGAGATTGCATACACTACGAACACCATATTTCGTCCAGATTCTTCTTTCTTTCCACGGTCGAAAACCCATTACCGTTATGTGGTTGCTGGGACACTTCGTTCATTATGTTGTAGGAGGCGAGGGAGGAGATCATGTGAACTTCTTGCAGTACATGGTCACTGCCTATTGGGCGTGCTTGCGAATGCCTCGATATCGAAACCACTTGGCCAACATGTTAAATCTTGTTTTCCGCCGGCAAGGTGTTGGTTAATTTAATGTTACTGATGATTAGTGTTTCTCTTTGTTATGTATGTTCCCATCTGATTTTCATCGTATCGATGAAGTATAGATACACATGAGTGTATACAATCCTTGCAATCAAATTGGGATATTTCTTGCTTTGCTTTCGTTTTACTTCTATTTTTAGATTATATTACAAACTATAAAAATGTTTAAAAAACACAAAATAAAATTAAAAAATACTAAAAGACCGTACAAAAATAATTGTTGATAGATATCATGTGAGCTTGGTGGTGGTTTGTCGGCTACGTTCTCGTTTTATTTGTTATTTTGTTATCATAATTAATTTGTTCTCCCATTCGCAGCTTATATTACATGGCGATTTGAGTATGGTCTACTGAAGCGTTGTGATAGTACCATTCTGATAATAAAAAAAATATTGTAAAGCACTTTCCTGCGAAAGGCAAAGGTCCCGAGTTCGTGTCTCAGTCCGGCACACATTTTTAACCTGCCAGGAAGTTTCATTTCAGGCAACTAACAGGCAACACTACGCAGTTTTCGGGCAGAAATATTTGTGTAGGTATTTCTACATTATTTCGCGTTACATTCCTTGTAGCACAAGCAGAGAAAGGTTAAGTCAGCCCGCTTTGACAATTTTCGATGTGAACAATATTAGCAGTGATCAATATTATCAGTGATTAATGTTATCACAGGGCTGTCGGCCTGCAAGTTGATGTCAGACTCTCAGTTAACTAGTTTGTCGGCATCTACAAAGCATGAGGCACTTAATTTGTTGTGATGATTCACTGGAGGTGAGGTCCATCTGAGCAGTAATTTGCATACAACAGAATATCAGAATATAGCAACCTGTTTTATAGCATTGCCGCAGTAGTGGCAATCCTTATCAGGTAGACGTGATGACAGCCTTCAAACAAGTTTTAAAAGTGTGTTGCAATGACCTTAAGAGCACAGCATTCCGTAGAGGGAAGGATTCTTCGGACGATCATGGAAATTAAATGGGACATTTTCGAAGAAAGACAACCTTTTTAATGAAACGCTACTCAGTAAACATAGAAAACTAGCACTCAAGGTAAGATGTGGAATGACGCTGCAGGTTGCTTTCTTTATCAATGCAGAGACCTTTGGACTGATGTATGGGAAATTATGCCTCGTATGAATGTACTGAAGACAATCTTTTTCCTTTGCCCAATCTTGTAAGCAATTAATCAATAATATCACAGAGTCCTGTCTCCTATTTACTGTACGTTGTGCAGGTGGGATTCTGAACGTTTCTACATCAACATCCATAGTCTGCAAACCACTTAAGTCAATGGCAGAGCACACTCCACATACTTTGCCACAGTAGCGACTCTGTCTGTTCCATTCGCATATGGATCACAGGAAGAATAACTTTCCAGTTACCTCCTGTAATTAGTCTGATCTTATCTCTTCTGACCCTTAGACAGTGATTTGATCAAATACATCTGGTGCCTTTTATAACTACACTTAACATGACATCTTAGTTGCAGTTTCGGTGGGAACAACATACTTGAAGAATCTTCAGATATATATTGTACATTGTTTGCAATCTCCTTTGTACACGGCATTTTCCCAGCAGCCTACAAAAGAACCAAAGCCTGCCAGCTGCTTTACCTACAACTTAACCCATGCAATCGTTATGTTTGCAGCCGTACAAACTATTACCGTCAAATACATGAGTTTGCTGATTCCAGTTTTTGCTTAGCTATATAGAAATCGCGGAATACTGGTTTTGTATTTTCTGAAAACCACAGTTTCATATATCTGATGATTCGAAGCAGGTTGCCAATCCTTGCACTTTTTTTACTGTTAGCAAGTTCTGAATATTTATATAATATAGCAAAACCTCAGATAATGAGTACAATCATGGCAGGCCATTAAAATACACGGTGAGTCACTAACTATTGCCACCAAGAATAACTCCGAAAGTATGATAGGAGCTGAAAAGTTTGTGGGACAAAAGTTGCATGGGATAACGGTAGCAAGAATATGACGTCGGTTTTTTGTTGCTAGGTGGTATCGCTTCAGAGATATGAAGGTCAACTTTGCTTTTTTTCAAATGGGATGATATACTTTGGTACCTATTTTCTGATAGCGGTGATCGAGACGAATCCAATTACGTGTAACAGTAAGGTCTTTGAAGGTCAGCGAAGGTCACAAAGGTGACATGAACGTCCATTTACAGAAGTTGTTCCAAGTGATGACCATTGGTATCAGTGCAGTGCTGCAATCTTCTTATCATGGATTGAGTGGTATTCCTTATCACTTCGGCACTTATCGAAGCACATGTTCTCTCGTATATCGTGCAAATAGTAACTAGTCGTCGAATACGGCGTATCAATCTAACGTGCCGTTGACGTGTAAACACCATTCGACGGTTTCGCAATACAACACTAACAGGAACAGTGCGACTTGTATCGTCGAATCAAACGAATGTGAATGATGTATTCCTTCCAAGAACAAGTCAATATGCTTCTCATTTACGGAGAATGCCAATGAAATTAACTGACAGCTAGAGACTTATACACTGAAAGATATCCTCAAAGAAATTTCAATGTACTCACCCTACACGTCGTACATTTCAATATGTGTAAGATAAATTGATAACAACTGGATCTTTAACACATCGGAAACATATCCGCCAAAGGAAACTTACTAATGTGGAAATGGATGTTGGTACTCGTGCCACTGTGGTTAGAGATCCTTGTGTTAGTTCGCGTCAAATCGCAAGGGAATCTTGTATGAGAGTTCGAGTTCTGCATCGCCATAAATATCATCCTTATCAGTCTCCACCCAGAATTAACTGGTATGGATTGTAAATGTATCATTAAATTCTCCCGATGGGCTCAACTTCACATTCAGAGGGCTGACACACTTAGTAATTTGATTTTATTTACTGAAGAGGCCACATTCACGAACCATAGAAATGTTAATTTGCGTAACATGCATTATTGGGCAACTGAAAATGAGTGAATGATGTATTCTTTCCAAGAACAAGTCGATATACTTCTCATTTACGGAGAATGCCAACGAAATTAATTGAGAGCTAGAGACTTATACACTGAAAGATACCCTCAACGTACTCACCCTACACTTACGGCAAGTTGCACACCACAAACCATGGTCAGTGAACGTATGGTGTGGGATTTTGGAGGACAGAATTATAGGCCCCTGTTTCATCGAAGCAAATCTCAATGGTAGGAAGTACACCACATTACTGCAAGAAACAGGTCTGTTATGGGAAGAAATACCTTTGTGAACAAGGAGCAGAATGTGATATCAACACAATGGGTGTCTGGCACATTTTTCGCTGATGGCTAGAAATTGGTTGCAGAGACAATTCCCAAATCGTTGGATTGGACGCGGAGGAGATGTCTCTTGGCTGGCTCGTTCACCACACTTGACGCCTCTGGATCTTTTCTTGTGGCGATTCGTAAAAGGCATTGTTTATAAAGACGATCCAACTACACCTGAAGATATGCGAGAGACAATTGTCAGATTATGTGCGCTTCGATAAGTGCCAATGAAATAAGGAATACCACTCAATCCACGATAAGAAGATTGCAGCACTACATTGATACCAATAGAGATCACTTCGAACACATTCTGTAAATGAACGTTCGTGCCACCTTTGTGACTTTCGTTGACCTTCAAAGACCTTACATTTACATGTTACTATCAAGGTTTGAACCTGTGAATGATGACTCCCTAAGAGAATGACAGTAGGTTCCATCGAGGTACTGAAGTGTGGAAGGCTCTTTTTCTAGAGCTGTTACTTTCATCGACATGAGATAGCTTAACCTTTAGAAAAATTCAGAAGAATTATTCCATTTTATTGTTTAATGGAAGTCTGAGTAACCGTATAACTTGCATCAATGGAGATCTGAACAACTCAGTTATTTATATTTACAGCAACATAATTAGAATTGCTAACATCATTTATGGGCCAATGTCTAGAATTTTACTTCATGTAGATTTGTTATTTTAATTACCACCTCAACTATACCATTCTGCTGGATGTATTTCACAGTTCGTGTTTAGTGTTGTGCAATATGTCTCACTGTGTCGCATTGATGGTTGACAATCTGTCTTGTGCTTGAAGGGCAATTACATTTATTTGACTATTGAAGTCTGATGCCGAAAAGTAGGCATAATAATATGAAGATTATATTAACGTTCTTTTTGCCTGTGCTGTGTACCATTTGTGACTGTGTTATGACGTCTGGTGGCTGCTTCAGCCTCTTTTGCCACAAGCAAAATACATACTTGTTTCATGGATTAGCACTTGGTTTTTGAGGAGGAGGAGGAGGAGGAGATTAGTGTTTAACGTCCCGTTGACAACGAGGTCATTAGAGACGGAGCGCAAGCTCGGGTGAGGGAAGGATGTGGAAGGAAATCGGCCGTGCCCTTTCAAAGGAACCATCCCGGCATTTGCCTGAAGCGATTTAGGGAAATCACGGAAAACCTAAATCACGATGGCCGGAGACGGGATTGAACCGTCGTCCTCCCAAATGGGAGTCCAGTGTGCTAACCACTGCGCCACCTCGCTCGGTCTTGGTTTTTGAATCTCTGTTGGGCTATATTACATTCTCGTTATATCACGGCTTGTAAGATACACTTGCTGCTTGCTGGTTGTCAGTGGAAATAACCTGTTTGATAATGGAGATTGATCACCATAATTATTAATCATTCTGACAAATTGCAAAGTATCCATTTTTCGAACTATTAAGAACACAATTGCCTTTCATTCATTGGGAGTGGTGTACAGTTTACGAGCTGTGTGACTTGCTAAGTGTACTGACGGGATTCGCCAGTTCTCATTTCCAGTTACCACAAGCCGTAGCTCAGCAGACTAACAGCTGAGGTTCGGCTTGTTGTGTTGCAGCCTCTGCAGGTCCTCTGCTGACATGGCGCTGGGCTGAAAAAAATTCACTGAAGTTGGACAGAAGGGAAATGTGGGAAGGTGGAACATTTGCTGCTGCTGCACCCTGTAATGTGGCTGTGATGACCCATGTTACCTGACACGTGGTAACATGTCTTGTAACTGCAGCATCACAGCTGTGTGGAAATGTTTGGAGGTTGTTATACCATTCTTAATAATTGACAATAGACTGATAATATGACTTCTCATGATAAGCAAATAATGTGGTGTGTATATTGGTACCAGCGACTGACTGTAATTTAACACAGTAGTAGCTACCGAACTATGGTTACTGCAGACACGTGTGTAAATTTACTCTGAGATCAGGGCTAAAGTGGTATGAATATTTTTATAAAATGTCACACTGTAACTACAGTTGCCCGTTTTTGCACTATCTGCACAGCAAGCAGAGAGGTAAATTTATTCTTAGATCCGAACTGAAATTGCATTTTGATTACAGACCATACAAAGCAAAAATTTGTCAATGGATAAATTTACAGTGGTTTTAGATAGTACCAAACATGCTTCTATCAAGCATTTTTCAGTAATTGGAAACAATGACATCAAAAGTATCCGGACACCCCCCCCCCCCCAAAAAAAACATACATTTTTATATTAGGTGCATTGTGCTGCCGCCTACTGCCAGGTACTCCATATCAGCGACCTAGGCAGTCATTAGACATCGTGAGAGAGCAGAATGGGGTGGTCTGCGGATCTTACGGACTTTGAACGTGGTCAGGTGATTGGGTGTCACTTGTCTCATACGTCAGTTTGCGAAATTTCCACACTCCTAAACATCCCTAGGTCCACTTTCTCAGATGTGATAGTGAAGTGGAAACGTGAAGAGGCACGTACAGCATAAAAGCGTACAGGCCGACCGCGTCTGTTGACTGACAGAGGCTGCCGACAGTTGAAGAGGGTCTAATGTGTAATACGCAGACATCTATCCAGACCATCACACAGGAATTCCAAACTGCATCAGGATCCACTGCAAGTACTATGACAGTTAGGCGGGAGTTGAGATAACTTGGATTCCAAGGTTGAGCGGCTGCTCATAAGCCACACATCACGCCGTTAAATGACAAACGACGCCTCGCTTGGTGTAAGAAGCGTAAACAATGGACGATTTAACAGTGAAAAAAGGTTGTGTGGAGTGAAGATCATGATACACAATGTGGCGATCCAATGGCAGGGTGTGGGTGTGGCGAATGCCCGGTGAACATCATATGCCAGCGTGTGTAGTGCCAACAGTAAAATTCGGAGGCGGTGGTGTTATGGTGTGGTCGTGTTTTTCGTAAAGGGGGGAGGGGTGGGCACTATCACAGCACATTCCTACATTGATGTTTTAAGCACCTTCTTGCTTCTCACTGTTGAAAAGCAATTCGGGGATGCCAATTGCATCTCACAAAGCAATTGAGCACCTGCTCGTAATGCACGGCCTGTGGCGTAGTGGTTACACGACAATAACGTCCCTGTAGTGGAATGGCGACTTCGTGCCAGGCCTCACTGACACAGATCAAAATCTCTCCTCAGTGCAGCAATCTGTCAAAAATGGGCTGCCATTCCCCAAGAAACCTTCCAGCACCTGATTAAACTTATGCCTGGGAGAGTGGAAGCTATCATCAAGGCTAAGGGTGGGCCAACACCATATTGAATTCCAGCATTATCGCTAGAGGACTTCACGAACATAATGTGTTGCAGATACCTAGTGTGTATTGTTAATGGAATATTTCTCTATTTTTACCTAGTTTTCAAGATTGGAAGCTCTAGTCTTTTTACTTTTCATTATACCTCTGCTTTTATCGTTGTGGTATCCATCTGGTGTTACTACAGGAGTTTTACTCACAGTGTAAGAATGGGTACAAAGACAGGTTGCTTTGTATGCTTTTTTCTGAAAACAACGAAAAGTACTGTAAAAAGGTTTATTTATTTTAGTCCACAGGTTGATCATAACACGTCTATCACCTGCTGCTGGTTGTACTGTCTGGCGATGTCCAGCGGGGTTCTCCCATTGTTGTCTATGGCCCCCTTGTCGGCCCCTGCCTCCAGCAGCGCCGTCGCTGCTTCCGTCTCGTCATTGAATGCTGCAGAGTGCAACGGCGTCCACCCGTCCACATCCCTGGCGTTGGGGTCGGCAGAGGACGCCGACAGCAGGCTGACGACGGCCGGGCGGCCGGCCCACGCAGCCAAGTGCAGCGGCGTCTGCTGGAACTTGTCCCTCGCCCCCACGTCCGCACCTGCCGCCAGCAGACGCCTCACCATCTCCTCGTATCCCCTGCCAGCTGCCCAATGCAGGGGGGTCCACTCATTCATGTCTCTCGCCCCCAAGTTCACTCCAGCCGCCAGCAGGGCCTGCAACTCCTCCATTGAGCCCAGAATAGCTGCCTGGATCAGCCTCCTGCCCTTCTCCTCTCCAGATAATGTCCTGCAAAAACCACAGATGTTCTAATAATTTTTTCCAAAAACACACACACACACACACACACACACACACACACACACACACACACACACACACACACACACACAAATGAACGTGAAGTCTTGTGGCTGCAATGTGTCTGAAGGCAACAGTGAAACCTGCAGGATATGACAGTGAATTAATGACACATGCACTAGTTTATCATGATAAATTTGGCTCCAAGTAAATCTTGACTTCCTGAGCACACAGTAGAACTTTAGCCACTGATGTGTGTCCTCAGAAATGCACCATATCTTTTGCATTTAACAGCCTCACTGCAGTGAGCATAGCGCCAAAATTCTGATACTAAAAACGGTGTTCAGCAGTAAAATGTAGCGAACTATTTTTAAGCTAGGGACAATTTAGAACAGTTTCATGTTATTATCCTGCCAAATGTGATATCATTCCTGGTTAATCCAAAATCCATCAATCAATTAAGTACTCACTTTTTTCCTCTATAAATATCACATGCACGTGGAGTTGCTAATGTCACCCTTCCGACTAAAAATCAATTTCATATTTTAAGAATGGATATTAGAATTCTGATAACTGTGGGAAACGATTCTTGATCTTTTCTATGGAAAGGTGAGACAGGAAAATGTGAATTATGAACGACTGTACGGTGGCCAACAGGCTGTAAGTTCTTTTGACCCCCATGCTACTTTTCAAGGCGTGGTCTCGTTAGAGACATGGCGCCTTCGCCTGTCTTTGGTTTGTGCACTGGTTCACAAGGACTCACAATTATACAGTAAAGACTAGCAATGGTGCTAGTTAGTTTTGAGATGCACGGAGCAGTGACAAAGGTCAGTGTCACATCTACAGATTCAAACAATACTAAAAATGTGAGTGAAAGTCTGAGCTGTGGAATCAGGCACTTTTGCACAGAGCAGTCGACATGGTTCAGGTCCAGGTATTTTTCTATCTACTGCTGTTGCAACCTAAACCACATGCGGATTGATATGACCAGTGGCGTTGTAACTAACTAGTACGGTCACCATTGTTGTGCATTTTTCGGAATGTTCCACTGCCACAAACCTCCTGCTCCCGCGTAACAAGTATTCTGGATGGCCCACATACTGGAAGTGTAAGTTCTGACAATTATGTGCGCTTTTATATGCCTCAACGTTTAGGCTGTTAAAGGATAGGGAACTCTGCACTCCGAATCTGATTTTGAAGCACCCATAAACGTATTCTACGGTGGGAGGAGTTTCTGCTTTGCCTGCCTGTGTATGCTTATAGGACCAGCAGGGGTGTCAACCCATAGCAGTATGTCCGAGGTGCGAACACAGGACAGCCTCCTCCCACATTCAGGTGAGCAGTGACAGGACACAGCTCACCAGACACTTTTGTGAGTGGCGTTCCTGGCATCGAATGGCCTTACCACAGTGGTAACACCAGTTCCCATCAAAACACTTGGCTAACACCTCGATGGATGACCACCTGCGTCTGCCTCGCATTGTTGGCAGGCATGGTGCACTCAGCCCATGTGAGGCCAACATATCTCCACGTATGTGTGTATTAGTGTGATATAATTTGGCAGGTGCATTCACTGATAAACGAGGTGTCATCAAAACGTCAAGGGAATTTTTCTCTTTCTTGAAGATCTTTATTTATTCATCAACATCAGCTTTATTCTCTTCAGAGTAATCTCCGTCAGATAAAGCACTCCTGTGCCACTGCCTCCTTTTAGAAGCTTGGAAGCACTTCTGGAACTCACTTTTCGTTATTGTTATCAGCTCCTTCGGCGATCCTCTATTTTTCTCATTAGTGTTGGCAAAACGACGTCCTCTCATGGTTCTCTTCAGCGTCGAAAATAGAAATAAGTCGCAGAGGTCAATGTCCGAAGAATAGGTTGGCCACGTGAACACAATGGCTTTGTTTCTTGCCAAAACCTCACAATCAAGCATTGAGGTGTGATGGGAGCATTATCGTGATGCGATATCCACGAGCGGTTTTGTTACAATTCTGATCGTTTCTTTTTCGGATATCCTCGTGCAAACGGCGCGTTACTTCCAGGTAGTATACCTTAGTGAGCGCACGATCATAAGACAGGAACTCATGAAGCACTGTCCCACAGTAATAGAGGAAAACTCTGAGATGAACCTTCACACATGATCGAACTTGTCGAACCTTTTCGGTCTTCGTTCTTCAGGCAGTTACCATTAGGACGACTGGGCATTAGTTCTGACGTCGTATCCATACACTCATTTTTCGTCGCCTTTTGTAACCTTTTTTAGAAGTTCCGGATCGTTGTCGACTTCATTCAGCAGTTTCTGGGTGAAGTCTACGTGGCGTCGGTTTTGTTCGAAGTTCCATAATCTTGGAACAAACTTTGCTGCTACACATTTCATGCCCAAATCGTCTGAAAAATTGCTTGGAATGAGCCAAAGGACATGGCAAATTCATGAGCAACCTCTGTGATGGTGATTCGACAATTTTCGAAAACTGTTACCTATACTTCTTCGACATTGCCGTCAGTGATATGCTACCGCTTTCTCAGCGGTCGTCGTCTTCAACATCTTCTCGCCCCTCTTTGAAACGTTTACACCACTCGTAAACTCCTGTCTTACTTACAGTAGATTCGCCAAAGACCACGATCAAAATGTAGAACGCGTCCCTGCACGTTATTCCATCTTTCAAACAAAATTTATTGCAAATTCTTTGATCCATGTTTTTCGCCGAAAAAAATGTGTACAACATGATAAAAAATTTTGAAAATCGGATGTATATAGAAAGCGAAAATAAAATTTTGACTAATTTTTGAACACACCTGATGCATGGGTACAGTCTTCAAAATGTGTTGCGAATTGAGTGAGTAATAAAGACATAACATTAAAATGTCATGCCGGGAGCGGTTGATTTTTGCGTATGCCAGTGTTTATAACATCCATCCTGAACTATGTGCCGTACAATGATATGATTTTTCAACCAAGTTTTCTGTTATGTGTGGATACAGTGTACAAAATGCGTTAGGAACAGCATTTGTAGTGACGAAGTAATAAAGGAATACGTTTTGCCTGAACGGTAATATTTCTGCATGAGGAGCGAAAATTTAAAAAAGCAAAAAACATTTTTGCCTTCCTGAAATGTATTTGCATTTGCGAATATGGACTACCATCAGCTGTAGAATGGAATGACGAAAGTGAAAAATTGTACCACACCGCGACTTGAACCCGGATTTCCCCACATATAACGAGTGGTCACTTCACCTTTTTTTCTTCTTCTTCTTCTTCCATCATCTCATGTTGTTCGTTCTTTTTCTTCCGTGCGGACGTCCCACGTCGCTTGTTCAAGTTCATCATTGATCCATTTACTCAGTTTTTTTATTACAGAGGGCAGCTAACCCTATGACCGAACACGCTCAGCTACTGTGCCGGCATGCCATTAGGCTCTCTGAGCACGACTAATGGCCAGGCACAAAGTTCCATGTGCCTACAAACTGTATATACATTATGTATATTCCCATAAAGGAAGACGTTTTATTTCAAAGTCGTTTGCCCGGTGTCGAGGAATATATACGATATTGCAATGATAGCGTTATTCCGAATTACAATGTCATATTCTTCCAGACATGAATGCATGTCCCAAGGTACATTACATCGTAATTTGGAATAACACTGAAATATCCTTCCATCATTTCGTAGGGGTCAGTTGCGAGCCACTAAGTGCTTTCAGTCTCAAATACTGGTTGAATACAAGTTGGGTATATACATACACAGCGATGTACTTACACTACTGGCCATTAAAACTGCTACACCACGAAGATGATGTGCTGCAGGTGCGAAATTCAACCGACAGGAAGAAGATGCTGTGATATGCAAATGATTAGCTTTTCAGAGCATTCACACAAGGTTGGCGCCGGTTGCGACACCTACAACGAGCTGACATGAGGAAAGTTTCCAACCGATTTCTCATACACAAAAAGCAGTTGACCGGCGTTGCCTGGCGAAACGTTGTTGTGATGCCTCGTGTAAGGAGGAGAAATGCGTACCATCACGTTTCCGACTTTGATAAAGGTGGGATTGTAACCTATCGCGATTGCGGTTTATCATATCGCCAAATTGCTGCTCACGTTGGTCGAGATCCAATGTCTGTTAGCAGAATATGGAATCGGTGGTTTCAGGAGGATAATACAGAACGTCGTGCTGGATCCCAACAGCCTCGTATCACTAGCAGTCGAGATGACAGGCATCTTATCCGCATGGCTGTAATGGATCCTGCAGCCACGTCTCGATCCCTGAGTCAACAGGTGGTGACGCTTGCAAGACAACAACCATCTGCACGAACAGTTCGACGATGTTAGCAGCAGCACGGACCAGCTCGGAGACCGTGGCTGCAGTTACCCTTGACGCTGCATCACACACAGGAGCGCCTGCGATGCTGTACTGGACGACGAACTTGGGTCCACGAATGGCAAAACGTCATTTTTTTTGGATGAATCCAGGTTCTGTTTACAGCATCGTGATGGTCGCATCCGTGTTTGGCGACATCACGGTGAGCGCACATTGGAAGGGTGTATTCGTCATCGCCATACTGGCATATAACCCGGCGTGATGGTATGGGGTGCCATTGGTTACACGTCACGGTCACCTCTTGTTCGCATTGACGGCACTTTGAACAGTGTATGTTACATTTCAGATGTGTTTACGACCTGTGGCTCTACCCTTCATTCGATTCCTGTGAAACCCTACATTTCAGCAGGATAATCCATGACCGCATGTTGCAGGTCCTGTATGGGCCTTTCTTGATACAGAAAATGTTCGACTGCCGCCCTAGCCAGCACATTCTCCAGATCTCTCACCAATTGAAAAGTCTGGTCAATGGTGGCCGAGCAACTGGCTCGTCACAATACGCCATTCACTCCTCTTGATGAACTGTGGTATCGTGTTGAAGCTGCATGGGCAGCTGTACCTGAACACGCCATCCAAGCTCTGTTTGACTCAATGTTCAGGCATATCAAGGCCGTTATTATGGCCAGAGGTGGTTGTTCTGGGTGCTGATTTCTGAGGATGTATGCACCCAAATTGCGTGAAAATGTAATCACATGTCAGTTCTAGTATAATATATTTGTCCAATGAATACCCGTTTATCATCTGCATTTCTTCTTGGTGAAACAATTTTAATGGCCAGTAGTGTATATAACTTTCTCATCCTCACCCCTTCGAAATTTAGATGTATGTTACCTCCGCACTGTTTCATTCCAGACACGATGTGTTACATGTGCTTGAAATTACTCCAGTAGTTTAGAATGTGATGTTGAACAAACATACACATTTAAAATACATACAAATATAAAACGAAGACAGGAGACGCAGTAAAGTGACATTCGGTTTCATGACTATAACACTTTGTGAAATCCCAAATAACGTGTGTTGTGAATGTGGAAGAGAGACACGTGTAGTGACGCAACTCACCTCAGGAGAGCGATGGCAACGCTGTCAGGTGGGGGAGTGTCGTGGGTAGACATGGTGGTCAGTGCAGCTGCGTCGCGACTCCAGCTGTGGTCACTGAGTGGCTGAGTGGAGGGGGTCGTCCGGCTGACTGCAGTAGATGGCGAGCTGCACACAGAGACACTGCATGGCAAACTGTGTTCACGTGGAGGCCAGAGGACAGCTTACAGTGGACAGTATTCCTGAGGGTCTGTCCACACACTGACAACAGAACACACGCTGCCAAAGAAAGTAGAGGATTCGCTAACATGAATAACCAGTCACTAAATCAATCAGTTTACACACAGCTTCTCGCACACGCGCGCGCCCCCCCCCCCCTCCCGCCCCCCCCCCCCCCCCCCCACACACACACACACACACACACACACACACACACACACACACACACACACACACACACACACACACACACAGAGAGAGAGAGAGAGAGAGAGAGAGAGAGAGAGAGAGAGAGAGAGAGAGAGAGAGAGAAACTGGTGCACTTGCCTAATATACGAGGGCAGTTCAATAAGTAATGCAACCCATTTTTTTTCTCGGCCAATTTTGATTGAAAAAAACCGGAAATTTCTGGTGGAATATTTTCAAACATTCCCGCTTCGTCTCGTATAGTTTCATTGACTTCCGACAGGTGGCAGCGCTGTACGGAGCTGTTAAAATGGCGTCTGTAACGGATGTGCGTTGCAAGCAACGGGCAGTGATCGAGTTTCTTTTGGCGGAAAACCAGGGCATCTCAGATATTCATAGGCGCTTGCAGAATGTCTACGGTGATCTGGCAGTGGACAAAAGCACGGTGAGTCGTTGGGCAAAGCTTGTGTCATCATTGCCACAAGGTCAAGCAAGACTGTCTGATCTCCCGCGTGCGGGCCGGCCGTGCACAGCTGCGACTCCTGCAATGGCGGAGCGTGCAAACACACTCGTTTGAGATGATCGACAGATCACCATCAAACAACTCAGTGCTCAACTTGACATCTCTGTTGGTAGTGCTGTCACAATTGTTCACCAGTTGGGATATTCAAAGGTTTGTTCCCGCTGGGTCCCTCGTTGTCTAACCGAACACCATAAAGAGCAAAGGAGATCCATCTGTGCGGAATTGCTTGCTCGTCATGTCCTGAGGGTGACAATTTCTTATTTCTTGTCAAAGATTGTTACAGGCGATGAAACATGGGTTCATCACTTCGAACCTGAAACAAAACGGCAATCAATGGAGTGGCGCCACACCCACTCCCCTACCAAGAAAAAGTTTAAAGCCATACCCTCAGCCGGTAAAGTCATGGTTACAGTCTTCTGGGACGCTGAAGGGGTTATTCTGTTCGATGTCCTTCCCCATGGTCAAACGATCAACTCTGAAGTGTATGTGCTACTCTTCAGAAATTGAAGAAACGACTTCAGCGTGTTCATAGGCACAAAAATCTGAACGAACTTCTCCTTCTTCATGACAACGCAAGACCTCACACAAGTCTTCGCACCCGAGAGGAGCTCACAAAACTTCAGTGGACTGTTCTTCCTCGTGCACCCTACAGCCCCGATCTCGCACCGTCGGATTTCCATATGTTTGGCCCAATGAAGGACGCAATCCGTGGAAGGCACTACGCGGATGATGAAGAAGTTATTGATGCAGTACGACGTTGGCTCCGACATCGACCAGTGGAATGGTACCGTGCAGGCATACAGGCACTCATTTCAAGGTGGCGTAAGGCCGTAGCATTGAATGGAGATTACGTTGAAAAATAGTGTTGTGTAGCTAAAAGATTGGGGAATAACCTGGTGTATTTCAATGCTGAATAAAACAACCCCTGTTTCAGAAAAAAAAGTGTTGCATTACTTATTGAACTGCCCTCGTAGTATAGGGTCCTGGCGAGCATGCAGAAGTGCCCCATCATGATGTGGGATGGACTCGACTAATGTATGAAGTAGTTTTGGAGGGAACTGACACCATGAATCCTGCGGGGATGTCCATAAATTCCTAAGAGTACGAGGGGGTGAAGATCTCTTCTCAACAGCACGTTGCAAGGCAACCCAGATATGCTCAGTAATGATCATGTCTGGGGAGATTGATGGCCATTAGAAGTGTACTCCTGGAGCCACTCTATAGCAGTGCTGGATGTGTGGGGTGTACATTGTCCTGCTGGAATTGCTTAAGTGCGTCGGAATGCACATGGACATGAATGGATGCAGATGATCAGACAGGATGTTTACGTATGTGTCACCTGTTAGAGTCGTATCTAGACGTATCAGGGGTCCCATATCACTCCAACTACACACCAGTACAGAGCCTCCACCAACTTGAACACATCTCTGTTGACAATTAACATACATTGAACGCGAAATGGCAGTTGGTGCAACATGCATGAGATATACCATTCAGGAAATCATTAGGAAATTCAGTATTCTGGGATGTACAGTGTCAAGAGTGTGCCCTGGATTTCAGGTATTGCCTCTCACCAGGGACTATGCAGTGGCTGACAACCTTCACTTAACGACCAGAAGCAGCAGCAGTTCAGTAGATTTGTCAGTGCTAACACACAAGGAACGCAGCTTGAAATAGCTGCAGAAACCAATGTTGGATTTACGACGAACGTATCCAGCAGGACAGTGTGGTGACGTGAGACATTTCAAAATCTTAACATGGGTCTGAAACAGCAACTGTGAAAATCTGGACAGGTTGAAAAAAATCAGCCACCCAGTTGCAAAACAATGGTTTATTAGCCTTTTACCTGGGTTCCCATATTTCTAAAAATATCTTCCATCATATGATGTAACAGGACCCATTCCTTCTGAAAAAGATATTTTTAGAAACATCGAAACCTAGGTCAAG